>NW_022991216.1:3109723-3442223 GCF_902827175.1 Gymnodraco acuticeps | reverse complement strand
AAATGTAGATATAGGTCAGTTAAAATGTATAGGGGGAAGGTGTTTGTTTGTTGGAGAGAGGGTTGAGAAAAACACAATTTTAGATAATATATTAAATAAAAGAACATATTTAGGTTGCAAAAAACGCATTAACATATCACAGAGCTCCTTTGTCCAAACCAACAACAGCCTATTTATTAAAGGCATTTAGCAGCCTGTACATACAACTAATGATCAATGACACAACTATTACAATTATCCAGAAAAGAGACTAAACTCAGACCATTACACAAAAATGTCCGACAATGAAGTCAATGGACACCATGGAGGATGTAACAAGCATTGAGCCACATAACCTTACAATACAGCATATACAACGACACCAGAGCAGACAGAACAACAAATGAAACTCCACAGAAACTGATGCCACAAAACACACACATTAAAGCAAAAACAGATCCGCAATAATACATGTAATACTTTGTTGTTGTAGCCTACTCACCCGTCTGAACCACATCACACAATCTCCCTCAATCTGATCCAGGTGTAACTTCTCTGTTCATTCTCAAATAATATAACCAGAATAACATTTACGAGCAGCAGAAAGGCCTCAAACAAGTCCCTGGAGGTGAAGGTTTTCTCAGTGACAGCAGACAGCATCTTAGCATTTAGCATGTTAGCTAAACACAGCCTTCACCTGTTGGTCAGGTCACGCAAAAAACGTGGGTGCGTTCGATTTTGTATTTGTAATCTTTATTCTTAAAATATCAACAATAATAATAATAACCCTCAGTAATAGGTTTCCTCGCACTTCCTGCTAGGGACACCCAGCACTCTCGTGCTCGGGCCCTAATTATACAATATAGAAGTAACCATAAGCAATGGATATTTTAAAACGTAGACTTCAGCAAAAAGGACTTTTTGGGCTGGAAATATTCTGTATTTTTTACTCCAACACTATAGTTTATATTTATATCTACATTTTCATTATAGGCTAAATTGGGTACCTCCCTACAATACGCCAATACGCAGATCCAGATCCATACGTTACACATTAATAAAACTTGCTGCAAGCTAACCCTGCTTTACATTATTTTAAGTAGCCTAATGATACTTATTTGATATACCTAATATAATAAATGATTATATATATATATATTTGTATTAGCCATACTTCCTGTTGCATAAATGTACTTGTATGAGAGGGTATACAATTTTAAAATGTCTTTTCCGTAATGATAATACAAATATTTGTCAAAAGATTATAATCTTTTTTTTGTTTTAAATAGCATAATTAGGCTACATACTGTTGCCTATTTAGTAGCCTACTTTAACTTTTTGGTAGACTACTTTGAATACTTTTTGTGAGTAGTAATGCACTTTATTTTAGTACAATTTTTAATACAGTGCTATTGCTTCTAATAAAGAGATTTCAACAGTTTGGTCATTGCTGGTAGGCCTATGTACTTGTTGTAAAGATCTGAAAACTCCCTTCACTTCCTACGTGACTTTTTTCGTGAAACCAATTTGGCATTGCCATGATTTCTCACTGTGAGATTCACATAATTATGAATGAAGCATTACGTGTCTTCCATTCAATTGCATTTGGGAGTGGGTGGATCTCCCAGCAGTACAAAAAGCCTCGTCTCACGTTCACTCTCACTTGTCTGGAGTTTTACGCACCGACCTCAGAGCACTCCCTTTTTTATTCCACCAAAGCTCAGTTTGGATATTAAACCCAAAAAAACATGGCATTCTTGACAAGAAATGAAGTTTTCTCCTGTTTTGTTTTCTACGCCGTGCTTCTGGTGATAAAAATGTACATTCTAGCGATAATAACGGGACAAGTGAGGCTGCGTAAAAAGGTGAGTGGCTATGAATCAGAGGAAAGGATAACAAAAAGAGAAAGCAACATCATTTCCTCTCCGGGAAACTTTTTTCTGATGCAAAGTCTTATTTTTCTTCCCTAAAAGGCTTTTGCAAACCCCGAGGACGCGCTGAGGCACGGAGGGCTGCAGTTCCACCGAGAGGACCCGTATGTGGAGAGGTGCCGGAGGTAAGGAAGTTTAACACTCTCAAGACACGCTTTCAATTTGTACAAAAATAATTCTGCCAAAGCGATCCATCACTCGTTTGACTAGACTGATCACTTTTGCTGTAACAACCAGTGGTGGAGGAAGTATTCATACAACTTGATTGATTTATTGACTGATTTTATTAATGGGTATAGAAGACAAAAACGTCCTTCCAACATTTTACAAGTAAAGTAACAAAGTTAAAATAGCAATTTCCTACCACAGTGGTAAAATACTCAATTTGACGCAGGTTACTTTAAAAAGGTACATCAGTAAAATGTGAATAAAAGTACTCAACACAGGGATATCGTCTGCAAGTGTTATAGGCCTATTATATTTAAATACTATTGCTTTTAAGTAGAATTTCACCTATTTAAATACAATCAGTATATTATGTTTGGTAATGTCATCTTTAAGGCAACTATACATAACTGTCTTAACAAAAATCCAAATGTGTAAAGTAACATTAGTTCTCAAGAAAATATAGTGTGGTAAAAACGTACTAAATGTGTCAAATTGGTATAAAATGAAAAAAGTAGCCTACCACAAATGTTTATAGTACGTGAAGTACAATACTTGAGTATTTCACCATGGCATCGTGAGTAGTTTAATCAGTAATATGTTGTGTTAAAAAAGGTTTTGTGCTGACAGTTTTTATAAAGGCTTTTGGTTGTCTGTTCAAAATAATGAACTGCATGTTGATTTTCTTGTAAGAAAAGTAATTTTTCCAAACTTACATGCAACTCTGCAGTGACATCATGTGATTTTTTTCATTGGGCAGCCTGTAGGAGACACTCTCCTCTGCTTTGTTTTAACTTGTCAGGTAATGATCCCTGACAGACTGCACATGTGTTATAGTACAAACGTTCCCCTACCTTTCCCCCTGGATGTGTATCCTGGACCATTCATTTAACTGTGCATTCAAATCCTGAGCATATTGCTAAAAGATCTGGCTTGGTGTTTAGTTCATTTTAACGAGTTGTTGCAACATGCTCTTCTCAAAAAAATATGCAATAATTTTTGTATGTGCTGTTTCTGCAAGAGCTGTGAGCAGGGCATGTTTCCTAAAATAATATTATTTAAAAAGTAGATTCCAGAGGCCGGAGGGGAAGCAGGGAAGTGGTGATAAGCATTCTGACTGGAAGCCAAAAGCAAAAAAGTTGTATAGTCTGCTGATGTGTAATGCATGAAGTCACATTGAGCTATGATTTGTCAGGAAAAATGCAGAAAAAACATCAGTCACTGAAATACAGCAGGAGTACCAGGAGTACTCATCATCCCTTCACTGAGTCAGGACATTGCATGATATTGAAAACAGATGTATGTGTGTGTGATTAAATCTCCTTTCCTCCCCCTTTTAGAGCTCATATTAACGACTTAGAGAACATCCTCCCCTTCCTCTTCCTGGGTGCTATCTACTCCATGATCGGACCTTCACTTCCTGTGGCCCGCCTCCACTTCCTGGTCTTCTTCCTGGCTCGTGTGCTGCACAGCGTGGCCTACCTGTTCGCCCTGCGAGCCCCCACCCGCTCTCTGGCCTACATTGTGGCTCAGATACCTTGTGTCTCCATGGCTCTGCAGATCCTTGTTGCAGTCGCAGCATATGCATGAAAATCCAGAAAAGGAGGGATGAACTTGAGGAGTTTTCCTGGCAGGAGGGATTGGGATCTGAGACCTGTGTCAGATTAAAAAGCAAGAAGAGGAGCAGGATACCGGAGAGGCCTCCTGAGGGGAAGAGCATTAAAGACAAGAATGAGTGCAATAATAGGTGTGTGATTACACCACAGCTGGGTTTTTGTGAGATTTTATCAGTATTTTTAATGTTGAAATGTGAGAATTTCTTATTTGAAGTTGACATCTTGTACTGTACTATTTAAAAAAGAAATATGAAGGTCGTTTTTGTCTTTGTAACTAGATTTTGTTGTAACCCCCTGAAGCCACTTTGCAATATTCCTCCCTGCATCCATTCTGTGTTTACACACAACACGGACCACCATTCACGTAGTGCTGCACCCCCATGGCTTCAGCTGCTTCCTTTGTGGATACTCCATCTGTTGTGTTAACATTTTGTTTGTGTACTATGTTCAACAAAAGCTTACGCATGATGACTGAAGATGTGTTGAGAGATTTAAGACCACTTTCACTGTGTGAGTCAAACTGTCTCTCAAGTTACATCAATTTAAAGAAAGGAATCCTATCACTGAGTTTGGAATACATCTCACAACAACCTGCAGAGAACATATGAAATCATTCTATCTTTGAAAACACATTTCAAGGCTATTTTTAAAGTATTGTATTAGTAATTTATTATTCAATTTAATGTATACAGTTATGTTTTTTAACCACTATATGCATTCTTTTGGAGGCAATAAAACAATTAACACACGAAACCAAGATTACATGAGTGATATTTAAGTAATTTGATTGTCTTTTGAGGTGGTTCGGGCACCTAGTTAGGATGCCACCTGGGCGCCTCCCTAGGGAGGTGTTCCAGGCACGTCCAGCTGGGAAGAGACCAAGGGGTAGACCTAGGACCAGGTGGAGGGATTATATCTCTTCGCTGGCCTGGGAGCGCCTTGGGATCCCCCAGTCAGAGCTGGTTGATGTCGCCAGGGAAAAGAAAGTTTGGGGCTCTCTGCTGGAACTGCTACCCCCGCGACCCGACCACGGATAAGCGGGAGAAGATGGATGGATGGATGGATGGATGGATTGTCTTTTAGCAGAGAGATCCTCTGTGTTGTGTCTGCCTGGTTGTGCAGAGTCTGTATGTGATCTAGTGTCAAAGATATAGTTCATCACAGTGTCAAAAATTCATATTTTTCATCTTACGTGTTTGACTTTAATCAACTTTTGTTGTTTTGGTGTATTCTCGCTAATATAACCCAAAAAAGATTACATTAATGTACATTTCCAGAAATCATATGACCTGGTTAATCAAGATAATCCACAGACTTTATGTGCTTAGTTTCAGGAACTATTTGCTTCCTACTGAACTACACCCTCTGAATCACCGGGCAGAAGGATGTTCACTATGGCTAGTGTATTTCAATTGTAAAGAAAGTTTCCACATAAAACTTCTGACATATATTAAGGACTGAGGATTATCTTCAATAACTGTGCCATGATGTCTGGAAAGAGACATTGCTTTTACGTTTTAAAACATTTTTTTGTTCCACTTTGAATGCCATCAAGTTGGAGAAAAAAAGCAGTTAACGACAGTCAATATTGATAAATAACACAAATGGTAAGAGAATTCTTAATTTTGGGGTGAACTTTCCCTTCAAGGGGACTTGGCCCCACTTTGTGTGTGTGTATGTGTGTGTGTGTTGGTGTGTGACAGTGAGATGATCCAGCAAAGAAAGTTTCCACTTAAAACTTCTGACATAGGGTCTGAGAATGAGTGTAACTGTTTCATGATTTCTGGAAAGATACATCCCTTTAAACGGCCAACATCTCCAGGACTCTGCAACTCACGCCAAGACGAAAAATATGAATTTTATGATTTTGGGGTGAACTTTGCCGTTAAGGGGACTGGGCCCCACTTTGTGTGTGTGTTCGTGTGTGAGAGTGAGGTGATCCAGAAGTCCATGGCAAAGCTCCTGCATTCCTCCACCTATTATGTAAGACCTGTGGCTGTGTTCACTGTACAGAGGGGCCAGGGGGGGCTGACACACAGCAGAGCGCCATGTCAATGATTACAGCACGTGTGGTCTGCAGGCCAACCTGCCCAGATCATCTATTGCATCATTGGTGAAATGCTTTGTTGTTATTTGATCACGGCATATTTGGTTTGGTGATTCCTCAACCCAATGTGACTTATAATTGGCTCCAGGCAGTAATTCCAGTAATCCCGATGACTAAACTTGGAAATTATACGGCTGTAAGGGATCGTGGTTATGAAGTTTTTATTCCTAACAAAAGAAAAATAACAAACCCTGATAACGTGGGAGGACTGGAAAACCTAATCCTTTGGTTTTAACGAGTGAGCATACATATGATCTGTGTGAAACCTAAAGCTAATGACATGCCAAGGACACAGGGGTGTGACTATTTCCTGCATGAGTCAGCGGAGGGGTCGTCTCAACCTGTCTGTACCTTCAGGGTAAAAGGGCCCGCTTTCCTCTCTGTCATTCTTTTTTTCAGCCAAGTGAATAATCATCATGCTTGACTCACAAAATCAAAAACCACAATCTGAAATGTATTGAGTTACTGGAAATGTACAGCCACATACAAATGTTACTTTCTCTTTTTTTTCGCGATACATCAGGAGAAGGTTTTTGCAAAAACTATGTTTTCTTTGTGCCCCAGGCTGGTCCCTGTCTAGAGATCAGCTTGAATTTCCTGATGGTCTATTGTTCAGGAGGTGGAGGCTCGCCTACTTCCATAAAAAGAGAGCACAGTTAGTGGAAGAACTGCAACAAGTAAAACAAAAATCGAGGCTAAAAGGTTTTTCTGTGATTTTATCAGAGTACACTTACATCATTGTTTATCCAGGCCTTGTGGCTATGGTTTAATTCATATAAAAGCACTAAAAGTCAATACAAAGAGGTGAAAAAACAACTTTCCAATAGAGCAACAGCTGCATTTTCACAAAAATATTATTACTAGAAGAGAAAAAGCAATAGAATGCAATATAAAAAGGTGTGTACTGCTTGTCCAGTGTAGTTGCAAGTTGCAGATGTCCCGCTTTGCGCGGGACTGCACAGCATTTTCACGACTTTTGGTGCGTCCCGCAAATTGAGACGATGTCCCGCATATTACATTTTGCACACGGCGGGTGCTGGTCAAGTGTTAACCAATGAGAGTAACTCACTCATTTATTAATTTATGTTGTGCCTACTTGTACAGACTACACTAGTTGAATTAAGAAGATGCATTTCTAAACACTTGAAGTGAATAATGCCTGCTGCCTTGGTTAGCCTTAGTTTACTTTTCTTTATTAAGATACTAAATTGTTACTGCATTTTGACTTCACTTTTTGCTCTGCTGTTATATATTTTGTTAAGTTTTTTTTTTCCGGGGGGGGGGGGGGGGGGGCTGTTGAGAGGGTGTCCCACATTGTCCCACACAACAATACTCCTTGTCCCACATTTGGTTTGTTGGGATCTGGTCAACCTAACTTACCTCCATCTCGAAAGTCATGGAAAAATAGTATATGAACAGGTCGAAAAGTACCTCGCGGAAAAGAAACTAATCTATGAATTTCAATCTGGCTTTAGAACATCCCACTCCACTGACACATGCCTTCTTTATTTGAGCGACCACATCAAACAAGAGGTGGACGAGGGCAAGTACTGCGGCATGGTGATGCTGGACCTACAAAAGGCTTTCGACACTGTCAATCACCCCATTCTGATTGACAAGCTAAAAGCAATTGGTTTTGATAAACTATCGGTGAGCTGGATGCAATCCTACCTGGAGGGAGAGAACAGATGGTGGAGGTAAACGGTACTCTGTCCCCCCCCCTCCCAGTGAGCTGTGGTGTTCCACAAGGAAGCATATTAGGTCCGTTACTGTTCCTAATTTATGCAAATGACATGTCATCAGCATGTGACTGCAACTTGTTCCTGTTCGCGGACGACTCAGCCCTGCTGGTCTCTGACAGGAGCAGATTGCAGGTTGAAAAAACCCTCAGCTCCGAGCTCGGCAGAATCTGCACCTGGCTCGCCGATAATAAATTATCATTACACCTGGGTAAAACAGAGTCCATTCTCTTCGGTTCGAAACATAATCTCAGCAAATCCGACGACTTCTCAGTTGCAGTGGGTGACATTATTGTCACAAGTAAGAAGGAAATTACATACCTAGGATCTATTCTTGAGGCAAACCTCTCCTGTGACAAAATGGCATCCAATGTAATAAAAAAAGTCAATCAAAGAACTAGATTCCTATACCGGATCTCCTCTCTGGTAAACAAAAACACCCTGAAAACTCTGACAGGAGCACTCATTCAAGGGTACTATGACTATGCTTGCACGTCATGGTACCATAGCACCTCCAAGGCGCTAAAAATAAAAATTCAAAGATCGCAAAATAAACTGGTCAGACTACTGCTTGACCTTTCATCTAGAACCCACCTCACCTCTGCCCACTTTGACAACCTAGGATGGCTTAGAGTAGACGACAGAGTACAGCTACTTGCAATGGGCCTGGTCTACAAGATCCACTACACCTCTATGGTACCCATGTACATGTCAAAATTCTTCCCAAAGGTCAAGGAATACCATGATCATAACACCAGAGGAAGCTCCACAAATCATGTGAAACCCAGATTTGGCACAAAAAAGGGGGAATACACGTTTCGCAATTATGCCACATCAAGGTGGAACGCTCTTCCCACAACTGTAAAGGAAAGTAAAACTATACTTACCTTCAAAACCTCTCTTAAAGAGCACCTTCGGGGGAGAGCATTGCAAAACTGGCCCCGGTAATGGTACAAATCTCAACCTGTCATACAATGGACAGCTTCCCCCCCCCCCCCCCATCTATGTATATACTCGCATTTTAGACTCTGTTACTAACTGTATATCTGTAGACTTGGTATGTCTTAAATGTCCGGTTAGGATGTATTAGAATGAAATCTAAAATGAAAATTGTAAATAAGCAATCTGTATGTAAAAAACCACCTGTATGTAAATTGTAAATAAGCCATCTGTATGTCAAATATGTTTTATATGTCTTAAATGATATGATGAATTGGAAATGGGGGACCCTGATGTAAACAAGACGAAAGTCTTTCTCTGGTCTGCATCCCCTTAACAATTGTATGTTTTGAGCTGTACTGTACCCAATATACAAGCTGTTAATAAACTTTTAAATCAATCAATCAAAACGGTTGGGACATATTTCGCTGTCGGGTGTTGACCAATCACGAAGCGTCATTTCTTGACTGGCAGCAAAAACAACCAATCACAGGAGTGCTTCTCTGGCTGGCTAGGTCCAATCACAAACAAGAAGTGTTCTCCCTAAAGGAATACCCTTTCCCTCCAATGTGAAATGCTGTGGTGTTTTCTGAAATGCTGTTGTGTTTTCTGAAATGCTGTGGCGTTTTGTGAAATGCTGTGGCGTTTTGTGAAATGCTGTGGTGTTTTGTGAAATGCTGTGGTGTTTGTGAAATGCTGTGGCGTTTTGTGAAATGCTGTGGTGTTTTGTGAAATGCTGTGGCGTTTTGTGAAATGCTGTGGTGTTTTCTGAAATGCTGTGACGTTTTGTGAAATGCTGTGGTGTTTTGTGAAATGCTGTGGTGTTTTGTGAAATGCTGTGGCGTTTTGTGAAATGCTGTGGCGTTTTGTGAAATGCTGTGGTGTTTTGTGAAATGCTGTGGCGTTTTGTGAAATGCTGTGGCGTTTTGTGAAATGCTGTGGCGTTTTGTGAAATGCTGTGGTGTTTGTGAAATGCTGTGGCGTTTTGTGAAATGCTGTGGTGTTTTGTGAAATGCTGTGGTGTTTTGTGAAATGCTGTGGTGTTTTCTTTTTCTCTTTTTTATACAAACATTGTTATTAATAATAAGCTGTTTTATTTATTTATTGAAAAGTCTTGATTTAATTGAATAAAAAAATAGGTGTTTCTCACCTGTCCAGTGTGTGTTGCATTGATGTGGAGTCACTGGGTCACATGACATGGACGATTAAAAAACAAAAACAAGACTTTCAATAAAAAAACAGCACCATTTTCATAAAGATGCTCAAATTCAAAAGAAAAGAGCCGAGTTGTGTCCTACTTGTCTATACTATGATGCTTCACTGATTTGGAGTCATTAGGTCATGCACATAGCTTGGAAGCAGTTGAAAATAAATGAGACTTTTTAATAAAGGAACAGCTGAATATTCATCCATCCATCCATCCATCTTCTCCCGCTTATCCGTGGTCGGGTCGCGGGGGTAGCAGTTCCAGCAGAGAGCCCCAAACTTTCTTTTCCCTGGCGACATCAACCAGCTCTGACTGGGGGATCCCAAGGCGCTCCCAGGCCAGCGAAGAGATATAATCCCTCCACCTGGTCCTAGGTCTACCCCTTGGTCTCTTCCCAGCTGGACGTGCCTGGAACACCTCCCTAGGGAGGCGCCCAGGTGGCATCCTAACTAGGTGCCCGAACCACCTCAACTGGCTCCTTTCGACGCGAAGGAGGAGCGGCTCAACTCCGAGTCCCTCCCTGATGACCGAACTTCTCACCTTATCCCTAAGGGAGACACCAGCCACCCTGCGGAGAAAACCCATCTCGGCCGCTTGTATTCATAACAATATTCATAATAAAATGTACAAAATTGGCGTATCATGAGGGCAGTAATATAATGCTGCCTTGATTAGGAATACATAACAAATGATAATTTGTTTTTTGTATAGTGCTTTTCCTGGTGCTCAAATAAGCTAGTAACTTAATTAATTGATGTCACATGAATGAGATTAGAAAGAGTTTGGACTTTTGGAAAAAATTCAATAAAAATAAGTTTGTCCAATGGAGGCACTGGATCATGACATAACAAGGACTTGTTTTATATTATTCTTGAAAATCCTGCAGCAGAATTTAAAACAAGCTGCAAACAGGAGTTACAGTTCATACAAGTTGCATTAAAGTAGCCATGACAGGATATAACCTTACAATTGCATGAATGACTGTTTCCATTTCAGCAGATACAAGCTTATCTGAACTACTGATTTTGTGTTTGTCTGAACTAAGATTGCAATCACACAACAATGGCTTCGATGCTTGTTGTCTGTTTGTTTTCCATCACATGGCTCCCTCTCAAACAGTGTATCAAACACCTCTTCAGACACCTCACTGTCTGTCTTACCATTTGTTCCAAACATCTGCCTGTGTCAGCTGCTCTGCAGGAAACAGGGAAGATTATTCCTCAATTAATTAACAACTCTGTTGGACGTCTCACTGTCTCCAAGTCTCCTGAGAAACATATGAGATGTGAGATAGTATTTGTTTGCACAATAA
This sequence comes from Gymnodraco acuticeps, assembly GCF_902827175.1. NCBI lineage: Eukaryota > Metazoa > Chordata > Actinopteri > Perciformes > Bathydraconidae > Gymnodraco > Gymnodraco acuticeps. The sequence continues at coordinate 3,431,228 of NW_022991216.1, read as the reverse complement.
AACAAAGCAGTAGAAACACAACAGAAAAAGACACAAGTTGTGCAGATGAGAATAAAAAAGCATTAGGAATAGCAATGGCTATATATTCAACAAAAGTAAACAAAAAAAGCAAAGTAGCCTACAACATGCAAAAAAATACAATTATTTTGAGTGTTTGCATACGTGTGTGCAGTTTGCTTATGAGTGTACAATATAACATTTGTTAAAATATGAGAACAACTACAAACGCTAACAAATAATACCCAAACAGATCAAATTTCATAAATATTTATTACATATCAATGAACAGAATCGACTACTTTCACAGCAGTGGTCTACAGCACTTGTTTAAAATAATTGCTCAAATAATAATCATAATAATAATATAGTTGTTTCATTTGAGGCCACATTTGATACACAAACATTTACAAGTAGTACTTGGCATTAAAAACGATGGCGATACAATATTTTAAGACACTTGGTGTTTTTTTTGTTAATTTTTCTTTCGTTTTGATATCACAGAGAGGTTTAGCAACAGTCTAAACAGTAAATATATAGATTCAAATACAAATAAAACTAAACAAAAAACTGTGAAAATGCCAAGGGGAGGTAGGAACAAAGAGTACTCGACAGAAATACAGGAGAAACATCGTAAAGTGGGAGAAGCAGTGTGACAAACAAACTGCCAGGCATCCCACACTCAGAGTAATAAACACTAAAGTACCTTTTTATAAAACAATCCCCCCGTTCTTCTTCTTCTTCCCTTTTGAGTTTTTCTGAGTTATGTTATAGTGTTGCAGGGTTCACACTGAGACTAGCAGGAGAAAGGAGGAGAGGCGTGAGGAGACTCATGCAAGATCTGAAGGCTGCTGTGAGAGAAACCACCACAGAGGGGCGCTGTCATTCCCATCAGCAGAACCACTGCTCCCAGTCTGATGCCTCGCCCACCAGTGGATGTTTAAAGACTTCTCTTCTGGTTTTACAGACTGTCTAGTGTCCATCACTTAGACATTTCCCCCTATTTTATGTTAAATTCAGCGTTGTGACAAGACGTATGTAAATATCTGAAGTGCAAAGGAAAAGCAAATTTGTACTAGAGAATAAAAGTGCAATGAAAGGCTTCAAAATAAGTATTTTAATAATAATAATACATTACATTTATAAAGCGCTTTTCCTGGTGCTCAAAGCACTTGAAATGAAAATGAGTACTTAAAACGTAACAGGGCCCAATTATGTTTATTTTCAGGTTCATATTTGTATTTTGTGCCTCTACTGTGACATGTCTGTCTCCATGCTTTAATGTTCAAAAAGCTCTTTATTTTTCTCATACTGCCTGTGCTGCAGCACCTCTTTTCACCCTCTGTCTGAAACCAGAGCCCAGTCTGCTCTGATTGGTTAGTTTGCCGGCTCTGTTGTGATTGGAGATGTCCGCACCTAGGGAGCCTATCACGGGGAGATACTCCCTCTCGAGGGGTCTTTGGGATTTTAGCCTTTGCAGACCATTTACATGGACAAAAACTTAATCACCATACTACAGGAAAGAGAACACCCCCCCAAAAAGCACAATAGGGCCGCTGTAAGTGTATGAAGAATAGTTTATGTCTGAGTGTGTGCATTATTGTCATCACTTAAACCCTTGCACTGCCTTAATTAAAGCCTTATATAGGGACTGCAGTTCGAAGTTTGCTATTAACTAAAGTAGTTGTATTGTTTTTTTCTGTGTTTGAACTTTAGATTTGTATTTCAAATGTGTAGTTTTGTCTACAATTCCTTTTACAGACACAGGACAGTCTAGTAAAACATCCACACTTTTTCTCTCATCTCAGCTTGTGGTTTGCTTTATGCTGCTCTGTTATGATATCACAGACCTTGTGGCTTCCAAAGAAGATTTTTTTTTGGTGCAGGAGTCTTAATACATGTAGCAAAGGCAGGTCATGCAGAAGTAAGGACGTCTCACTCTGTGTGGCTTTAAAAGAGTGCCTCCTGTAGGTGAATTCAAACTGAATGGAGATGTGGGACACCATAGTAATCATATAGGACTACAATCATGGCTGCTACTCTCAAGACACCAGATTTTGGTGGCAGATAAGAGGTGTACTTCAGTGGAGGATGCTGGGAAATGGCACTTGTAGGAGAATTTGCCTCCAGCCCTGTCTACCTGTATACTGTGAATAAGGAGAAGAATAAGGACTAATATGTGCAGAGAGCATAACACATCCTACTTTTACTAAATATGGGAATAAAATGATTTTTTCTATAATATCTATAAATATGCATCACAGGCATGACAGGCATGACAGGCATACATGCCCGTCACTGTGTATGCACTCCATGTATAAACAGATGTACACATACATATATGCATATCATACAACAGTTGTAAAGGAAATATCACATAATATACAACACATATGAAGCTCTAGCAACTTCAGAGGGCTCTGTGAGATTTACGTCGTGCCTCGGTGCGCAGATTTACATTCAGTGTGTGGTTTGTGATCAAACCTTTAACATTACCTCAAGGCTGTTGCAGAGCTCTGAATAAACTGCGGCAGCTCACACAGCCTCAACGCCTCTTTGGGTTATTTGCTGTGGGGGGGCCACACAAACACCCGAAACACACAGCGGCTGAAAGACTTGCTCGCGGAAACAAACAAACACATCCTCACCCCCCCGCTGCACCCATCTTGTCTGACGAATGGGGAGACCCAAGATACAAGGATATAATCAACAACAAAAAAATAATTCAACAAAAGCAAACCAACCAAAACATGAAATAAAGGTGACAGTATGGGAGTGGGGGGGGGCAGAGAAGTGCACGGTGGGATTGTCTTCATTTTAGGTCCAGGACGTCTTCTTCGAAGGATGTGGAGAGGGCGAAGGCGCTGGCGAGAGGCGGGCTCTCCGTCAGCAGCACCACCTTCTCCGGCTCCACCTCCGGAGCGGACGTACAGTGCAGCTGCACGTCCAGCTCCGCATCTCCAGACTCTGAGGCTAACCTGGGGGGCATAGAATTATTATTTAAAATGTACATTAAAGTACCCTATTATACTCTTTTTCATCAATATATTATAGTTCTCAGATATATACAAAACTTGTCTCATTGCGGCATCCCATAATCCCCTCTGTTTCAGCCCTGTTTCAAAAGTGCTGATTCTCTGTCTGTTACTTTAGATGAAAATAAGGAGCCACTCCCCACACCCCTCTGTGATGTGATTGGTTAAAAATAACACAATGGTGCTAGGAGGAGATTCAGGTTATAAGGGGGGGGGGGGTTACCTTGGTTGGTTATTGGCTAATGGTTACACAAGCCAAAAAAACATGACATCACAAACTCTGATCAGCTAATTTTCTTATGAGCTAATAAACAAAATGTTTAGGCTACAAAATGAAGAGCATTAACATGAACAGTGTTTTCCACCACACCTGTCACTGTTTGTTGACGTCAGTGCTCGTGCTTTGGGCTCTTCCTCCGTGTTCTTCTTGCTCATCTTCCTCTGTTTGACCGTCCCACTGTCTGACTTCCCACTCGGTTCCTCTGTCAAGCCTTCGTTAGTGTGAGGTAACAGGAAATATGTTAAATCTATAGAATAGTAAAACGTTTCTGGGGAATATGTTCATTTGACCAGTCAAAACAGTTAGCCTGGCTTTTTCCTAGGGTAGCAATACCCCCCCTACTAACAATGCTAAAACTCTATAACTATCATTATCATACATTGAAGACAAAAGAAGATACAAATCTATTTAAAACAGTTTTATAATGTATTAACATTGAGCAAAAGAGCTACATGTGAGAAAAAGTTTATTTAATTTAAATGAATGTCTGTATTTATGTATAATTTGCCAATACTTAGAAGGAAAGGGGTAATGTGTATGTGTATGTGAGCAATAACGTGTAGATTGGAGTGCACTGTAAACTGAGGCGGGTGTGATTTGTATGTACATCTCCATGTATGTTATCATTTTGTGGAATAAAAAAAAGTAAAAAAAAGAAAAAAGAAGTGAATAAACAGAAACAGATGCTATTTGTCATTACCATTAACATGTGGTTTGTTAAACTTTCAAACTAAAAAGGAATAAAGAAGCATACAAATCTTTTTTTATATCCAGTTTTTTCAGAAAAATAACAGGTCTAATGATGAGCATTAGAGTTGTTGCTACCTTTAGATAGAGCCAGGCTAGCTGTTTCCCTCAGCTTCCAGTCTTTATGCTAAGCTAGCTAACAGGTGCTGTGGTTCCCAATATGCAAAACTACTGCTTTAACACCAGGATTAATGTATTGACATTAGAGAAAATAAATAAAACTAAGTGTGTTATTTAATCTTTACCGAGCAGCTCCTTCCGTGTGCGGCTGGCGATCTCCTTGATCTCCATGCGGGACAGGGAGAGGGAGTGTGTGGCGGAGATGAGGGCAGTGGGGGGAAGCATGGTGGGGGCCGGCGTGGTCAGCACCTTGTTGACCAGAGGGGACTTCAGGGGCCTTTCAATGCTCCGGCCCACGAGGTTACACAGAGGGATCTTGAACATGTGCTTACATGCTGATTCACCTGCAGGGCGGGAGACCAGAGGGAGAGAAGAAGGGAGGAAGAGGAGAGAGCAGCGGGGAGAGTCAGGTGACAAGATATGAACAAGGAATAAAAAGAGCAAAGATGGGAATAGTATCGGGGAAAAGACACATATAAAAGGTGAGACGTGTGTAGCAGTTAATGAGAAATGTATGAAACTCTGCGCTTCAAGCACATAAGTGTTTTTACATGATTTAGCTTATTAGCGACATGATTGCATTTCTATTAAAAGCACATCTTCACAGACTTTTTACACTTTCAATTTTGAGAAATTATGTTGCCCTTGAAGTTTTGGGAAACATCTTTATTTATGTATTGCAAAGCGTTACATGAAGTCTGTCCGGTAACGAGGATCATTCTGACTTATGTCCATGCACTGGGTTTACCAGTCCGATTATAATAAAGCTATTATCCTATAAATCATATTAGGATTTAGAATAAAAAGTCAAAAAAGATTTGAAAATACAATACTTTTTGGGATTAAATCAGTAGGATGGCAAATTGATATAAAAACTCAAATAAAAAAGGAATAGCATGCCTATACATATACTGTCATTGTACTTACTCTTTGCCGAAATTACACAAAATTGAGATTAGAGACTATTTCTTATAATTGTTTGACATTTTCGTAAATATTTCCTTTTTTATTCCTTGCAGAGAGCTAAATAAGAAAATGGATAACACTCTTGCACGTGTAAAATAGGTGCCATTGACTCTAGTCAATGCATTAGGTATTTACCTTTAATAGAAACATTGGCTTACATCTTTTGAATAAAACGCTAATAAATAAGAGAAACAAACTGGGGCTAGATGTTTCCCTTGCTGATAAACTAATTACCCTTTACATGTATCTTGATATTTACCAGACAGACATGATATCAACCTCCTCATGTAATCCTTGGCAATTATATTTCCAAAATGTCAAACTATTCCTTTGAAACCCTCTTGGTGGTGCATTCAAGGACCCTTCAACATTACTCTCATGTGCTCACTTCACAAACACAAAGCAAACGTCCTGCAGATGTTGTTGAAATCATAACATGAACTGGTTATTTCATGTATTTCAAATAAAGTCCTTGAATGCACCAATAAACAAGGTCCAGAGTGTTGAACGTGAAGGATAACTGATGTCGAGCAAGTTTCTAGTGGATTTTCATAGCACAGTAAAAAATAATCGTAAATAATGTCTCGCTAGGATGGTAGAAATCAATCAAAATTATTTGCAAAAGGACCTTTTTTGTGACTGAGACTAGGTTGATGAGCTGATAAAATAAAACTAACCCTCCATATTCACACGAAGACACTCTGAAGTGATTAATAGTCCTATTTACCGAAACAGCATGTGATCTTAAAATTAATCACCTTTTCTACAGAGAGCTAACTGTTCAGTTGTAGCCATTTATAGCAGGCCATCTATTATTCAGTGAGGATATTAAATGCTTAAAAGTCAGTTTGGGACACATTAAATGTAGTTTTTCATGATCTGCAGCAGTGTGCAAATGTGCAGTGAACAAATCGTGCCACATGAGAGCAGTATTGCAATTGAGCAGCCAAACTCTGCTTCTTTTGAGGCAGGCTGATAGAAACATGGATGAATTGATGTGGAGGCTACAGCGCCGCACAAAGAGGACTGTCTCTTCTGAAATGTCAGCGGGTGAGAGGTGAGTGAACAGCCATGGAGGAAAACAGAGGGTCACAGCTGATGTTTGACAGGAAAACTGTGTTCCTGTTGTTACAGATCCTCTCTCCTGCACCCGCGCTGTCACACAGTGGAAATGGCAATAATGTGAAGGGGGAAAAGCATGCAGTTATTTTGGAATATACAAATCACTCAGATCAATATATTCCACATGCGCTTCTGGACCGGGGGAAGTGTCACTCTGCATGGAATTAAATGTAAATATTGGGGGTGTTTTTTGCACTAATTGGAGTCGAATTCTTCCCCTGCAGAGGGGGGTTTTGCTGCAGGCGTTTGGTAGCAGCCACATCAGTACCAGCATCTTGTTCACATTACTGATGCGATTACATCAGATGAAACCCTCCCCAAGGAGCAGATACGGCAGGCAGTTAGAGGATGGGATTTTTGTCAGCACCCCTTCTACCTCTCCCCCCTCCATCCCTCCCTCACCCCCAGATTGTGGCACCGCTGTTTGGACTTTGGATCGAAGAGTGGGCTGACAAAAGTCTCCATAGCGACAGTGCAATCTGTAAATCATGCTGCGGCAGACGTGTCTTCTCCTTCCCTCTTCTCTCCCTCCTTCTTCTCTCCCAAGCTTGTACACAACCCCTCCCTTTCTCTCTCTCATGCATACCTTCTCTGCATCCCCCCCAACCTCTCCTCCCTCCTGTAATTAAAAAAACCCTCCTCCCTTGATCGACGTTATCTCCTCTGCCTCACTTTTTCACTTTGCACTCCATCACCTCCCTCTAACTCTACCCCTCGCTGTAATTCTTTAATTAGTTAAGACAGAAAGGAGGTGGGGGGAGGGGATGGGGAAGACATAATGTTCACTTAACATTCGACCAACGTGCAAGTCAACATGCCGCCGAGGAGCAGACAGGGTGGTGCACTCTGGGAGCTTTTGCATGTGAGTGGGGTTAGCGTTATGAGCGTTATTTTCATGAGCATGTGGGGAAAAATCCTGCAGTACCTTCAGCATCCTTAGACATGTACAGGGAAAGCTTGGTACCATAGGGGATCCGAATAGAATCTGAACCAGGGATGAAGAAGAGGGTTACACAAACTGAACACACACACACACACACACACACACACACACACACACACACACACACACACACACACACACACACACACACACACACACACACACACACACACACACACACACACACACACACACACACACACACACACACACACACACACACACACACACACACACACACACACACACACAGTTTGTCATATGTTGTCCTATATTCATTGTACTATGTTTTTTTTAATATCTATATATTTATATATGGTGTAATTGTCTTTATTTTGATTTTTTATGCCAAATATTTTTATTTTTTAAATATATAACATTGTTATATTTTGTACCTTCTCCAACAACTTATTTTCTTCTATGTTGTTTATGTTGGCACCATAATACACCACAGCAAATTCCATGTACGTTCAAACGTACCTTGTAATAAACTTAATTCTGATTCTGATAACATGCAAATAATCCCTTGGAGAGAAATGATAACCCGAACCAGCCTAAAAGCATAAAGCCCGTCCTGCGCTAATTACAGCAGCGACAGTCATACCTTCCTCCCTGTTAGCCTTAATGTGACCTGTGAATACCCGGAGGGAAGCAGAGAAAACTGCCTCCATGCTGCACACATGACATTTTCATTTTTCTCCTCAATCCTCGTCCTTCCCTACAGAATAACATGCATGTATCTGGGGACGACTTTGTGTCCCTTTTAAAATCTACAAAGTGAGGTCGCCATGATCCATCAGTCTGAATGACAAACCTCCAGGCCCTTAACGACAGCCGTGCATCGTAAATATGCCCCAATTTTCAGACAGTAGTGTCAGACTGAGGGGGAGGTCAGCTGCAGGGGGAGGGGAATGGTCAAATACAGAATAAAAGATGGAGGAGCGAGGGAAAGTGGGCTAGAGGGAGGGGCTCATATTGATCCTCCATCATCCGTGAAAGCATTCTCTTCCTGGGAGGACACTTACTGTGTGTACACGTGATGGTGGAGGGTGATTGGTCTGTTCCTCCTTGTGTTATTTGTGGTTTGTAAGACTGGAAAGGATCATAGCGATGCTTTTTAGACCTTTAACTATATTATAATTAAATAACAGCCAACCATTTTCCATATTTATAGATTGGATTATTGTGCTGCAACCGCAAGTCTCCATTTATTTAACTAATGAGGAAAATCAATTTGCAAGAGCGTGAATAGACATTGATGTTTGTCATGTTTTATATGGATGATTGTTTTAAAAATCTGTTTTCATTGATGTGCCAAAATGTGATAGTTGGCATACTTTAAAGAATAAGTGAGAGTGATATTCCATATTTTTTCCTATTATCAACAAATCCCATGACAATGGTTCCCTGTGTAACCAAAGTCTGGAATAATGTATTCCTCTGAGCCATAGATCTCCATTGTTATCCAAAACCATTATAAATGATCCAAGCTTGCAACGAGAAAGGCAGACGTGACAGTTAAACAAAGGCACTTCATTTTTCACTGTTATTAACTGTCTTTTTTGCATACAAGCTCTAAAAACAGTGTTTCAAATCAGCTCAAAATGCAGAGGATTTTTCACCTTGTATTTTCCTATCTGCTTTTCCCACTGAATGTTTTTTTATATTTATTATTTAAATATACAAAATTAAAGGGAAACAAATGGCTGCATAGCTGGGGACTAATCACAAATATTAATACAATGGTCAGCCTTAATGTCAAGTTAACAGGATTTGAAGATAATAGGCTAAAATACTGAAAACCATCAGAAATGCTAGTAAGTTACAGTAGAAAATAGAAGCTAAATACTGTCTGAAGATCTTTTCCAGTAGCGCCAACTATGAGGGCATTTTGTCATAAACTATATTATGTCATGAGTGAGAAAGGATGAGGTAATAATGAAAGGGGAGATTTATGCAATTAATTATCTTGCCCTAGAAACCCACACACGATTCCACTGTGGGAACCTCTAGCTGCAGCTTATGTAAATGAAACTCCAGCTTTAGGCTAACTTGGCAGCATCCAAAGTCACACAGCTCTGCAGAAAATACTGACAATTGAAAACCTTTAATAACGAAGCTTTTACTATCAACCTCCCGTGGTGCTTTCACTAAGCGTCGGGGCTTACCATCGCCGAGCGGGGAAGGGAACACGGGCATCTCGTAGCCCGTGGGCGTTTGTGGGGAACTCTGGGAACTGGTGTCTCTCGAACTGCAGTTTGAAGCTGAGCTCACCGGAGCCGACGAAACAAAATAGATGTCCGACTGTGGGCGGGAAACAGAAGAGAGGAAATATAGGTCAATATAAAGACATGTAAAGAGAAAACATGGACCTAAAGGATGGTTAGAAGGTGAAACATGGAAAGAAAAAACAACGGAATTATGATAAGTAAGGTAGTGCACTATGATAAGTAGATTGGTATATAAAAGAGTATTCTCATTTATTCTGAATATTTTATAGATTATAGTTTATACAGTACAGTATATTATTCTAAATATTTTTATTTTTGTGTGTTGATCTGAATTTTATTTGTATTTTAAAGTAATTTTGTAAATCTTGTAGATTGAATGTCTGTCTGTCTGTCTATCTATCTATCCATTTATTTATTTATGTATCTATCCATCTATAAGTAAAGGACATGGTGTTTGTGGTATGCCATGTGCACTGTGATGTTTTTCAAATGTTCCATGTGTATGAATGATGAGTGCATTATGGAGTTGTAACCATGCAGATTGCCAGCCGTATTTCCCACCAGGGTAATAAAGATTGATTGAAATGAGGGAGCTGAAACAGCAGTAATGCAGAGAGGCCTCAGAACCCTCACGAGATAAAAGAGCTTTAGCTATAGTGCAGTGTTTCTCAAAATGTTTCATACCAAGGACCACTTCACCAATAAAAACACACTCGCGGACCACCTAACTCCACAAATATCCCAAAACACATCGTTTTTCTAGAACAGATTACAAATCTCGTGAAAATGATACAAACAAGTGGCAACATGTGTGACGAAGGTGCTGCGCTGGGCTATATCATGCAATCGAAAATGAAACTTAACCTCACTCCATTGGGTGAGATATTTCCGCGAGAGTGCGGAAAACTTAAATTAATTAATTAATTTCAAATGTGAAATGTTACCAATATACTCACGGACCACTAGGGGGCGATCACGGACCACCAGTGGTCCGCGGACCACACTTTGAGAAGCACTGTCTAGTGTCAAGTAGGTACACATAATGCACTTTCTAATTAACAACATTTTGAATAGTTTAGGACCTAATTACACAATATTAATAATTATTCATTATGTGTTGACCAAGACTGCCTTTTATCAGTTGCACAATAAAGCAAAGGTAATCACTACTGATCCAGCGACATGCAGTAAAGTTAAAATATGCTTTTGTTTGTACTTTTTACTAATCTTACGTACTAGCAAACTAAAACCATTTCCCATTGAAAAAAGACTATTCAAAAAGCTGCTACGAGGATTTTAACGAAAAACTAAAATAAGATATCTTATAGCTTTTGTTTTACACAATCTACACTGGTTCTCCATATCTTTTAGAAGTGATTTAAAGCTTTTCTCTTATGTTTAAAAGGCATTTGATGGCTTGTCCCCTTTAAACTCCTTATTGTTTTATGATCTTTGACCAAAACCTCAACAGCTGCTCTTTTAACTTTACTCATACTTTGATATTCTATGCATGCAAGGTGCTATATAAATAAAGATAGTTCATTCATAAAACAATAAAATAACAATTTTACATCAGTTCCGTGCAAATTGTTATCAAACAGACATGATATCGTGTTAGCTGTTGATGGTACTGACCCGTGAAGAGGCCAGCTGTAGCTCAGGGACCACCGCGGTGTAAACCAGGTTTCCATTCACCACCAGCCGGATCTCAATGGAGTCCGTTGTGAAGGCCAGGATGTAAGGGAACGCACAGACTGCAAAGAATATATGAGCATATTACTAAACAAGGGAGAGGAAATGGGCTCAACTGCCCAACTTTAAGCATACCATCCTGGGTGAAACCATTCACCATAAAATGTCATCATTAGCCGAGGACAGATGCATGAGGATGGAAGTCTTCAATTCTTTATTTCTGACTAAAAAACAACATTTACTTTTTCTGCACTTAAATTACTTTGAACAATTAATCAATCATCATTTTACACTTATTTATCAAAACTGCTGTTTGAAACTGAGGCTCTCCAATTGTGTCTGTATCTGTGAGAAAAAATGAAGACAGCAGCTTGTTGTTATGAACTGGGTCAGCTTTACAGATTTAGAACCAATTGTATTTGCTTGTTATCGCCCTCTGCATTCATAAAAACATGACACAAACATAGACACACAGACACAGAAACACACACAGTGTTTCCATGGCGACAGCAAGCCCAGGTCAGAAGCATGGACTGGGTGCGGCCTGGGCTCTGTTGCCGTGGTAACCTACCGATCGCATTGGGCATCTGGTTCCAGCTGAAGTGGAAATCAGAGGCGTTGGACTGGATCATCGGCGTGGAGCCGTTAAACGGACACACTTTCTTATAGGAGCAAATATCTGCAAGAGACACAGGAAACAACTTCAAACTTCAAAATATACTTTCTTACGTCAATTGTTCCTTTTTTGTCAACGTTTTATAGAGCTTTACATCTCAAGTAGGTGTTTGTAGATGCGTTTTAAAACCAATCACTGAATTGAGCTAGGTCCGAGGGGGATACCTTTAAATGTCTTTTTTTTCAGAAACGCAAAGATATTCATTTTATAGTGATGCCAGCTCTAGAGTCCTATTATTGAGGATGCTGAGTCAATTTCTGACATTTCAAGATAATAAATGGCAGTTTTAACCAGAAACAGCAAATATTTGTACTCTGAAGGCTGATTTTGATGAGTTTTGGGACGATTTTAAAGATTTAATTTAGATTGGACAAATTGCCTATTTATTTGAAATATAATTGTCCACAGTAGAGCCAATCATTGTTAATGTTGTGCTCTCTATATACAATGGTGGCAACACTATATAGGTAGTCCAAATCAGCCCACCGAGAACAAATATGCCCACTTTTTAAACTGCAATTTTTTTTATCCTGAAAATGTCAGAAATTGATTCGGCATCCTCTATAACACCAACACCACTCCAAAACTGTACAAATCGGCCAATCTATCTTTTTACTATTGTTTACATAGTCTATAATGCCATTCATTTAGCAACTTATGCTAATTGTGCAAATTGTCCAACATATGCAAGTTAGCACCCGGCAGTTTGTATGTGCTGGGGACCCGTACTATAACTTATGTGTACTCAACATTTCAGGGTTCACTAAGCTGGCAACTAGACTCTAGACTAGATTAATATGATATACAATAGAAAAAAGGATGAAATGTTTATATTTGCGAGGTGAAAATCACCATTTACTATCTATCATTTTTTGCATTAAAATGACTTAAATAATAATGAATTATACAAACTCATCCTTCCAGCAGCAGAGTTAAAGAGGGACTCACAGTTGTAACACAGCAGCAGGCCTGCCTCTCCGTCTTCATACACATCGATGGCTGCTACAAAATTTACCTGCAGGCAGAGACAGTTTAGTGCATTTATTTCAAAGGTCAGGCGTTGGAGACAAATCATGCCAAGTCACAAACGCTCAAGTTACTGCGCAACACTCCAGGCAACAGTTTGTTTCTCATTGTGTCTCAAAGTGGAAATGGTCAGAAAAAGCTGGTTTATTAGAACAGCTGCTCGTCCTCCCCACTCTCCAGCTGGTGGCAGTGAATGACAACGTGTTCATTTGCCCTGGCTGATCCGCGGCTAAATAAAGACGCTAACTGGGCCATCTCAGATCTGACAAACTTTCGCAGACAACACATGTAAGAAAAGACAAAATGTGCCTCACCCTGTTGGCGTCGACGTGATGTAGCCGGTAGGCGTCTCCCGTGCTCTCGTTGATGAGGTCAAACTGATGTTTATAGGCCACGCAGATCATGTTGTCGTTCTCCCCCGTCGGCCCGTCCACCAGCGCCATCACCACTGGGGGGTCGCACAGACAGATCTCCTGATTGAGGGAGGAGACAGGAACACATCTTAGTCTCAAACACATGGATAGGCTTCATTATTTTATAAGAAAGTTGTCATTATATAACATTTTGGTAAATTTAGAAGGGATTCACCATGTGGATTAAATTCTACTTGGTTAAGAAAAGAAGGGCGTTGTTTAACAACACATTTAAATATGGGGCTGCTTATCTTTTTCTGGTGATGACTGCATAAAATAAAAGCAAAAATATTGCTGTTTTTTTATTTGTATTTTTACAGTATTTAATTACTTGGACTTGACAGATAACCATGCTCTAAGTTGAGGGCTACAACCTGAACCCCATTTGTTATTTGTTGACATTTGTCAAGTTTCAATCATTAAAAGCATGCAAAATTAGCTATTAGCAGCTCCTTCTTGCAATCTATACAAGCATTTCCCATCCCAGGATTATTTGATACCGAAGAAAAGATACATAACATACAAGTTCAAAATATAAAAATAATAATAAACTAGACTACAATAGAACATGATTTGGGCAAATTGGGGCAATATATATTACAAAAATTACCCTAATTGCTGTAAAAAGGGACAGTACATTCTATTATTATATTTATTCACTCAAGAATCCATAAATCTATCCAATTATTGAGTTTTTTTTGGTACCCGTATGTACTGAAACTCCTCCACTGGTGACTCTGCTCCCGGGGCTTCGAAGCGGGGGTGTTTCCTGGTGATGAGGAGGAGTTTGTTCCTGATGGCTGCTACTATCCTCAGCTCGGAGCCGTGGTGCGTGTTGATGGAGTACAGATGACAGCCTGGGAGAGAGAGGCGGAGGAGGGTAAGATAAAAGAGAAGCAGACAGAACATGTGCTGCAGGTGGTGTTCCCTGGCTCCATCCCACAGATCAATGCACCCCCCACTAACATCTGGCCTGACACATGCAGCAGGTCAAACGTTTCCTTTTTGCGCTGGCAAAAGGACGTTCATAAAGGTCGCTGTATCTGCTCCAGGCCCACATGTCTCAGTGCATTAGGAAGGATCTCTCAATGGCAATTCACAATCTCTGAGTGTGAACAGGAGGAATAATTTAAAGCAGCTGAATCAAAGTACATTTTACATTACGGAATGTTTTTGGGATCTCATCAAGGCTGAGCCATTATTCTCTGTGGGCAGTGGACTTAACCATGATCAGTGCTTATTAGGAGGGCACCATTTTGAAAAAATTGCTAAATGCCAATATATTGACTGGTATTGCAAGAAGGATTTCTTCTTCTCTGCAGCACCACAATACCTTATACAGATATATTCATATTTTATAACCTTCTTATTCTATTTAAACTTGTTTTAATTTATATTCCTGTGGCCTTTTAATGAGGGTTTTGAATGTGTTTAAATGTCATTTTATAATGCGTTTGTCGCTTTACATCGTAATTCCCCTATTGTTGTGAACGATCGAATAGCCAAATGTGTATCTATCTATGTATTAGATATACTTTATTGATCCCAATTTGGGAAATGTTTTCCTCACAGCAGCAGCATGTATGCGTGTGTCTCTGTGTGTATGTGTGTGTGAGTATATGTGTGTGAGTATATGTGTGTTTATGTATGTATGTGTGTGTGTTTGTGTGTGTGTGTATGATGTATCTATCTATCTATCTATCTATCTATCTATCTATCTATCTATCTATCTATCTATCTATCTATCTATCTATCTATCTATCTATCTATCTATCTAATGTTTATTATCTTTCACAAGTCTTTTACAGTCTACATTTCTCATGTAAGTTGTAGGGTTTGGGGATGTGCTCACTATGTTTATTTTTAAGTTTTACCCTTAGTTTTCTCCAGTTTGTTCTCTCGGCTGTCACACTTGCTCCTGACGATCTGCTTCTCCTCCAGGCCTTTCTTCAGCGAGCTCAGTCTGTACACATAGAGCCGGGCGTCCTTCCCTGGAAACAAAACAAAAGACACTTCTGTTTTTTTTGCACGAAGGTTACTCCTAATTTGCCGTCTCCTTTTTAAGCATCCTCCCACGGCCAGACAATGGTGTTGTTCTGCAGGAGGATTACTCGTAGGCTTGTGCTCTCTCAGAAGATTTATCAAAGCCCACACACAGTCGTGACAAATGTTTGCGCTGCCGTCACATAATCACCATCAAACCCGAGTCCACCCTGTTTGTCAATATAAGGGTTAGCTAATCATCTGCAGGGTAATTAATTACATGCTCTTCTAGTCGAGGCAAACAGGGGAGGAATCCTAAAGCCGTCTGTTAACACACAAAGACTTTGTGTAGATCAGAAGGGTCCAATTATGTTAGGGTCAGAAATTGGGTCAGAAATTGAAAAAATAAATTAAATAAAATGCACACAGTATTAACAAATGCATTTTAGGGATTTTCCGAAGCAGACAAACATACATATTTATCTTTTTATATAAATGTAAGAAAAAGGAGGAGGGTTGTTGGTTCGATCCCCAGACCCTGCAGTCAACATGTCAATGTGACCCTGGGCAAGATACTTAACCCCCAATGGCTCTCAATGGCCAACTGTGTTAGTGCGAGATTTTGGGAGTGTGTGTGGATGTGAGTCTCCCTGAGCATGTGGCACCTTGTACAGCAGCCTCTGACTCTGAATGAATGCCGTCTTGTATATGTAAAAGTGCTATCATGGGTCATACTGTGTGTGTGTGTGTGTGTGTGTGTGTGTGTGTGTGTGTGTGTGTGTGTGTGTGTGTGTGTGTGTGTGTGTGAGTGATGGTGGTAGTCCTACCTTTATCGGCCCTGGTGATCAGCAGGTCCTGAGGCTCGAGGACGTGCACCTGCTTCACCACCATGGTTTTATCAAACACCTGCACCGGGGGCACGGACTGCGACTCTGAAACACAACGCATACATCACCATTAAAATACAGGTAATATCTGATGATATGTCACAACTTTGGTTAAATATTTTTACAGCATACATAATCTATTTTACTGTACATTATTTAAGTTTACATTCAGTTCAATAATATACTATTTTGAATATACGTTGTATTCTAATTGTGTCTTTTACGCGCCACCTTCACTGTGTATACCTTCATTAGAACGGCTGAATAGAGATCGAGGCTGCTACGTTTTAACCACACACACACATCGAACTGCCCGATTATTCCCCCTATTACTCGTTTTATGAAGGAGATGTGCGGTCACCAGGGCGCATGATGTGTAAATAACCCAATTTGTGTTCTGTGAAACTGAAAAGGATATTACATTGTTTTTGTTACTTTTGTTGCAGTTGTATATATGTCTTAAATGTAATTTAGGTTAACTTCCTGTTTTATTTAGATGCTTTTATTTTGAAGGCGAGTTTACGCTGTTGACAGGAAGTTGTTGTTGCTATGGAAACAATGTGACGGAGAAAAGGAGCGGAGATTAACGGAGAAAGTAAAGGATAAAGTTTATGTTTAAGTGTTAGCACCCCCCGAAGAGGCACAAGCTCTTATGTTGATATTGGAGATTTCAATAAATTCATATCATCAGTCAAGTCTTCGACCATTATTCGGAGGGAAATGCTACATGATGTGTGTGTTTGTGCTCTGCTCAGCTCCGCTCTGTGTGTGTGTTCGGTGTATGTGTGTGTCCGACACCGGCATTTGTTTTCAAATTACCATGAACAGTAATTTACACACATACACACATACACACACGCCCTGGCAACCGGACTTCTTCATAAAACTAATAATATGGCGTAATAAACGGGCAGTTCCCATAAGAAAATGTATCTTGTGCGCACGAGAAAGTATCTCTTGCGAACAAGAAAGTGTATCATGCGCACGAGATACTTTTTTTTTCTTTCCATGAACCTTTAGGGGCTCCGTAAGATCTGATCAAAAGTGACAGTTTTTTTGGAGATCTGAGAAAAAAGTCAGAATTCTCAGAAAAAGTCTGATTTTGTTTCTTTTGGTCAGATCTAAAAATAAAAATGCCACATACAGCCCTAATCCTCTTCCGTAACGTTCAGTATTACAACAAATTGTTGTTGCTCAAAGTTTTTGAGCCGGTGGGACTGAACATTTGCATTGCCAACAACTTTGCTGTATCTATTGTGCAGAGGACAATACAACATTTGAATCCTGAGAGTCTTTTAATCTTGTGGAAAAAGAGAAATCCTCAGAGAATGTTCTACTCACCAGCGTTGGAGGAGGCTGGATCAGGGCCTGAAACATCATCATCATCATCATCATCATCACCATCATCATCATCATCATCATCATCATCATCATCATCATCATCATCATCATCATCATCATCATCATCATCATCATCATCATCATCATCATCATCATCATCATCATCATCATCATCAAGTTATTGTTAGCTTTGGCATTCTCCTTAGTGCAGTATTGAATGGATATGGATTTTAGAGGGCATAGGGAGATATTGATTATGGGATGACCTCACCATCTAGCAGCATGACCCCCGCCGCGTCGGTGGCCGCAAGCAGAGACTGACCCCAGGAGTCTGAACACACGATCTCGTAGGGGAACGTGCTGCAGAACAGCTGGGACTCCCATGGCTGCAGAAAAAACATGCACATATGAACATACTGTACAGACACATGTAGATATACACAAAGATACAAATAGTGTGATAAGGATCTACTTGGTTTGGCAGGATGTTGTTTTGGAAATATTCTTAAAAGAGTCTGTTCTTTTTAGTTTGTTAACAAAAAATACACCTGATCTGTTTTCTTGGTCTTTTGTCTAAATTCTTTACTCTCTAGTTTATATGACTTTAAAACATGTTTTGAAAATATTTCAAATAAGGCATATGTTTAAAGAAAGTATATTACAGCCTTGACTGGCAGGTTAAAAACCACTTCCGGTTGTTCATTTTCTGAGTTTGATTAAAATGATTGGCACTCCTGTTCATGACTAATAAAAACGTATAATAAAAAAAGTTTTGTTAGGGAATTTTTGATTTGTTTTGTTGTTGTAATCAGGGTAGGAATTTCACATGACGGCCATGACGGCCGCTTAGGGCTTTTGTTAAAATAAAGGTTTTTAGATTCAGTAAGAGATTAAACTAGAGAATGCAATTCCTGAAGAAATTGCTAGTGGGAATGCTTTATGCTGAAAGGCTGACGCTAAACTGCTATGCTGAAATGTAATGTGTAAGAAGAAAGTGAATAATTTAGATTGAAATTACACATGAACACTGGGGGCTTGAATGTGTAATGAGAAGAAAATAAAGTAAAAAGGCTTGGAAAAGCAGTAGAATATTTGAACTGCAAACTTTTGAACTAACCTGATGGCGAATGATCTGTCGCCATTGCAACAGTATTTCATGACACCCCATAATACGCTTAGATGTGTTGATGGTTGCATCGTTACCAAACCTGTGAAGTTTTGGGCCGTTTGGAGCATTTTCACTGAAGTTATGAGAAAACCGTGTTTCATGGCGAGCATTGTGTTGCCATGGCAACGACATTTGAAGAAATCTCAAAACTGTCATGTAGATGTCTTCACGGCTGGACTGTTAGCACACATGTGAAGTTTGAGCACTTTTGACCATTTTCATAGGAGTTATAGCAATATCTTGTTTTACGGCGAGGGATGCGTTGCTATGGCAACAGTTTTGAGGAAAACTCACTAATGGCACATAGACATGTTGAGGGCTGGACCATTAACCATCATCTGAAGTTTGGTGCTGTTTTGACCATTTTCATAGGAGTTACGACAACATCGTGTTTCATGGCGAGGGATGCATTTCCATGGAAACGACATATGGTGAGATCTCAGATTTGGTGTAGAGCTGTTGAGGCATGGACCGGTGATATACAAGTGAAGATTGCGGGACGATTAGACCGTGTCCATTGGAGTTACAGCGACATCGTGTTTTATGGCGAGGGATGCGTTGCCATAGTAACACCACATTACGTAACATCAGATTTGATGTAGAGCTGTTCAGGGCCACAGTGTTAACCATCATGTGATGTTTGGTGGCGTTCTGAGCATGTCAGTTGGAGTTATGACATCATCATGTCATATCTCCAACACACAGGTGTTTATAGAGAACCGCAGTGACGCATCCTAAAACCCGGATGTAAACTCCTTCCGGTTCCTTCGACAAACACCAATGCAATTTCTCCATAGGATTTTGGAAAATAGCTGGAAATAAGGTCTGTGGTTGAAACACATTTAAGAGACGGATCACGTTTTGTTCAGCCGGATAATCTCCACATGTCTATCCTACTTTTATAATTTTCGAATCATAAATCTAGTCGCAAGAAGCAAAATGCTAACGTTATGCTATAAAGGAACTACAGCAGGGTCGCTGCTTCAACGTCACGCCAACTTAAGATCCATATTCAAACATACAGATTGTAAATGGTACGAGTTGAAGTGTTTGTTTGAACAGTTTGCTGGAGGCAGGGACTTGCTTTCAAGCAGAACAGGGCAAACAAACTTAGCGGAGTGTTCACGTGTTCGGTGTAATGACGTAAAACGGCCTGGACAACTTCTGTAGTCCTATTCAGCCACTTGTTAACAACCATCGTTTTTCAGACACGTAAACTCTTCAGAAATCACCAGTGGGGTCACTGCTGATGTATTTAATGTCGTAGAACAAAACGTGATCCGTCTCTTCAATTTGTGTCAAACACAGACCTTATTTGGAGCTATTTTCCCAAATCCTATGGAGAAATTGCATTGATTTTTATCGAAGGAACCGGACGTGGTAAAAATGCTAACTTACTTCCGGGTTTTAGGATGCGTCACTGCGGTTCTCTATGTTTGAGGTAACGACGTTATGAAACACCTGTGCTTGAGCCCAGTTATCAAAGGTTTCCATGGTGATGTGCAGTAATCAGTGAGAGGAGAGCCTTTCCATTGTTCTGAATGAGAGATAAACCTCTTACATGTAAACGTTTTGTTGAAGAACCGTAACAGATATCGGTGAAATTTCAACGTGTGAAGCATGTCAAGGACCTTGAGTATCTGAAGTGTGCTTTTTGTGTACTTTCGGGTCAATAATGTGGCCTTTTTGGCAGATTAACTAAAGGTGTGCGGCTGCTGCTGTGAGGAAAGATCAGGTTGAATTTATAATGGGCCTTAATGGAGACATGTTGAAAGTTTTTGTCACTTCATGCCCTCAAGAGGCATTTTGTTTAATTATTTTGCTTAATTATTTTTAAATTTGTCAAGCGAAGAGATGCTTTCCTACGTTTTTCAGGAAAAATGATGTCCAAGGAGTGTAGGGTTTGGGAATTATGGCAGATTAAAACAAATATATGAAGGCGAATTTCAAGCTCTCCTCCACTCTAGCTGTGACATCACGCACTCTAAGCCTCAACGAGCTGCGCAATACACACAAATGTTAAAATCTGAAGAAGGTGTCTTTACCAAGGTCTGAACAATGTTTGATATCTCTAAAAGTATGAATCTGATTGAACAGTTATGTAACACGAATAATGTCAGAAAGATGTGTAACATTTTAAAGTTGGAATGAGGTTTCTGAGTGAAAGAATGAAGGAACAGTTAGCAGTTGAAGTTGCATGAAGATTGTTCAAGTCTGAAGAGTTTCTCCATTGACTTCCATGTTAAAAATGTGATGAATTATGGGATGTATCTCTGGAATTATGAAAGTTATGAATAAGAAAATTAATAGCCATCGATTCCCGATCGAGCTGAACATTTTGATGTTTGAACGGAGTTTCTGCGATGTGGAATGTGGGAGCAGAAGAGGTGCAAAATAACCCGGCGGAATAATAAAGAATTTTGTGCGTAGAAGAACAAGTAGTTGGAATGCTGTGTCAGCATTCCCACTAAACTACGAAGATGTTGTGTCATTTAAGGTAAAAATAGATGTGCTCTCACCTCTTTTCTGCACAGGCCGGTGGTGACAAGGCTGGTCGGTGCATCTCCTCTAACAATGGTCTTCAGCTTCAGTGCCTAAAAAACATAATGCCATCAGATATGAAACAGCTTAAAGTGCTGGAAGAAGAAGACGTTACATAGTGCATATACATGCTTTCCAAGAAGGACAACAGTGGACCGAGCTTTCTGAATTATACATCTTTTATTCGTCACTAATATTAATCTAGCCTGCCATTGATGAGTCCTTGTTTCCTGATTATTTTGGCAGCGAAACTGTGAAAAACACAGAGGTGGAAAGCAGACTGGCCACAGTAAAACATCATAATACACTAAATTAAAGGTGTAATTGCTTTAGATTTCAAATAGAATAATGTTTGCACAAATGCTCTACAATCTGATCAGATTGAGCATGTCCATCCGAGCTGCACAGTCAAGCATCTCTATTTACATATCTGCATAAACAGGCAATCTGGAGATAATGAAATCAATAGCACCCGACAGAACAATGGTCAGGCTGTGCTGTGTACTTTGCCATCCGTGGGAAAATATCCATAAAAATACATATTCTGACCTATCAGGAGTCCATGAAAACATGAAAGCATTGTGTTAAATGTGCATTGAGGGAGTCGGTTTAGTTGTTTAGTTGAGGACAAACGCCTCGTCTCTACAGAACTAGATAATCAATGCCTGGACACGTCTACCTTCCTTTGTTTTCATGCTTTACAGCACACTGTGTCGATGCCTCGGCTTTGTGTTTATGTGCGGTGAGCGACAGGAGCAAGAGAAAAACAGTAACACCAACAAGAACATGGGTTAGCAAATTAAGATAAAAAACAACAAAAACAAGAGGGACAGAAGTACTTTGGACACATAAACACGTGTTTTTAGAAGCTATTAAAGTGGCCCTTTATGCTCATTTTCAGGTTCCTATTTGTATTTTCTGTCTTTAATGTTCAAAAAGCTCTTCTCATACTGCCTGTGCTGCAGCTCCTCTTTTCACCCTCTGTCTGAAACCAGAGCCCAGTCTGCTCTGATTGGTTAGCTGGCCGGCTCTGTTGTGATTGGTCAACCGCTTAGAGATGTCCCGCCCCTTAGCCTATCGTATAATGTGTTGCAGCGCTAACCAATAGAAGCACGAGTGTTACATAGTGATGTCATCATGTTCCGGGGCATTAATATGCACAAAAATCTATATAACCCACTCCATAACAGAAAAAAGAAGCATAACAGGGCTCCTTCTGAAATTGCAAACCCACCTTCTTTTATCGCTGTTACTCAGCTGAACTAATAACATATTCCTTAGAGCTTTTGTATATGGTATGGTGAGGGTATACTGTAGTTCACAACAAATCCTGATAGATTGGTCTAATTTAGTAGTTTTCCTTATCACAACAGGCCACAAATTGCTACCTTATTTATTTTCTCAGCATTTTAATCCTGAAATAAAAATATCTTGTTTTTTGTTTGGTTTGCTTGGGTAAAAAGACCCAATATCAACAACAATGCCTGATTACTAATATATTATGTTTTAGCTTACAACAGACCACTCATTTGCCCCAAGAATATCAATTATTTTATCAACAACCAGAGACTTTTATTTCTATAATGCCGGAGGTCATCTAGGCTCAGCACCAGGGACAGTTCTTAACTCTTTTTTTCCTGTGTTTTCAGACTTAGTTCATGCATAATCATAGTTATATCATCTGTAGGTGCTTAGGAAAAAATTATAATGGTGATTACATCAGCCCCGTAATGAGTACTAGACAGAGTCTCAGAGATCTGTTCCTACAGTATATTATTTCACCCTGACTCTCCTGAGAGCAGGTGTCCAGTTCACTGTGATGTCTGTCTGGAATTACAGCTCTTACATTACATTATGTAGTATAAAGACACAGATATTCCTCACAATTGAGAGAAGCTGGTTTCAAAAGATGTCTGTTGCTTCTGCTACAACTGCAGTTTCTCTTTATTTTTACTTTGGACTCGCTATTCTTAAACTAAGAGTTAAGAAGAGTTTTTTTACACTTTCCTTCTAGACTCTGAAATGCACGTTTTAACAAATCAAGGACTGAGGATTTTGTCCCCCAACTATGAATCTATATTACATTTCAATGGTGGCAAATAACTTTTTTTCCCGCCTGTTAACTCAATTTACGAAAGATGAATATGTTTATTACAAAGTGTATATATAAAATGTTACATGTCACAAGTTAGATAAAAGCTTAATGTAAACATCTGTGTAAACATGTGCATAGTGTTTAAGTTTCCTCACTAGGTGTGTTTGGCCCTGTACACTCTTTGTGAGTTTCTACCTTTTATGTGGGTGTGTATCCTGGATTCCATGTGTGTGTACAAGTGGGTGTTTCTCTAATTGGTTGGTAATACCGCCTTTGTGTGTGTGTGTGTGTGTGTGTGTGTGTGTGTGTGTGTGTGTTTCACTTCCTTACCTGCCCTATTCTGACAAACTCTGCCTGCCGTGCCTCCTCCTTCTTGCGTGCAGACTTCGGAGACTCAGGCAGCACGTCGCTGAAGGACCGCCGGTTTAACATGTTCTGGGGAGAAAAAGGAACCTAAACGTGGAACACCAACACACAAACACAGACACACGCACACATGAAGGGGAAAAAGAAAGCAGAAAGGGGTCTTAGAGACTGACCCTGGCAGGGGGTGAGACAGCAGCAGTGAGAATTAAATTGTGTTAGCAGCAACATGGAAAAAAGGATAGGGAAAAAACAAGAGAATTAAGATAAAAAAGTGACGTGAGGAGAGAGAGCCCTGCTGAGAAAGTCAGCATTGCAGCAGTCCAGTGTGACGCAGTATGCAGAACAAAAGTCAGCAGTGACTGAAGTGACAAGGAGGAGACAACTTGGATAGTAAAAAAAAAGAGAAGGACGTTCATTCAAGAATGAGCAGGACTCAGAGTCACTGGGCAGCGGTACCTTGTGCAGGTCAGGCATGAGGTCTTGGTAGAGCGAGCGGATCAACATGTCCAGTGTCCGCTGGCGCTTCTGGGCAAACGTTGGCGTCTCCAGTGTGGCTTTCTCTCCATTGATTACTGCAGGGGATAAAGAAAGATCACATGAGAACATTAGCATATCAGGGTTATTGAATGGCTGTATTTGTATGCATCTTTCCTCAAATGTCCTTACGTTTGACTAATAAAAAGTCCCTGAATTCTTGGTGATCAGTAAACACAGGTGGAGATGGGAGAGGGGGTCCAAACAGTGGAACGCTCTCCTCTGAGAATATCTTCAACCTGTGACAAATAGCAGATATTTCATATTTCTCTTATACTTATAATGGATGTCAAGCACATCAAACAGTATGCAACATGAACAACTTGTTTGAAAGAGGACATATTGTGCCTTTTGTGCTGCTTTAATGTTCAAAAAGCTCCTTATTTTTCCCATACTGCCTGTGCTGCAGCATCTCTTTTCACCCTCTGTCTGAAACCAGAGCCCAGTCTGCTCTGATTGGTTAGCTGGCCGGCTCTGTTGGGATTGGTCAACCACTTAAAGATGACTTGCCCCTAAGCCTATCACGTACAATGTATTGGAGAGCCAGCCGATAGAAGTGTGAGTGTTACATAGTGATGTCACCATGTTCAGGAAGTAAACAAAGTAGTCCAAAGGTAGGATTTTAGCCTTTGCAGACCATTTACATGCACAACAACCTATGTAACACACTACAGGAAATTGAAAACCCCAAAAGCATAATAGGTCCTCTTCAAAGGGAAAATGTACCACATTTTATGTTGATGTACAATTAGTCTCAACATGTTCTTAATTAACAAAGAAAGCTGACTTATCCTGTACAGACGGGTGTATTGGCAGTGCCTACATGTTCCTGCTGGCTATCCTCTCACTTTTCACATTTCTTCTGCTGTGTACACAGCAGAAGAAATGTGAAAATGTGAGAGGATAGCTCTGTTAAAAACTGCTGTATATTTAAGTCCAAACACAATGTCATAATAACCTTTGAGGGCTACCATTTTTTCTTTTGGAAACATAACTGGTTTGTTATACTTGCAAAGTAAGTTCACTTTGCTAGTATTACAAACCAGAGAGTGGCATCTGGTTCAGGAATGCTGCCTTGGTACGAATAATTGGAGATCAGACATCCAAATTGAAATAGTTTGAAGTTCTTCTTTTGCATCAAACTACTTCACTTTAACTTCAAATGCAGGAAAGATAAAAGGAAGTGCAGCAAATGTTCATGGTGCAAAAGGAGGAATGTATTGTCTCAAAAGACTACCTTCAACACCACTGATTGGACATCCACATACTGTAGAAGGTGGTGAACTCTCTGTTTAATCATTTAATCAAAGGAACAATCAAAAGGTAGAGGCACATTGTGGATTGAACCACCTTAAAGCAGAGTGTTAATCAAAGCACTCACCTGTAACTGTCATTCTGGCTATTATACCTAACTAATGCAAAAATATCTGGACAGGGAGTGAAGGAAACACTGATTATAAAGGAGACACTATGATGTGGTATCTGCTCATAGCTTCTGAGCTGATTACCACTTCATTTGTTCTGAAAATCTCTGTCCATGTGAAGGATACGGGTGAAGTGCGATCGGATCATAGACGGTTTGAAGGACGACGATGCGTCATCCCCTTCCTGGAATACTATGGTAACAATGTCGTTTCCAATGTGTCTCTTTCTCTCCACCTGACAGACGAAAGAGACACAAGGTGAGACAAAAAACGTAACCATGTCGAGCTCTGTGATTCATGTGAGGCAGGAGGACGTCTTTAAACCTGGATTAATTGATTTTATGGTCACTTAGGGGCACAGCAACAAACCGTAAACACAGCATTGATATATAGACACAGTTTAAAGTTGTTACGACACATCCAGCAGACACGGAGAGAAATTAGCATTCGTACTGAGTACTGAATTTAGGTACAAATATTTATTTTATTATATAATATTACATTGTATTTTATTCTATTCTATTATTTGTTTATAATCATTATTATATTAATTCTTTAATTTGTTTTGTTGTTACTATTTCCATTAGCATTATGTGTATGTATTTGTATTAACTGTATTTATTTTAAATGTAAATGATGTCATGTTCATTGATTTATTTTGTATTTTATTATTATTTTAGCGTTGTTGTCATTTTATGTTTTGTTTTCGTGTTTTGTGTGTTTTACGATGCGTAATTCTAATAAAGACAACGTAAAAAAAATAAAAAAAAGTACTATATTCACTCTCAAATGTTATTACCATAAGGTAGAGACCATATTCAATAACCAAATTCATAGAGAAGAACCATTTCTATTTTTAAGAATATAAATCCTGTTGTTTTTAATATTAATGTCTTCTGGAAATCATGCCAGAGTTAACTTTTGTTTACCCTCAGTATCAGTACGGCTTTTTTTTTACAACACACTTCTGGGTGGATAACAACACTACACTTCACGCGTTAAGCTGAACTGACTTTACCTCTCATGTGTGATTCATATTCCTTCCCATGATTCCAGTTGTTGCCCCCCCCCCTCCCCTCACACTCACATGCAGTAGGGCACAGACTGTTCCTTAATATTGACTGCTTTTTTTTTTCTTTTTTACATAAGAAGAAATCCAATTACATGTCAGATCTGCAAAGCAGCCCTTTTGAGTCATACTCACTAATATTGACATAACAGAAAGGAGCTTTACATTGAAGTCCTTTCTTCTTCTTTTCTTCCCACAGTGAGCACATTGTTAGGGTCTTTTTTCTGCTAAATGACAGAGAGATGACTGTGACTGATGTGCAATTAGAATTTCTGCAATTTCTCTAATTGTAGTGAAAAGCAGAAACAGAGGGTAATTCTTTGGCTTTTTTGCGATCTTAAAATAGACAGAAACGGGAGAAACAGACCCGATTTAAATGCAATTGTTTTTTACTCAATTAAATAATTATTCATATTTTACACTGCATTGTAACTTTTTTACCTATTTTCTTTCTACTTTAGCTTATTTTTCCTCTCTTATACTCTCTTTGCTTTTTATTGACTGTTTTTAAATGTTTTTATATGTCATTTTATAATGTGTTTCTGCTGCACTATATCCTAATGTATATCCATTGTTTGTAAAGCACTTGAAATGGCCTTGTGTTGAAAGGTGATATTTAAATAAACTTACCTTGCTATACTTTAATAGTGAAAAACCAAAGCTTTGGACCGATTTTAACCAAAGCTAAATGTTAAATCTTCCCAGTAGTTCAAAACTTTTAATCTCAATCAGATCCGATCAGATTTTGAAATCCCATTTTTTGTGATCCAGGATCAGACAACTCGGACAGATTTTGTCCCTGTATTTCAAAGCAATTCAGGATAGGATCACCCTGATCCAGATTCAGACTTTTCAAGATGACTAGATCCTGAATATCAGTGCTTTAATCCTACCGATCTCCATCTAGTGGATATGAAAAACAATACAAGGAAGACAAGAGACCAGATTAGAGAGACATCTATTGTCCGCAATTACTTTTGAAAGGTGATGACAGATGATGGACTTTTTTTTTGTTGAAGATATTTTTTCTTTAATCTAAATTACATTTGTGATTGACAATCTTTGTTGTGATAATTTTATGAGCATAAACATTTATGTCATCAACATGTGGTTGAAACCAAAATAGGCCACCACAAACGTGATCAAAAAATGAAAAATAAAATTGATTTGCCATGAAGGCTAAAAATTATGTATTATTTCAGTTAACAAACTTTGCCATCTTATTTATATTGAAACATATTTTTAAATAAATTGTAAAGTACATTTTGCTCTGGTAATCCACTGGAAATCCACCCCTCTGGTGGGATCAAGATAATCCAGTTTTTTGGGATCAAACTGATCCCAATCCTGTGTTGTCGGTTTGAACTACCCATTTTGAAGATTTGATCCAGATTAAAGCTTGGATTGGATTTCCTGATCTGATATCAAAGTGATCCTAATCCTGTTTTTTTTAATTAACCAAAATCCAAATCTGATCCGATCAGATAGGGCAGTGATTCTCAAACTTTTTTCAATAATGTACACCCTTAGACATTTTTTTTCAGCCAAGTACCCCCTGATCAGTGCAAAAACTATTTGTTAGGGAAGAAATGCCAATATAAAGAGGTACAGTACAGCGCTGCACCATCGGTGTCTGATTTATTAAAACAACAACCTTGTAACTGAGAAACACTTAAATGCTACATTTCAAATGTTTACAATCCATCACTAAATTCATGGAAAACCAATTTTAACATCATGCAATAACACTAAGACGACATTAGTTGCATTGAACTGATCTTTTTAATAAGTTGTACTTACAATGTAGTGAAACATGGGCTTGTGCTTCACTGAGGATCTTTGTTATTCTCAGTGACAGGAAGGCCACTGCAGTTATTACACTTCGCGTTTTGAAATATGTGCAACTCTGTTAATATAAAACCCACACTGCTCAAACTTCGTTACTTTTCCTAAAATTGTTTTTTTTGTTGTTGTTGTCATTAACATAAAATAAATCTCACGTACCCCCTGGAGTACTCCAACGTACCCCTAGGGGTCCGCGTACCCCCATTTGAGAACCACTGAGATAGGGATTACAAGTTTTGAACCACTGGGCCCTGGGGACCATGAAAATGTTCAATCATTGTGCAGCTAGAGAATTGCCAAGTTTTGTAGGATCTATCCTCTGGGTACCCTGAATCTTTTAAACAAATTCATGTAAATTCATGTAAATTCATGTAAATCCAGATCCACATTTTACTGTGGCTGAAGATAAGAACTATCTAACAGATAATAATGCAGAAACCCACCTGCTGCTTGTTCTCTTTAGAGTAGGGTAACATGGTGGAGACGTGGAACATGAGCTCATGGCCCTGATACACCGTGTAGATGGAGTTCATTCCTGTAGTGTCATCTGTAGGAGAAAACGGACCGAAACAGAAGCAGACAATGAGAGATTGGCATATTGAAAAAGCATTGTACTTTTTAATCATGTAGTTATTCAGAGGTCTCTTACTCTTGGTGTCCAGCCCCCCCCTGTATCCGGCCCACCCCTGCAGCGTGATGGAGTCACCGAGCAGATTGAGAAACTTGTCAAAACTCTCACTCCCCATCTCTGAAAGAAACACAGGACTTTTAACTTTGCAGGTATCATTTTGATGTATTTAATACAGGGTTGGGTTGACATTTTGGGAAATACACTTAATTGCTTTCTTGCTGGGGGGTTAGATAAGATGTTTGATATCACGCTCATCAACAGAATCCGAAAGCAATACAATCCACATGGCCACACCTCTAACGCTCTAAGTTATATCTTGTTTTCTATACATGTACAAAAAGCATGTGAAACCTATAAGTAACAGGGTTTATGATCTGATTCTGAACTATGTATTAGCCTTGTGCATCTTAATAAGATACAGCATGAAGGAGAGATATAGAAGTTCTTGTTGGTGGATTTTGATATTTGGCGAAAAGCGAGGCAACGTGACGTCACCCCATTCAAAGTGAATGGGCAGACGCGTTGGAAACCGTTTTTGAAGCTGTCGAAGCTGTAGTGTGGACGGGCCGTTTGGCTTTCCCGATCTTTCCAGTCTTAATTCTAAACTAACCTAAGCTGCTGCCTCCAACAATCGATATTAAGATGTTATTGATCTTCTTATCTAACTTTTAGCAATAAATCACATTTCCCAAAATGAAAACATCCCTTAAAAAGTGTTTGGACACTGAAATAAAAAAAGTATAAAGGATTTACCGTTGCTGAACATCTCGTCATCTGTGAGCTGGCCGTCTTTGGCAAACAGGACTCCAAATTTAAAGTTGACAGAACCCTACAAAATTATAGCTGGGTTAGAATTATGAAACTATTTACAATTGATATCATTATTTATTTATCATACTATGCTCCTATGCAAGTAAATATGGTGCAAAAGATACACACAAGGTTTTTAGAAGTGCTTATTATCAGTGTTGAATGTAAAAATAACAACTTGGGTATTTAAAGAAGATGGAACAGTATTGAAAGCATGCATTTACTGTGCATACTAGTAACTACACATAAAAAGGAATTAAACTTGGAGATAAATATAATTATCTTAGACTAGTATCAATATCAAAGACAATATCAAAGTGTTTGTATCAACAGTATGTCAAGGACTTTTACCAGAAAAAGCATCAATACAGAATCAAATGGAAAATAATCAAAAATACCTCCTGTTCCTCCAACACCAGCAGATCCTGAGGAAAGAGGACACAATAATTATAATAAACAGTGACCAGCCCGTCAGCCTGAGGATGGTGTGAAGTGTACATGCTGCTGATCAGGCCTGGCATGAAATGGACCCGTGCTTCATTTAATTTGCTCTGAGTCTCACCTTCTGAATCTCGGCATTGAGGATCTCCCTCGGGCCTTTCTCAAACCTGTCCATGTTCATTGCACTGGGATAAAGGGAAGAGGAGGAAGTAGTAATGGATAAAAAGAGAAAGAAAGGGAGTGCTTAGGATTGATGGAAGACAAATAGCCTTAAGGGTTGCACAGAGAAATGAGAGACCTGATACAGGGGATTTCTCTTCCTGCTTGTCCTCATTCATCCTCACTTAGAGGAGTGATGGCGCTCAGCCGGAGGAATTTATAATCTCCAATCTTGTGCTTCATGCATCTTATTATATCCTGTTACCTGTCACTCAGGACATCTGATACTGAACACAACATATGAGTCTCCAGATTGAGTCGGTTTTCGAGCGATCGTGCTATTATTTAACGATTGTGCTTGTAAAACAAACATTATTTGGTTATAGCTTCTCAAAAGTGAGGGTTTGCTGCTGTTTTATTATACATTATATAACTAACTAGAACCTAAATATATTTGAATATATCTCCTTGGGCTCTGGAAAACTATTATCATTTCCCCAAATGTTCAAACACATTTGCATCATAATGAAGATAATTGTTAACAGCAGCATTACATTGATGGCCAACCAAATCAAGAGACATTTAAATCCTTAAAACTCTCCCTCTTATTTTTCTTTTCTTTTCACCTTAAATTGTTTTAAAAAAATGGTTTCTTTATTTTTTTATATGTACTTTATGTCCATTTCACATATTTAAAATCAATGGCATTTGGTGTTGCCTTTGAAATTTGCATTATTTACAAATTATCTTTGTGTACGCACGATAGGGGAAAAAGTAGACATTAAAGACCCTCATCACAAAAGACCAAACGTTTTCTTCTGATTGAAATGATAAATTCTTCATGAGGAGGAAAGAAAAACATGAAACTAATCAAATAACTGAAATGATTATGGGTATGTCCTACCATTGTGAGACCAAGCTGCATATCTTATTCTAACTAAATGTTATCATACCCCAATAGAGACTTTCAAAAATGATATTTTCTTAATATAGATTTAGTGATAATTTGTGGCAAATACAGTATGAATGCACCAAACCACAGTAAACACTGTGTCATGTAGATCACATAGACTATCTATTATATTTGTGGGGCTTTGACATACAAAACGGTGCTCCTTAACGGCTACTGGGCAAATGAGAGGCTCTGCTTCAGTCTTTATGTCTCAGCCCAGCTTTAGATAACCAACCATATCCCCTCTCATTCAGTACATGTGTTGACCAGAGTGAATGAAATGTGTGTGTTGAGCTGCAGGCTGCACACTCACCTTAGGATGGACTTGACGGATAGTGTTTTGGTGGGGCTGTAGGGGAGGCTGATCTTCAGAGTGCCCTGAGCCAACAACAACACAGATCAGGGATTACAACCTGTTGCTCATTTATCAAAGAACATCCTCAAAACTCAGTATTAAACTAAAGAAAGTCCCAGTATATTTTCTTCTATCAGTCATAAAAAAAAATCACAAGGTTAAATCGGAGCAATTCAAATCAAACTAGATTGTTCTGTTCAATAACAACAACATCCTGCAGCAGTGTGACAGGAACAAGACAAATCAATGTGATCAGGCGGTGGAGGTGCACCAGCCTAATCAGTTTACAGATGAGGCTAAATTAAATCCCAGCTATCTTGGTCATAAAGCTGAGTCACTACAATAACTTTATAATAACAACTTTATGTATACAAACACACAATAATAAACATGCATCTCATACACATGCACACAGACTCAAAAATAGAGTAATGAGGCAAAGGTAGAAAGTAACTACATTAATTAATGAGGTCCTTGTAGTTAATTTGAGTATTTCCATTTCATGCTACTTTATGCCTCTACTCAACTTATATTTGGAGGTAAAGTTTGTATTTTTTATTCTACAATATTGAACTTAGTGATTTACCATAAAAAACTCCATAGGTAGTGTCGTAACGATATACATTTTAGGGTCAAATAGGTACACTTTTCAAATATGAAATCATTAAAACAAGAGAAAAAACCCTTAAATAATATCACTATTTAGCAAAACTTGTTTTTGCAGGGGAACTGACTCCAATAGTAAAGTGCTATGTAGACCTTTATGATCTACTTGCTTCTCCCTTTGGATACTTGAAGTGGCGCGCCTCTGTTTACCAAGCAAGGTCCGTACAGACCACAGCCGCCAACATGTATGACTCTGACTTCAGTGCTATGTTTACGTGTATAAAGGACCTGAGAACTTGTTCCACCATTACTGTGCAGATGTTAATCTCACCGTCTTCCTCCAGAGGATGGCTCGGTACTGAGGGACCCGCTGGTTGTTCTGATCCGAGAGAACGACCGACAGGTAGAAGGGATTCTTCTCTGCGTCTGTACCCACATAGTTCTGGTGGACTGAGGGAGACAGAGAAAATGTACACAGTTATACACACACCCACTTTAAAGAGGCCCTATTATGCTGTTATGGTTTACCACATCCTGTAGTGTGTTATATAGGATTGTGTGCATGTAAATGGTCTGCAAAGGCTGAAATCCCTGTGTTCCCTCCAGAGGGAGTTTCTCTCGTTTACCTCCGTTACATAGTGACATCACTATGTAAGACTTGCGCTTCTATTGGCTAGCCCTCAAACGCATTGTACGTGATAGACAGCTAACTAATCAGAGTAGACTGGGCTCTGGTTTCAGACAGAGGGTGAAAAGAGGTGCTGCAGCGAGAACAATAAAGAGCTTTTTGAATGTTAAAGCATGGAAACATGTCGCAGAAGAAAGGAACATTTCAGATTTCCTCTAACAACAAAGTGTTATCGTATCGTACAAAGTGATCAGAGAACTGATTATTTAGTTGTACTTATTAAGGTAGAAGGCCACCGAAATTCCTTCAAATCTCAGTGTTTCCCTGCTTTTTTTGTCTTCTGTCCTTCCTATTCTTTCATCATTTCTGCCTTCCTTTCATTCATCACCAGTTTTCTCTGTGTGTGGTCGCAGACAAAGATCTCAGCAGCAGACTCACACATTCATGCCTCCTCTTCTTCGGTTGACAGGGCAACATCTTGGGAAACAATGCTGAACAGACCTCCAACCCAATTAGATGCAGGATATCTCTCTGCATTGCCGTCCCTTCCTTTGTCCTCCCTCTGGTGCTTTCTCTCCCTCTAATGTTTTCTTTATCCCACATTTTCTTTCTCTATTCGGCTTTTAGCTCTCTTTATTCTCCATTCACAATGTTTTCATGCTTCAGGTGAGCGATGACTTTGCATGGTCGGCTTGCAATTATACAGGTATTAGTTTAGACAGCTTGAGCTTTTATTTATTTGGGAAGAAAAGCAAATTGTAATCAGAGTTGTCTTCGTACCTTACGCAAGACAATGAGGAAACAACGTTTGTTCTTCTTCACCTAATCATCAAGACATGGAGAATTCGAGCCTTTGTTTTGGATGCTTCATTACACAGGAAGTGCCAGTGTTAGAATAATTGGCCCTGGCCTGGTAATGTGTTGTACGATG
Organism: Gymnodraco acuticeps; assembly: GCF_902827175.1. Taxonomy (NCBI): domain Eukaryota; kingdom Metazoa; phylum Chordata; class Actinopteri; order Perciformes; family Bathydraconidae; genus Gymnodraco; species Gymnodraco acuticeps. Next base: position 3,397,214 of record NW_022991216.1, on the reverse strand, counting down.
CAGTCGGCTCTGCTCCGGCTGTGAGACGCAGATGGCTCAGCTGTAGTCCAAACAGGTTTGCAGCCAACTTTCTGGAGACATGGCGACATTTTAAACTGCCCATGCCATACCGTGATTACACCCTGGCTGGAGGAGAAATGTTCTAACTTTTTTTCACAATCACTTCCATCCATCCGTCCTTTATCTCATCCTTTTAGAGCTGAATATGATTCGAGTCATGGTAAAGAAACCCCGGACAATGATCTTTTGTTGCACAACTTTCTGTGCCGCCCACACTGTGAGCGAGGCGCAGTGATAATGAGGACGGAGAGATGATGAGGGTCGCAAAGGTGAAAGGAGCACTTCTAAATATATATATTTTAACAATCACAGTGAATGGCTCCTGCCTGCCTGTTGCAGAGCGCCAGGCTCATTTCAGGAGCCAACAGTCCGATCTTAATTGCGTTATCTGTTGGAGGCAATTCTTTCTGCCGTGTGTGTGTCCTCTAGGGCTTCCTCCCCGGGCGCAGTATGGGATTAGAGTGTGTTTGAGACTCCCTGTGGGGATATTGCTGGATGCTAACAAGTTTTGGCCCTGAATGAAGAGTGGTGCAGAGTAAGGACGTGACTGACTTCATAAGATAAGAAGTGTCCTGTGGACCAGGGAAGAGATTCAGACCATGTTTTATTTCTGTGGCTCTCCTTTATCATTAACCCATGGTTTCTTGAGCTGTAGTTCACCGAAATAAATCTTCATCAAATCAAATGATGCACGTTACCGTGGATTAACCAAACCGGTGCACTGGTAACTTGAATTATGATATACAAATACAAATATGCAGCAAAATCTTTTTGAGCAGATTGTTTTATACTGAAAGCTACATACACAGCCCACACCAGCCCATTCATGCATTTTCCAAAAATAGAAGTCACCACCGAAAACGTGATTGGATGTGTTTTACAGTAATATGATAAAATGATTTGGCTATTAAAAAGACCAGTCTTTTTGAACTCTTGTGTTTAGCTGCCTGCATCTAAACAACCGATTATGAGAGCCAGTCTCCACCACCCAATTTGCTAAAAACTGCTTCGTCAACCACCATATGCCAACTTTTACATGATAGTAGCACTATTCTGAGGCCTTTGAAAATACTGTGTGTGTTTACACAAATTCCCCCCCAGACCCACACAAATATTGGCCTAGAAACACTTTTCTACTTCAAAGTACCACCAGCGATTGTCCAAATTTGGTCAGACTATAGCACAACGACAAACAAGTCGACCAGAAGGAATCAGCCTTATGTAGCCCTCTGTGTAACACTTACTGTGTGTGTGGGTTGGTGTGTGTGTTTTTTTTAACAGATCACCACAGAGCAGCACTGACCTTTTCCCAGGAAGTATTTAAAGAACCATCTGGTGTGGTACTCTGGATTCTCCAGATGGACATCGGTTCTCCTCCAGGTTCCTGGTGTGTAGTCCAAAGCCTGTTTTTAACACACACAAACCACACACACCACACCCACACACACACACACCACACAGACCCACACATACACACGGCACACACACACAAAACACATTGTCATCATGATGGTCACACACAGCTTGAGTCACAGCGGTCTTCTCTGAAAAACTGTTACACAATGCAGCAGTAACGATTAAAACTCTCAGGTCAGGAAATCAGACGCAGCCTGACCACAGTGAGCCACAGACTGTGTGGTTTCTGTTTCTATTCTGTCATGATGGAACTAATCCATACCGAGATGTGAGACAAAAGCTAGGGAGTGAATCACATGAGGACAGGTCACCAAAATAGACATACACTGCTGTGAAACTGACATGACTGTGTGTGATAAATAGGAGCCAGTAGGGGTTGCAAACAGCTAGCATGGCTCTTTTCAAATGATAAGAAATCTGTTTCCCAGCTTCTTTGTTCTCCAATTCTTACTTTGTTTTGAGAATAAAAGCATCATCAAATATCTTCCCATCAAACAAACAATGCATTTTTTGGTACAATTTAAATAAATGTTTTAATGAGTAAGCTTTAAAGTTGCCAACAGTGTTGGAGGTTGTGTGGGAACATGGAGGCTGACCACTCGCACATTTTCTGGAACTGTACAAAGATAAGGTCATATTGGGAGAAGGTTAATGCAGTTGTCAAAATTATTATGGGATATGGAATCCCAAATACCTGCCCGGTGATGTATCTTGGGAACATTAAGGATGTTGTGATGGGAGGTGATCTATATTTGACTAAGGTTTTACTTGCAGCGAGTAAGAAAGCTATAACTAGGAATTGGCTTAATGTGAACGCTCCGAATCAGGAGCAGTGGCTGGAAATTGTTCGAGATCTTTTTATCATGGAAAAGTTGACATATGTTTTGAGAATCCAAGAGAATGCATTCAATAGGAAATGGGAAAAGTGGAATATTTACATGGTTGACACCAATGGGTAAGTGAATGACTAATTCATTCCTGTACAGCCGTGACCATCAACTGGTGGCCCGCCAGACATTCTGATCCGGCCCGCACAGTGGGGGTGACTGTGGCGTTGGCGGAGTGGTCAGTGCGTCCGCCCTCCACTCATGTCACCTCGAGTTACACAGGTTTGAGCCCCACGCTCATCAAAAAACGTAGTTGTGTCCTTGATCAAGACACTACATTCCCAAAGGTGCTGTATAGGTGATATATATATATAAAAAGATGATGATTACTTTTAGAAAAATATGAGGAGAAGTTTATGGTTCGTTCTTTGGTTTTTCCATTTCAAACCCAAATAGGAAAAACCGACCTTATTCTGTTTTTCAACCAAAACGGGTTAACAAGAAAGTTACCGGTTCGCCAAGTCGGAAGTGGAGCACACAGCAGACAACCGTTTCATTGCAGACTTTTATGTTTATGTGGGGAAATGGCAGCGCATACATTATTTCAGATATGCGTACCTGGCAAACAATTTTCTTATATCCTGCAACCGTTTCCCACCAATCAGGACACGGTATTAATAAAAAAGTTGATTCCTTTTCCTGCCAATCAGGACTGCTTTCAGTTTTATTACCCCGGATACAGGCTTATAAAAAAAAAATCAATCAATCAATCAATTATATATACAGTATATTAATATATATATATATATATATAAATCTCTGGCCCCGAAAGTGTCTCTTGGATTAATTTTGGCCCTTGGACAAATGTAGTTGGTGACACCTGTACAGTATGTGTGAATATTGAAGGACTTTAGACAACTAGTAATTATTGTGCTTTATTTTATAACTGATTTGTGTGTATTACTTTTTGTTCTTTAGGTTCACATGTTGTTCTGTTGTTCTGTTATTATTGTTGTGAAAACTCAATAAAAACACAAGCGTACAGAGTTGCTGTATACACATTTATGAAAGAGCCAGGCCATTTTTCCCAGTTGCCACTTTATGCTAAACTAAGCTAATCCTTACTATAGGTTCACATTTAGCATGACGACATAGGATTATATCTTCTCATCTAACTTTCAGCAAAAAAGCATATTTTGTACCTTTCAAACTATTGCTTTAAGTCACCGTTAATAAAATAAATATAAAATATAATAATGTGTCTTCATCTATAAATGTTTTACCATCCCAGCTTTTTGATATACCTCACATACACATACACATTGTAATTTCTTATTTCTATCGTTAAATTGTTGTAAATACTTCATTTTGTGTATATTGTATAATACCTACAAAAAGTTAATATTAATAATTATAATAATAAATGCATAATGATAATAACAATAAATAAAAATCAATAATATGTAACTATTATAGTTCTATATTTGCTCTTTTCTCACACCTTTATTACTCTTATTCTGTCTATGTATGCACGCGTTTCAGGACAACGCAAGGCAACTCTATGGCATCGAAAATGATCATAATCCGAGATCTTTTTTCTATTTACTGTGGTATGGGTAAGTGGATGGATTGGATGCACATGTGCACAAAAGTGTTAATAGACAATTTTGTTTGGACCTCATCTGAAGAGCCGTTCTCCACCCTGAAGCGTCCTGCCCTCTGGATGGCCCCATCTGCGTCACTGGAGATTAGCTGGGAGACAGACAGACATGTTTAAAATTAGGCATATGACAAACCATGACTTTTGGCAGACAGTATTAAGCAGGTCGTAAATACATTAGAGGCGGCTATCATCGCGGAGGAAAAGAGGAACCATGGCTGCGTGTCACCATGTGAACACAACAGCACGAGGTACAACACATCTGTCCTCAGCAGCCCTTCACCTGTACATAATCTCTTCTTTTATCATCAATAATTACTTTGCAATGATTGAATGAATAACCTGCTTTTTATGCTGTATTTTATTCTTTTTTTCTTGCATCTGCCACCCTCTACTTATTGCTCCAATTATCCGTGTTTTGCTGACTCACCTCTCTCAGACACAGCGTTGGAGAGGAGAGAGTATGAGAGAGAGAGGGGACACTTAATGATGGTGAGAACAGAACGAACCCTCTGTGAGCACGTACAACTCCAATAAATGGTTCCAATTGTTAGGTGCTAGTGATGCTTCTTTTGCAGGGTGTTCCATTTTGGTGAAGTCCAGCCCCTTTTTGTAGCCTCAGCAATAAGTATGTTACCTGATTAAGTATTTAAGTAGTGGTTGCAGAAGAGTCTAAACGTCATCATTTGAATCATGCAATAAGCATTGGCTGGTTGGTTTGTTGTGTAGAAATGTTTTATATTTGGCTGTTACATGGGTATTATATGTCTAGGCTATTTCTACTTTCTTTTAGGGCTTTCAAATAAAACTTTGAATGTCTCTTGTCATCATTTATTAAGGTCATCGTCTGAAAAATTTAAATGATTTCATCACACTAAATCCAATTCATATTTTGTCTTTAAAGCAACTTTCTTTGATAAATCTAACTTTTGAGTTTATCAGATTATTTGGTTTGATAAATAAAGCATTATACATTTTGAATATGAATGCACAGTCTATCTTTTTTCAATATATTTTGATTTTGGACTTATTGCAGTTATTTGAAATGTTTGGATAACACAAGTCATGACATTAATTGAAGTCCACAATTAATATAATACTAATACAATTATTGTAGTCTTATTTTTATGTGCAGCAAACAAACCGTTTTAAAACAGAATTAATAGACATTTAAAAAAAGAAAATGGCACAACATTATGGATTTAAAATCAAAATGTCTGAATCAAGCTTTTGACACATGTGTTTAATCCTCACTGACTGATGTTTGACCTCTCTGTCACAGTAAGATAAAACCTGTGTATGTAAACACAGTTAATAACGTTCCATTTGATACTGACGTCTCAACACTTGTAATGAATGATTGGCCACCTTCTTCAAAACCCCTTCAATCTATTCCTTTTCACGTCCCCTCTTTTCCATTTTATCGATCCCAACACCATGACACTGAAGGATGTTTTTGTTGCTAGGCAACGGACTGTAGAGTCTCTCCTTCCTTGTTGCAGTTTCCCCTCCCTCCTCTCCTCTCCTCTCCTCTTCTCTCTGCGTCTTTCCCCTTTGCTCTTTGACCAGCATGCTATATTTCTGCTCCCGTCGCCCAAGAGAGGTCTCTGCTCTGCCGACATGTGACATAAAATAAATAAAAAAAGTTGGCTGGACATTGAAACGTCCAGATGGCCTGAACTGGTCTAGAAGAGCCCAGCAAGACGAGGATGTGAAGGAAGTTCCTCTGAGAAAAAGGACTGGACATGGAAAGCTAAAATGCACCTCTTAGTTTAACTGACCTCTCGGAACCATAAAGAATATTTTACGCATGCAGATTGTGTCTATATTAATAGTTTACTGCATAAAATGGCAAAACAATGAGAAAAGATATCAATCAGAAACTAAGAAGCATGGGTCATGTCCTTAGATGTCTACTTTTAGTTAAAAAACAGCTTTAAAAACTAAAGGATAATCAATTTATTCTGACATAAACAGAGAAAGTATGACATCTTTATATCGTTTTTTCTTAGTATTAAAAGACTTATCGGTGCAGCTCTAAGCAAAACATGTGGACAAAGAGAACACAAGCTTTTCATTTTCTCTGTCTCACAGTCACATGACAGAAAATACATCTAGATACTTTCTTTGGGTTTTACCTTTCCTGTCCATGTGTTCTAAAGGTCTTTGTGTCTGCAAAGGTTAAAATCCCCAAGTTCCCTCCAGAGCGAGTTTCTCTCCCACACACTCCCCCATTCATTTGTTTAATTCCAGAACATTGTTACATCACTATGTTACACTTGTGCTTTTATTGGCTAGCGCTCCAACACATTGTGATAGGAATTGAAAAATGGCACAGTAGAGGCATAAAATATAAAACAATATTGTGGGAGAAATTGAATTGTCGCTCATTTTATTTATTGCCATGCTGAGATGGAGCAGCTACATACAGCACCACCTGTGATCATTAAGTGTTGAAGTAACTCAGTCGGCACAGAAATAAGTGGCATCACTGGTTCAAAGGCATGCTGCAGGCATAGGATCAAAAACATGGATATCCTTATGATCATGCACACAGGGAAATGAAAACCCAGGTTTATCTTTTTCCATGTAAACGTCATATGATCAAAAGCAGCACTCTCAGATAAAACGTCTGACATCGTTAAAGTGTTCCTGCTCTAAGGGTCTACGCACATTGACTAACAGATATCTAAAACCAGATTGTGAATGGCGAAACACAACCAAACTAAGCCGTGTTTATCAGTTTGGAGAGTGGGCGTAGTGCCCCACTTCAGCGGCTCATTAGATGTCAGACAAAACAATAACGAGAGAAAGTGATGAGAGAGCACTTATCCTAGAGAGGGGGGGGGGTTAAAGTCCATTCATAACATTCCTGTGGGCAAGTGAGGAGGAAAGACAAGAGCTGTACAGTCTGAATAAAGTCATTAATAACTGTCACGCTGACTTTATTGTTCATGCTAAATTAAATCTGATATTCAATTCAATTCAAAACCTTTATTTATCCAGGTAAATCCCATTGAGATCAATGATCTCTTTTTCAAGGGAGACCTGCAGCAGTAGGTTCCACAAGAAGACATAAACAACAGAACAACAAAAGGACATCATACAGCAAAATGTACAGGGATTACAATTTACATATTTAACCACAAGTACAGGTACCAATAGCATCTGATTTTGTAGCATCCAACCGAGCTTTAAAAACATGTAGTGGTACTAGCTTGGTAATTTTCATATGCAGTACTGTAGCTATTAGATAGCTCCTAAATGAGATTTTTTAAACTTTAACTTGGCTCTGAATATGCTGTACAAACTATGTCACGTAAATAAACAGTTTAATTTTAACGTTACAGTTTGGATCACATAAAAAGACACTTTTAAATAGGAGTAGTTTTCATATCTTTCTAAATTGTATATTTTACGCATATTTTTCAACAATTATTAATTGAGTATGTGGGAGAGAAACACAGGGATTTTAGCCTTTGCAGTTCTTACATGCACACAAGAACACACTTCAGTAAAGGAACAAACTAGAAAGCATAATATGGCCTCTTTGATGAACTGCCTCATCGTGTGCATCGTACATGTTTTTCAATCAAATGTTCTTTATGATAAAAAATTGTTTATTACTTATTTTACAAGTCATTTTTGTGTAATTCCAATCAAAAAAAAGGAGCGAAAGGGTGTTAGATTAATTTTGCAATTCAGTGATAAGTAAAAAACGAACTGATATCTTGAAAACATTCCCATTAATATGACATTAAAGTATCGCAGTGGCTGCACTTCTTCCCCATGGTACACTTTATATACTGAGGTAATACATCCAGCGCAGCATGTTTACTGCAGCTGTGAGGCTCTGATAAACGACAGAGAGCTTTCTGTGCAATAATTGGCTCCGTGTGAGAGGAGAGGCTGCAGGAAATACTGCCTGCTCTTCTTTCATATGCATATTACTGCCTGAAAACAAATATATATTGTGCATACTTCCTGGTGTGGTTGCAGTGTTTATGCTAAGTTATGTGCATGGAGAAAGAAGGTAAATGTGGAAGCTATAGGTCTCTTTCTTCCTCTCGCCTCCCGCAACATTAACTGTCAAATCGCAGGATAATGGAGAGGAATATAATGCTGGGTTCAGACACAGTAATGCACCACCTTCAAAGTGTATCTGTGTGAAAAAAGAGAGGAATACATGTGTGACATTCTGTATTCAATGCGTGTTTACGTAAGTGGCTGCGCTGCTATGTGTGAATATGCTTTCTTGGGTGAAAGATTGAAAAATAGCTGGAGAACGAAGCCATTAAGTGCTCTGGAGAGTCTCACACACACACACACACACACACACACACACACACACACACACACACACACACACACACACACACACACACACACACACACCACACACACACACACACACACACACACACACCACACACACACACACACACACACACACACACACACACACACACCACACACACACACACACACACACACACACACACACACACACACACACACACACACACACACACACACACACACACACACACACACACACACACACACACACACACACACACACACACACAGCTTTTAAATCATGCAACAGAAGAGTGGCAAACAAGGAAAAGCTGCACTCCAACGGTCCCCCAGTGAGCCGGGGAGGAAACGGAGGAGAAGGGGCAACACGTTATGCTTCTACACTTTAACAAACAACCAATAAAACACATCACTTCTACCGGGGAGCAATTGAAGAGGGATAGGGGCAGAGGGAGAGGAGCGAAAAGGGGGAATCAAACGTAAAAAGAGGGAGACAGCATGAAGGATGAGGTTGCTGAGGAAGAGAGCAATGTGTAATGACAACAAAAAGCCGAATGATAGACGAATAATGGCCGTCTCCACCGGGCGTAACCCCATGGGAAAGGGACAAGGCTTTGGAGCTTTATAGACGGAGAGGAGATGCACACACACTCTCTTATACACACACTTAAACAGCTCCCATATTAGGGCATCACTTGAACATTTCACAAACAGAATCGAGCTCACGGCGTACTCAGAGTCTCTGATTTCCCCAAGGCCTGCGGGACAAAGGAGCTGCAGAGAGGGAGGGGGGGGGGGGGAGACGCCTGTGTGTCTGTGTATTAAATCAATAGTTTTGTGACGGCTGATAGATAATTGATCTCATCAGTGGGCCTCTTCATGCACACTCACAAACCTGCAGGAAGGCAGAGCGAGAGAGGAAGTGAGGAGGGAAGTAGTGAGTAGCAGGGGGGGGGGTGAAGAGAGGCAGGTGCATAGTCAGAGAGAAGAGATGAGGGATGAGAGGAAAAAGAGGAAAACTGGGGAGGAGAGGAATAAGAAGGGAGAATCCAGAGGAATATACATACTGTTATGGGCTTTCCTGTCTATTATGAGAAACATGCAGCTCTGGAAGCTTTGGAAGTTTTTTCTAACCTATCAAAAACCATGTGCGGGAACAAAAAATGACTGCCAGGGGAACTAAGCTATGTCTTCTTTAGGAATTTGATAGTGTAATGTCAATCGGTGTGTCATAACCAATTTGTAGATTATCAGAGTATTGTTTGGTGTATAAAATGTCGGATTAATGGGGAATAATGTCCATCCCAGTTTCTAAAAATCAAATGCATTGACTTCAAATGTCTTCGTTTTTCAATCGTACCCAAGGCTTTCCACCTACACACCATTTAAAACTAAGAAATGTTTTTGCATGAAAGATCACTGCAAATGCAATCATCCAAATCGATGTCAATATTTGTTTGGTCTTTTAGCTCTTATTGTAAGTAGCCATCATGGGTAGCCATCGGAGTTACTATAGAGGACAGGGCATCAGTAAGAATCAGTTAAATCAAAGTAAAGCCAGACGAGTGTGTGTCTGTTTGTGTGTGGTTGTTTCAGGTTATACAGTTAGAAGGTGGAGCATGAGATCACGAGAGTCACATCTTCAAAAGGTTGCATACTGAGAGATGTTTGGATATAAATGTCTCTGTGTTACAGGTCGTCGGTGACTCAGACAGTTCACAGTAACAATACTACAGCCACTGCATTTAGAAAAGGAAGTGGAACATGGCATCAGAAACCATTGTGTGGTGAACACATCTTTTCACCAGTCTTTATTCTCATTTTCAAATTGCATGGTGTCAGAAGAAGAAATCAAGAAATCCCATGACAGTACCCAAACAATGAACTGAACCTAATAACAAATATTTACTGTTCAGTCAAAGCCTGATTAATCTGTTCAACAGAAGCCCATTGTGTTTTATTGTTTAATATGACAACAATAAAGCTCTTTGGCGCTCAACAAACAAGCTATATGTGGCTTCTGAGCAGTGTTGGGCAAGTTACTTCCAAAATGTAATATATTACATATGACTTATTACTGTCTTTTGAAAGTAATAAGTTACATTACAATATTACTGTCTCTGAAATGTAATGAGTTACACTACTTTAGTTACTTTTGAGTTACTTTCACCAAAATAACCGCAAAATAATGGCTAGGTATTTTAAATGCTACAATGTAGTTTAGTGCAGCTCATTATACATCCAGCGAAGGGCAATGTGGTATCATAACAACTGTGTAGGCCCTTAAGGCTACTAACAACTTGTATTACACGGCTTAGTTGAATACTCGATTCTGATTGTAACTTCTTAACATGTGACACGTTGTTAATACAGCAGTACAGACCACTGTCAAGGACTATAATGAAGGTTGCTAAGGAGGATCAAGAAAGAGAAAGGAAAAGAGGTTAAAAGACGGAGCGCTGGACGTCAGATAAATCACCAGAAGAAGGCAGAGAGGAAGTAAACACTAACAGGACACGGAATGGGCTCTGTAGTTTGTTTAGTATATGGCCATGTACAGGCCCGGTTCCAGAACAAAATGACTCGGGTGCCTCTGAGATTACAAGGGGCGTAGCAGTAGTAGGTTTACATGAGCAATAGTGGCCGGCAACAGCAATGACAAATAGCATTCGTGGTCCCCAATGAACAGATTATGGCATTTGTTATGTTTTGAAACCAAGCAAGTGAGAACATTTCAAGTGAGTTAAAGTGCAATCCTGAAATATTTCATATAGTCCAAAGTGGACTATGGCAAAGAAAAGCACAAAAGCTTAAAAACTGTACTGATAAAACAAATGAGAACATATTGTAAATCAAGGCAAATGTTATTTAAACCAGCTCATGGTTTGAAATGGCAAACATTGAAAAGCAAAAGCATAATTAAAACCATGTACTACATCATCACCTTGGTCCCATCATATACTCTGGGAAGAGAACATCAAGCTGCGTTCAGACAAACTGCACAACATACAAAAAGCCCTTTCATATAGGGCAACACTCCTGCAATGCTAATCATGATGTATAATGCATTATGTCGCTGTACACTAACCTGTGTTTTTGTAAATTTTAAATCAAAGACAAACCGGGTCCATAACGTGACTGATTGCTAAGTAGCCATTGACTGCTCCTGATTAGCATTAATGCCGCCTGCGGCTAGGACAAATCCAGCTAACAACAGAGACACCACATCCATAATCTGCCCATTTGTACCACAGCAACACAGGCGATGACTAATGAAATGACTGGGACTAAAGGCATCCTCCCACCCAGGAGTCATGTTAGTAAGGTGGTGCCGCTTTAAGGACACTGAAGAGTGGGCAGATGCTGCAGTGAGCGCCATGCAACGCTGCTTTATTACATTACTACTTATGTATCAGGGAAGATGGGAGGAGGGGGGACAGAGGGAGAGACAAGAGCAGGCCACAATACGTAAGCTGTTTTAAATGACTTCAAAAGAGGATTCAACAACAAAGCATGTAAACATGTCACAGTAGGAGCAGAACATACTGTACAAATATGAACCTGGAAATGAGCAGAATAGGGCCCCTTCAATGGAAATGGAATTAAATTGAGGGATGCAAATTCATGTTTGAAAAAATAAACATGAATTTGTTTTTAGAAACTCTGGTAGAGTTTGCAAAGGTAGATGAAAGCACGGCTATGTCTAAAATAGACAGAACGAGACATTTAAATGCAAAAGCTACAACAACCTTTAGTACGAGGTTTCAACCCTATAGCTTATCTGAAGTGTCGAAAAGTTGAGCGACAAAAAAAGATAGCTCTAAGTAAGAACCTGTTTGAAAAAGCAGGATTTCAAAACAGGGGCCCCCCATCATAAAACCTGGTTATCATTAGCTTCACAGGGGGGCCAATTTTGAGTATTCTGTCACCAAATCGCAACGACAAATCCTCCTCATTGTGTCTTTAATCACCCTTTTAATTTGAAGGAACTACATATAAGTTTCTAAATTGCTGGAGCACATTAATTAAACACACCGTATCTCATAAAAATAAACTCAATCTGCCATTATTTGTTATTCAGTGTGACAGTGCAGTCAAAAGCCTCTGGGGCAGTGACAGTCACACTGGTAGGGTGGGGGTGAAGCGGAGGACTGACAGCTGACCTCCCAACACACTGCTTCTCAAAAACACACACATTGGGTATCAAGGCCCAAACACACCGAGAGCATCTGATGCACACATTTTGATATACGCTTATTGTTTTAAATGAAGGAGCATTACGAGGCGCATACTCTGGCCTTGTTTCATGAACGTGTGTGAAGGATTAAATTCTCCAACATTTATTTGAGCTTTCCCGTGAAGATTCATAACACTCAGAGACACAGCGCCCACCTCTCTCCTATATCTGTCACCGCCTTTATCTGTGGGACTCGGATGAAGACAATTCAATTATCTGTAAAGAAATAAATAAAAACAACACAACGTTCTCCGAGCTGTTTAGTCAGGATCACACAGGTTTAATTGTTGTTGCCTTCAGCTTTTACCCACACAATTAAGCTTTTAAAAGTGAACCGTGGAGTTGTCACTGAATAAAAGTGACAGGCAGAGTGGGAGATGGCTTTGTTTGTCCCTTTAAATAAAAGCACATACCATCATTTGTGTGCAGGGTTTGAAGAAGTTTAAGAGCTGATAAACCCAACACTGATTCTCAACACACTCCCCTTTATTCAGGAGAACTTAGCCTAGAAAAGCCTATGCCTATGATTCAATATGTTCCTGTGCAGTGAGGCGGTGACAACATGAATATTTTACACTGTGTTCAGAGTGAATGTAGGTGAAGTCTTATGTCAGTGTCTCTGGCTGAGGATGTTTTTAAGCAATGCGTAAGTCAGTCTCAACTCAAATATATCACAATTATTTCATCGATTACTGCAAAAGTTTGTAAAATGACTGCTCAGATTGCATACACACAAAGATAGATTCTGAAAAAAGCATTCTAATGTCTCATTTGTATTTCAAAACTGTCCCTGATTCCTGATCAAATCCGCTTAGAAAAGAGTTTGTACGCCATACCGGATCCTTTACACTTCTTTAATGTCTAAAGGTGTGTGTGTGTGTGTGTGTGTGTGTTTGTGGACGAGGGTGAATCATACCTCCAACCCCCTCGGTGTCTGTGGAGGTTCCTCCTGTTATTAGTCACTGCTACTGGCTGATACAAGAAGCCAGACATAAAACACAGAGTGATGGTGAGTCACGGCTCGGCTCTGTCTTATTAGGGAGATCCTGCTCTGAATCTGTGGCTCCCACTTGTGAGGAGACATTTGAAAACAAGTTTTCTCGTTCACTTTAAAAAAAAGAGTTCTAAAAAGTGGAGATAACATTGTGGTTAAATTTAATGCAACAAACAACTTTTTTAGACAACAATTTTAATTATTTTGGACAAATCACATGGAATCAGGTGGCGCCGGGAAAAAAACATTAGGATTTAGCATGTAACATATAATATTTAAAAATAAAATGTTCCCCCTATATATTTCTTCTGGATGCATTCATTTAAAATGGTTGATTTGGAAGCCAGAATTTGTTTTTCTAAACTAAATATTTTTTATTTTTGCCAAATTCTAAGCAAATTATTATTGAAATACATATTATTATTAAATGATTTAGTATTTCTCCACTAGAATTACATCATGGCAGCATTTTTTTTACAAAAGCAATTATATTTATCTTTCCAACAGAAAACAGATTTCACTTCAGAGCAGAGAAACAAAGATAATTGCTCAAATAATCTGGGCATCATGAGTTTATCCTCCTGAGGTTATTTCTGAAGATCAACCTGGGTTTATCAAGCTCTGCCATTCATTTCCCATAATCCACTTCTATCAGTCATACAGTGCAGCCTTTCATTCCTGCAGGAATTGCCATGTCTTCAAAACAGACAGGGAAGGATAATTATTTAAGGTTTATGAGATTTTCCTTTTGGTATATTGGAACTTAAATGTGAGTTATTCGTGTGAATTTCAATGAAAATGATGTTAGCTCTGAATAGGCAATATATCCTGCGCACTTTTAATTAGCAAGAATATGAAAAGCTAACTTCCCCGAATAAATTATTTGATTCAAGATTGACCTAAACATATTGCCATGCCAAACTGACACATATAGTGGCTTTGTAATTTGACAAAGCCACTATACAAGCCACTATACCACCCACACACAGAGAGTGGTGTCAGTCTGCTGCTGCTGATAGACAGCATGCGGTTTCTCCTCAGCACTAATCTGTCGCACACGTGGAGACAAAGCCACAACATGTCTCTGGTAGGAAGTACGATTGCAGAGAGAAGCCCTACGACTTCCTGTCCCTCTGGGCTATCGACACCCACACCCACCCAACCCACGCATCCACGCACGCACGCACGCACACACGCACGCACGCACACACACACACTTCTCTAAAGCTACAATGACTCAACTGCTTAGTAATGTTACTTGAGGTACTTCAATATTTCAAGGTTATTCTTCTTTATGCCTTACTTCATTTATTTGATATCTGTACTATATGTACTAAAGTAACTTTGCGGCTTCAGATTGTTAAAACACGACTTGTGACCTGAAGGGGAAACCTGGAACTCTGGAGAGTTCACATGTGAGTCAGAGGGCTGTCTTATATCTTTTATCTCATAGTCATTGTTTTTGTTGCCATTACGTTTCATTTTTGTAATTTTTGTTTCTTTGTATCCAACTTTCATGACTAATGTACACCCAATGGCTGTTATCTGTTCCTTTCCTGTTTTTCTCAATCACCTGCCCCTTTTTCTCTTTTGTTCTTATTACAACATCAATAAAGACAATGTTTAACAAAGAAGATAAGCAATGACCAAATTGCTTGACTGGGAAAGATAGTATTTAGTAAAATTCTCTTAAAGAAGAAAAGTATCAGATTAAATTATCTTAAAAACACCTTATGAATGCATCATTAATAGTTAACAACTTTTAAGGGCTCTAGTAGATTTGGAGTCTTAAAGAAATTGTATGTATCATAAAGTCCAACCCATACTCAATTTTGGGCAGGAACTAATACCCCCAATATTTTAACAACAACATTTTGTTTTAAAAATATCCTTCACATTTGATATGAAAAGAATTGTGACTAATACATTTATGGAGCATTTTATAGTTAAAAACTAATATTTTGTTTCAAAAGTGCTTTAAACATTTACTTTTTCCTTCCCTCTAACCTATACAACAATACCAAGACATCAGCAAGAGGCTCAACATTTACTGAACCCCAGATTCTTCCAGTAAGCATGTCTACAGTATAGTATGCAAGGATTAAAGTCGGCTAAATAACATGCAATGTAATGTAATCAACCACAAAGACACACACTGTGCTGTAGCATCAGTGTGAGAGGAACACACATTGTGACAAAGCCGGACCACACCCAGTACGTCTGACTCATCAGTCCTCTGGTGTCCAGCAGAAAGGCAAAAGCAGTCAGGGAGAGGAGGAAGAATCAAGGATGAAGATGGTCAGGAGACACACAGACAAACAGAGACAGAGTGCATTGTGGGAGGGACTCACCAGCTCCACAGACCCATAGTGTTTCCTGCTGAAGTCTCCACGCCTGCAGCCCAAGTCCTCCGAGGCAGAGCTGCAACACAAACACACAGTCACACACATGGCCTGCGTCTCCTCCATCACACACACATCAACTGTTGCATCTGCTTTTATGTCATGTCTCTCTTCCCCTTTTCTTTCTCTTAGCCTTCCTCCTGCCTTAGTGTGTGTCAGTGTGGTGGAGCCGCTGGAGGCCAGCCCAGCTCCTGATTGAGACTAGGTCCAGATTCAATTAGGCCTCAGTGATAGATGGAGACTGTCTGAGAGAGCGGACTGCTGGTCAAATCACCAAAAGCGCACGCAGAGTAGATTCATAATGCTTAGAAAGACACTAAACACATATCAGACACAAGTAAAGGTTGCAAATATCTCTGATTGTAACATGAACAGCAGCAGGATTTAGACGTTTTGAGATTTTTTTGAAGTTTATGAGACAGACACTAAAAGCCACTTTACACGAGACAGTTTGTACCAAATATAAGAAACACAGCCTCAAGTGTACTGCTGTAGTGAACAAAGTCCTCGTACCACACTGTATAATACTCTGGTACGAGTGATAGACTTGTATTAAGTTAACAAGTAAACGCGCAATCAGGAAAATGTATTGGATAAGCTAAATTATCTCAATGCAAATGCAATGACCCGGTGGCTGTTATACTATTACATTATAGATTATTATTGCTCATGTGTAAATATAAAACACTATGCATGTATTATTACATTTTCCATAAAATGTACTAATGCAATCTGTAATAATTGATTTAATAATGCAAGGATATGTACAGTATGTCATATTTCATGCAGGCTGTTTATTAAAACATACGGTTTATATTACATAATAAACTCTTGCATTTTGTTCTAAACACTGCCATTTGAATAATTCATTTCAAAATGCAGGGAAATTAATTAAATATTGCATTCAGGCTATGGGTTTATTACATAATTTGTATTTCATTTTGTCTAGTTATTACATTAGATATTGTTACAGACCTGCATACCTTTTGCTCCCTGTCGCTCCGGACCTCCCCCTATATCTCCCCCCTCCTCCCCTCTCCGCTCAGGTTTCTCTCTGCAGAGTGCTGCTGATAATACATAATGTACACTCTAAGCTTAAGGGGATGCATTTTAAAGTGCGTCCATGCTACAGGAAGTATCCATCACTTTTTCCTCACCCACTTTCTTCCCCCTCCATCACATATTTTACCTTCATGTGCTCCCACTTTTTCTCCCTGCACCCATGTTGCAATCTTTCCTACCCTTCACCTTTCCTCAGAGAGCGGTCAGGAAGAGGATTGGTGTTGGGGAGATTAAGTGATAGCATCCCACCCACCTTCCTAATGACCCCTCCATCTCCCAGGGAAGCTCATCTTTTTAGAGGTATTTATTGATGGATGATTTCATTTAGGGCTGATAAAAAAAGGCAGTAGTGACACATAAAAGGGAATATATATAAAAAAACTCTTACGTTTTGTTATTTAAAGAATTGTGACCAATATATGCACGAAGCATCTTATACTGTATATAGTTTTAAACAAATATGGTGATCGGAAAGTCCACCAAAACATGAACATTTGACTTTCATCCAACCTAGACAACAGTACCAATAAATCAGCAAGATGCTAATCATCTAGTGAACCCCAGATTCTTCTTGTAGGCATGTCTAAATGATATATGCAAGGTGCTTTGGATAGAAGTCAGCTAAATAACATGCACTGTAATATAATCAACCACAAAGACAAACACTGTGCTGCAGCTTCACACCAGCAGCGCCAACACAAATATACTTTGGCTAGATCACTGTGAGCTTTGTAAATGGTATTTATGGATAGACATTTTAATTTAAGGCTGATTTAAAGGCAGTAGTGACAGATGAAATGAAATATTGAGGATTTTGTTTTGACATCTCTCGATTACATGACCCACAAAGGCTGATTTTAGAGATACCTTCAAGGGGACTGGGAAAAGACAGAATGTATATGCTCAGAGATCTCGTATTAATGGCCCATACAATGATTACCACAAACTGGCATAACCGATAACCCCCCCCCCAACCTTGGACCAATCGACACAAATAGTTAAGGTTGTTAACGGCATTGAAATATTCCAGCGAAACTACAACTTAAAATGGAAATCTATTCATTTAATTTATGTACCTGTTATATAGCAAATTGAACATAATGTAAACATTTCATTGGACACCTTGAACTAGTAAAATAATCCTTCCTTTGTTATATAAATGTTCAAAATGAATTGCGTCCCTCTTAAGGCTGTGGTTCAAGAGAGATGTCATAATAGTTGGATTGGAGCAAGTAAATGCTTGCATCAAAGCAGTCACAAAATAAAAAACCACAACACTTGGCTGTATAATTCCCAAAGGCAATGCCTAGCCTTATGCTTAAAAAAAAACATATTTTAGGACATGCAGGAGGGGGTGAACTCTGAGCCATTTGAGCACAAGGTGGTTTCTGTCAAAGCTGCTGACTAACATTAAAGGGTGGAACAAACCAAGCAGATAAAGAGCCTTCAGAGTGATGACGAGCATGCACCTGTCAACAGAGCTCAGGGAGTACAGTGGAGATGATGTGCAGATTCTGAGTAAAATGTGCGAGAGAAAACAAAGCAACAAAACATACACATAATCTACAGTGTGAACTTGTTCTCAACAGGAATTATTGCTACATAAACGTAAAGAAAGTAAGGATTGAGAATGATTCCAATGTCAAGTAAATGTACATTCCAAGATTTATTGTCATTGACAATTTTTTTTGCCAACAAATTATATCTTAAAGAGCACTGGTCTAATGGCTATGGCTAATTTCTAATCAGTCAGTTGGTCGATCTAGCAGTCCCAAAGTCCAGCCCAGGCTAAAACATCTCAACAATTATTGGATGCACTGCCATATTTGGTAGAGACACTCATGTTCTCCACATGATAACCTGTACTATGTTGGTGACCCCTTAATCTTGAAGCATGTCATGCTACTTGATGGGATGGTTTGTTACCAGATACCTGTACAGATAATTCCCATCAGCTTTAGATTACTTTGTAAATAAGCACATTTTAGAGATCCAACACACCAATACTTAGGAAGGAACCAAATACAGGCGGTGCTTTGCGTTACAATAGTTTTAAAAGCAGGACAACAAGAAGTATGCTGGTCAAACAGTTTAAAAAAAGCACGAGGTCTGAGCAACTGTTAAATCATGGCAGTGCAACATGGCTGACTCCATGCAAAAGATATGAAGAGCTTATTCTAATTTAACGAAAACACAAGTTCAGGGGGCAGGTAGTAGTTCGGGACTAATGTCTACAAGTCTTTTTTGTGCGTTTATGTATTTGAACTCTAACTGAATATCAACTACAAAGTGAAACAACCTGCATTGTTTGGACACACAAACTGTGCATCACAACGCTTCAGTCACTTTCTAGCAGGGAAATGTCTGTCAAGCAAAGACAAAAATTACTTTGAAAGCTTGAACAAAACAGAAATAGAAAATATGTAAAATGTATATTCATTACTGAACCGCTGCCCTCGGTGATGGAGAGCGGGAAAGGTTCCTGTCACAAGACAATGGAAAGTCGCTACTGAAAGGCTCCGTACAGGGAAATGTGAGGAATAAATCCCACTGCTACTGATCATACTCAACCTCACAGTGCTGCTCAAGTAAAGAAAAGCCAATCCTTTTTATCCGTTAAGTTCAATAAGACTCTTTAAACTCTCAAAGCATTCAATATAGTTGCTCTTTTTGAGACTGCATTAGAAAGAAAAGCAAATACACCAGAAGACCTTGGTGCTTAGAGCTGAAGAAGCTAACTCAAGACTCTTGAGACAGACAATAAAACCTTTAAAAAGAGCCAACATTCAGAATATATCCCAGCCAACAGCTTTTCTGACTCATACATCCACAACTGGCAAATACATGTAACAATTAGAGATGTCCCGATCCTGATCGGGGATCACGTGATTTTCAAAAGATCGGAATCGGGAGAAAAAAAATCGGGGATCGGGATTTCTTTTAATTTTATTTAATGTTACAAAACCAAAATGACCATGTTCACGTCTTAAAGTCATCCTGAGGCCTTAGTTTTGGTTTAAAATGACACAACATCATGTATGTGTTGCTTCTTTTGGGCTTGTTTTCAGACCTGGTTGCTTATTTCTCTCAAATCTGGCAACAGAGTGGGCGCAGTGTCTAATAGTAGCAGTAAGCTAACGAGAGGCTACGTTCAGCTGGTGACTCGGGAGTCGGGACAGAGAAAATGTCAGGAGTTTGGAAGTATTATAAAATTGAAAGCGAAGGCAGTGTAACAGCCAGATGAAATGTTTGCAAGAAGGAGGTTCCGCGTGGTGGAAAGAACAGAGCTACGTTCAACACGACCAATCTAATACGCCACCTGAGAAACAAACACCAACAACAACACGACGAGGACACAGCGGCCACTCAGGTAACGGCCACTCAGGTAACGGCACTGAAACAACCGACACTTTCAGAGACTTTTAAGAGGAAAGAGAAACTGCCCCAGAACAGTGAAAAGGCCAAACAAATAACAGCCAAGATAGCTGAATTCATCGCGTTGGATGACCAGCTGTGATCTGTTACCTTTTTTTTTCTCTTAATGCATTGCATAAAGATCGGATCGGGAAAAATCGGTATCGGCAGATTGTCAAAATCAAATGATTGGAATCGGATCGGGATCAAAAAAAGGTGATCGGGACGTAACAATCTAAATAATTCAAACTTCACTCAACCGTTTCTGCAGCACATTTTAGGAAATACTGCACATATTTGGAAACATTGGTACATTTTTGACAGATTTGTTTTAATCAACAGATCTGTCAAAATATGAGTTTCTTTGCAAAAGATTATACTAAAGCACCACTTCAAATATTGTGTTTACCACAGATATGCTGAGACGATTCTTAGAAATAACTAATTCAGCCTACTTGATACAAAATTGACTTATCAACTCATTCTCAAACGTCCAATCAACCAACCTATTGACAAAGAAGGAGCAGCCCCACAATGCAGATTCATTGCTAACCCATCCTTCAATTATCTATGAACGACTCAAGATTGTTCTTATTAAAACAGGCACACAAGTCATTTAGCTGTAGATATGTAAAGACATAAGAAATATAGGGATGATAATTCCAACACAAAGCAAATTCATGCCATAACATCAAGTCACTGGGGCATTTCATGAACAATTCAAGACATCTTTTGCTCTTCCCTCCTCCCTCTCTACACAATTGGTGCAGCATGGAGAGGAGGAGGAGTCTGTGCTGTTGGCAGCAGCACTGTGCCATAAGAGCTTTGGGTTCACTATATGATCTATCTGTTCAAGTGTCACTGCAGCCAGCCTCCTGCTGCTAAAGAGCTGCAGCATGCCATTTTCTAATCAACGTGAGTGGCTGGAAATTAGCTGCTACACTGCACCTTAGAATAAAACTGAACTTAGCTTTGTACCTGCACACAGTGAGGCCACATATGTTATTCTGTCGCTGTCATACAGGCAGATCTGCATGCACCTCAATTGAAGAGTATGTCATGCATTATTCATGATTTCCCCGGCACATATCTGCACTCCAGAAGGAAAGAAAAGGGACAGATGCATTAATAAGCAATATCCGCACACATGAACCGACTTTACAATTCATAAAACTGGTGCAAAACTGCACATAAACTGGTAAAATTAAAAGAGTCCGTCGAGGAGCGTCAATACTTCCAGCCTGGATACTTGTGGATTCAGTGGCGCTCAGTTTGCCAGCTGAGTAAACGGAAAAAGATCAATAAATTATGCAGTTCATACACAACTAGACACAAAGCTGAATCCCAAAACCGTCGATTTCTGCAAACACAATTAGCGTAATAACAAGGCACTTTGCGCAGCCACAAATGGTTTGCTTTGCACACCTGTCCTCAGCTTTGTCTCATTTTCTGCATAATAAAACAGTGGTGCAGGGATATGACAGAGCGACGACAGAGAGCAGCAATGCATTCAACAGATGACATACAGAAAGGATATTTGTTTGGGATATTATTTTTTTTTACCGATGATTGAAAGTCAACAGTTTGTTAGAGGCTTGATCCACACTGTTCATGTCCCCATGCGATGTCAGTCCAGCGGACAAGTCGATAACAAACCGGCTCCTCTGCTTCTGTTTCCCCCTCTTTCCGTGTGTTTCTCCTCGTTAAGAGCGCAGGAACATCACTGCGGCGCAAACAACTCCGACAAACTGATCCAAACGCGGCTGGTGGTCTCTGGTCTCCGCGCGCAACTGGTCACAGCATGATAATGAAGCGGAACGGCTCTGTGCCACAGAAGCATGTGTTTACTGTGTGATTCCCCCCCCTTTCTTTCTACCGTTTCCTCCCCCTCCCTCTCTCTCTTTCTAATGGTGCATTTCAATCCAGCACACTTTGTTGCTGGGGGCTCTGCAGAGCAAAAGGCACCATTCAGAGCAGATTATGCTTATCATTTTTTCCCCCTTTGAGTTGCTGTTACATCACTGTCAATTATGTGGAGCTCCTCTACAGTAACTATGTCCTGGAGCCAGAGAGATGTCAGGAAGCAGGAGGACTGAGGCTGCAGGTTCATCATGTCATCCGGTGGGAGCACTGACACAAAATGTGAGGGATGTGTAACATGCATTTACCTTTTTTACTGCTCTCAAATGCTATTTCATGTCAGTTCAGAGCAGAACAAGACAGGAAATGTTGTCTGGGGTCAGCTTTGCATCATGTCATGTCCAAATATTTAGAGCACATCAGCTTTTATTTTGAAATCAATAACATGTTAAGTACTAATAAGTGGTAGAAGAATGAATCATATATTTTCTTTGATTAAAATATAAATACTGTGGTATTAAAATACACCGTTTCAACTCCCTGAATGAAATTGTTAAGTAGAAGTATACAAGCTAAATAAATAACATGTATCAAAATACTCAGTATACAGAATAGCTCTTTTTACAGTATTAAGTTATTATAGAACACAATATTACGGGAATATTAGTATTATAACATGTTTTATAATTAACTAGAAACTATTGCATATGTTCGGGTCATTTACGTCTCTGTAAAACTACTGGATTTCAATTTTCAATACTTTGTCAGAGGTCACTGGGACGTGTAGCCTAATGCCTTTACAGCAGTATTTGGCATCCCCAACCTGCCAAGCGGACATTATAGCCTTTGCAACATTACTAGCAAGACGCCTAATACTAACAAGACCACCTTCCCACACTGTGTGGATAAGAGACATTTTTAATAATTTACAGCTTGAAAAAATCCGTTGAGAGGCTCCTCCAGGAAGTTGTCTGGGGGCCTTTCTTATATGCAAAGAGGATGACCTTCACAGATGTTCCAGAAAAATACCCAAATCCCTTTTTACATATATTTGCTTTACTCATTTATTTAAAAACGTTTTATTTTTTATTTATTCTAACCTGAAGAGAATGAGGTAGTTGTGTGTTGCAAAACTGTAATGTGACACTGCCAATCACAACCGCTCTGTCATATCAGTCCATTTGTGTTTGAAAATCAATATACAAAGAAAAAAGAATGAACTAGAAACCATGAATGTTAAACAGGACATATTATGCAAATTCATATTTGTAGTTAGTGTCTCTACTGTGACATGTCTCCATGCTTTAATGTTCAAAAAGCTCTTTATTTTTCTCATACTGCCTGTGCTGCAGCCCCTCTTTTCACCCTCTGTCTGAAACCAGAGCCCAGTCTGCTCTGCAATGAGTAGGAGCACTAGCCACTAGGAGCGCAAGTCTTACATTGTGATGTCACTATGTTCCAGGAAGTAAACAAAGGAGTCCAATGGAGGCGTTTGAGGCAGGGAGAGACAAATATTGATAAACAATTAACAATACAATTTGGGTCGCCATCTTAGGATCAATCGTTCTCTTAGTTATTCCTCAATAAATAGATGTCCCACTTCCTCATACGTTTTAAAGTTATAAATGTTAGTATGTCCATACAAAAAAAAAGGTATAAAAAGGCCAAGTCTGGAGTGGTAAATCTTAACACATTAATACATTGATTTTGGTCAACCAGTAAAAGGAAGTTTACTGGCAGCCCATACATTGTATAGGTAACTTTTTGCTCATCTTTACACCTTTAAAACAATATAAAGGATCTGAAATGACTAATCTTTCTAACATTTCTCTTACAGAAGATGCTGGTCTTTGTGTTTCTTTGGCCTCTCAGATCCTCACCAATCAATCACTCTTATGTGCTCTCCAGGGTCTACCCATAATCCCACTCAACTGCAGGACCAATATAATGAGGTCATTCACGCAGCCTCCCTCTTCTCCTCTCTTATTTTGTATCTCTCGCTCTTGTCTCTCTTTTCACCTCTTTAAAATGCACTTTTCTGCCTCTCATCAACCTATTTAACACTAGGCGGTCAGTGGTCAGTCCCAGAGGTACAGCTGATACGAGATTGCCTTTTGCTACTCGGCTACCACATCTATTAGATCCCAATGTGCAAAGAATATTTTTACTTTCTCCACTTGAATGTTGTCTTTTGTTTAAGCTTTGTTAAAACTAAATGCAGTATGTAGAAAAGTATGTGTACAGTAAGTGCACATTAAATTAAGTTGAACAAATATTGCAATGATCATAAAACATTGTTATTACTAAAACTAGACTATTACAGCAGATATATCTTTTTAAGGGGATCATCAGAAGATGTAGGTTTTAAGCACGAGTCCTGGCATTATACACATTATTTAGGTGGTCTGAGAGAAAGCTAGACTTCTGTTTTCAGGTTTTATAATATCTAACTTGTGAGGTTCATCTCTGAAATGCTTCAACGATACTGTAGCTCTCTAGAGACTCAAATCACAGTATGATATCTTTAAGAGCTTTACAAGCACACAAGAAACAAAACAGGACAGTCATTCGTATTAAATTGGAAATATACAGTGGGGCAAAAAAGTATTTAGTCAGCCACCAATTGAGCAAGTTCTGTAATTTTCATCCTAGGTATACCTCAACTATGAGAGACAAAATGAGAAAAAAAATAATCCAGAAAATCACATTGTCTGATTTTTAAAGAATTTATTTGCAAATGATGGTGGAAAATAAGTATTTGGTCAATAACAAAAGTTCATCTCAATACTTTGTTATATACCCTTTGTTGGCAATGACAGAGGTCAAACGTTTTCTGTAAGTCTTCACAAGGTTTTCACACACTGTTGCTGGTATTTTGGCCCATTCCTCCATGCAGATCTCCTCTAGAGCAGTGATGTTTTGGGGCTGTCGCTGGGCAACACAGACTTTCAACTCCCTCCAAAGATTTTCTATGGGCTTGAGATCTGGAGACTGGCTAGGCCACTCCAGGACCTTGAAATGCTTCTTATGAAGCCATTCCTTCGTTGCCCGGGCGGTGTGTTTGGGATCATTGTCATGCTGAAAGACCCAGCCACGTTTCATCTTCAATGTCCTTGCTGATGGAAGGAGGTTGTCACTCAAAATCTCACGATACATGGCCCCATTCATTCTTTCCTTTACACGGATCAGTCGTCCTGGTCCCTTTGCATAAAAACAGCCCCAAAGCATGATGTTTCCACCCCCATGTTTCACAGTAGGTATGGTGTTCTTTGGATGCAACTCAGCATTCTTTCTCCTCCAAACACGTCTAGTTGAGTTTTTACCAAAAAGTTCTATTTTGGTTTCATCTGACCATATGACATTCTCCCAATCCTCTTCTGGATCATCTAAATGCTCTCTAGCAAACTTCAGACGGGCCTGGACATGTACTGGCTTAAGCAGGGGGACACGTCTGGCACTGCAGGATTTGAGTCCCTGGCGGCGTAGTGTGTTACTGATGGTAGCCTTTGTTACTTTGGTCCCAGCTCTCTGCAGGTCATTGACTAGGTCCCCCCGTGTGGTTCTGGGATTTTTGCTCACCGTTCTTGTGATCATTTTGACCCCACGGGGTGAGATCTTGTGTGGAGCCCCAGATCGAGGGAGATTATCAGTGGTCTTGTATGTCTTCCATTTTCTAATAATTGCTCCCACAGTTGATTTCTTCACACCAAGCTGCTTACCTATTGCAGATTCAGTCTTCCCAGCCTGGTGCAGGTCTACAATTTAGTTTCTGGTGTCCTTTGACAGCTCTTTGGTCTTGGCCATAGTGGAGTTTGGAGTGTGACTGTTTGAGGTTGTGGACAGGTGTCTTTTATACTGATAACGAGTTCAAACAGGTGCCATTAATACAGTTAACGAGTGGAGGACAGAGGAGGCTCTTAAAGAAGAAGTTACAGGTCTGTGAGAGCCAGAAATCTTGTTTGTTTGTAGGTGACCAAATACTTATTTTACCGAGGAATTTATCAATTAATTCATTAAAAATCCTACAATGTGATTTCCTGGATTCTTTCCCCCCATTCTGTCTCTCATAGTTGAGGTGTACCTAGGATGAACATTACAGGTCTCTCATCTTTTTAAGTGGGAGAACTTGCACAATTGGTGGCTGACTAAATACTTTTTTGCCCCACTGTATACCAGCATAGCGATCAGGAGATGATGGGATGATTCAATTAAAGTAGAAGTAAGATTTGCAGGATGAGAGCTGTATACATTCTGGGATGTGTTATGTTTGCCTGTGTTGCGTTTGCCTTTTACTCTAGCTTTAAGGTAATTTGGAAACGGTGTCTCCATTACCTAATACGTTCACCTCCGACAGATTTTCCACTGTAAAACTCTGCTTATACACATCTTATACAAGTTTGCTACAACTCCTGAGGGAAATATCTGGCCCTTTAGCTGCTAAATGCTTCACTATGTTCACCAGTGAGTCGCCAACTCTGTCGGTCAGCTTTTTGCTGCCTGCTAAGCAAGTATAGTCTACAGAGGGTTTTTTAGAGAAAACAGCTGCTTGCTTCGAAAGATCAACACAATAAGAACAGTTGGAGTAGACTAAAACATGTAAGATCGCGCACAGCTGCACAGTGGGCTAAAGCTCACTATAAAATTAATTTAGTCAAAAGAGGCTGCAGATTTAAATGATAATAGTATATTGTTTTATTACCATATAACTTTTAAAGTTATGAGAACAAGTAGTGCAGGGCCATTCCGGATGTGATCCTGCTTCTTGGGTTTAAAAGTGAGTCCAAGCTCACAGTTACAGTAGTGAAGCTACAGGCCACGCACCATGACTGAATTCTGATGGTGCATCTTTTTCATGGTGCTCTAGGCCCCCGTACCGTAATGGTATGGAGAGATATGCGTCATTTTTTTTTTAAAGGTCCCATGTCATGGCCATTTCTACTGATCATAATTCCATTGTTGAGGTATACTAAAATAGATTTATATTGTGCAATTTTCCAAACTCACATTGGTTTCTCATACAGCATCTCTGTAAAGTATGTGAATTCACTCTGTCCTAAACGGCTTGTTGGAGCTCCTGCCCCCCCCCTCCCTGTGAGCCCAGTGGCCATCTGCGAGACACAGTGAAACCTAGCGCAACACACACACACACACACACACACACACACACACACACACACACACACACACACACACACACACACACACACACACACACACACACACACACACACACACACACACACACACACACACACACACACACACACACACACACACACACACACACACACACACACACACACACACACACACTTCAGGGGAAATTACATTGACTTACATGCATTTCCTGGAGACTTATCCTAACCTTAACCATAACCAACACATGCCTAACCCTAACCCTTACCCTTAACCTTACCCTAACCCTAAATCTAACCAAGTCTTCACCCTAAAATGAATGATTCCCCTCATGGGGACCTCCATTTTATCCCCATAAGGGAGGCGAGTCCTCACACGTGACTGTGTAGACAGATTTAGGTCCCCACAAGTATAGTAATGCTAGGCCACACACACACACACACACACACACTAGCAGGTGAAATGTGAGCCAAGGTAAATCTGATACCTTTACAATAGCCCAGCTACAGCCAGTGTCTCCAGCTCAGCCGACACACCCACACACACACGACATGAAAGAGTGCAGGAATGCTCAGCTCAGGCTACATGGCACTCAGCTGCTCATCAATCTTTAATCAGTAGAAACCCCCCTCTGTGGCACGCCATGCCACGGGAAAACACCAAGAGCTACAAACACACATGGCATTTCTCTCTCTGTGAATGCGACTAATATTAAAAATAGCTCATGCTGAAATGCCGATGAAATCCACATCAGCCTGGAGAAGAAAAATAAACCCTTTTTCAAAGACACCTCTGAAAATAAAGCCTTTGTTTTCTCACGCTGGGATCGAGTTACAAACAAGACACCTGAACACCCCGCCTCTAATTAGAGCCTGAAGCCAATCACACGCACACACACACACACACACACACACACACACACACACACACACACACACACACACACACACACACACACACACACACACACACACACACACACACACACACACACACACACACACACACACACACACACACACACACACACACACACACACACACACCTTCAAACATGTTGCATAAACACAGCTCCATCACACACCCACACTTTGACACCCCACATAAGCCTTTGCATAAGGCTTCTGGTTTTAACGGTCGCTGTGAAGGCAGGCTGCAACAAGGGAAGTCGGAAGGGGAAGACTTCCTGTTCACAGATCAGAGTGTTAACCAGGCCCAGGAGCTACAGTTTCATCCTGAATACTTAACAACGCTGCCATGACAGAAATAACTAGTATAATAAGGTCTATCCTGTATAATCAACTGATACCTAACAATGGCTGAGAAGACATGAAATTCAACAGGTGTTCATCAGTCCTGGTGTCTCCCTTCTTCTCCCTCATCTACATCAAACTGTTGGATTATGATTGTATACAGCTGCAACAAACACAAACGTTTTGAAATTGTAGATTAATCGCAACCCTGTGTCCTGCGATAACGTTCCCATACAAAAAAAACTGCATTTTCAATAACTACATCCCAGTTAACGTTTGCGGTTTTAAACAATTGGTAAGCGTTGTAAATTGAAATGTTCAGCAAAAGAATCCTGATTTGGTTTCAAATCAGTACATTTTTTTCAACATTGAATTTTGTTTAGTGTTTTCTTGACCCATGCGTCCATGCCGTCCTCCTTTCTACATGGATGAGATGAGTGTGATAAGTAAAAAATCTAATCTTTATAAGATGTGGCGATGCAGTTTTCTGTGTAAGAGAGTAGGAGACCTGGAGATCATTGTTGGGCTCCGGTTCGCCTCACAAAATGTTTAATGTGCATACACAGTTGGGGTTATATAAAAAAAGTGTACTAGTACAACACCAGGCTGTACATCTGGAGATGTTTTCATATTACACGAGGTCTTAAAGTAGATTTGTTTTATTAAACCAACAGTAAAAAACCTTACAGTATTAATATTATAGAAGAAAATTAGCGATTCACTTTTAAGTGAGTGGATTCAGTGAAATATATTCAGATTTTCTTTTAGCTTTTGCGCTAAAAACAAACCTAATTGGGTCACACACTAAACTCAACCTTCCACTATGCTGAATAATCATTTATTTCGATTTATATGGGGTCTCAGAATTAGTTAAGAAGTGAAATATAAACTATAACCCTCAATCTTCAACTCTTTTGTGTGTGTGTGTGTGGTGTGTGTGTGTGTGTGTGTGTGTGTGTGTGTGTGTGTGTGTGTGTGTGTGTGTGTGTGTGTGTGTGTGTGTGTGTGTGGGTGAGACACAGCAGTGTTGGACTATCCCAGGCTTCGTGTTCCCCAGACAGAGGCGAACTTCAAAGCTCAGGTTATAACTGGAGGTGTAAGCATTATCATGAGTGGGCTGATCCATGTGTCCATGCCAGTAGAGGTTGTAATGGTGCAAATGCAGGTACACAATATGTGTGTGTGTGCACAAGCGCTCAGCAGCTGAAGCCGGTGAAGCTGCATGATGCGGATCAGGAGCTCTTGACTCAATAGTGTGTTAATCCCTTGAAGCTCCGCCGCCTTCTCTCTGGACGGCTGCCACTCCGGCCTTTTAGTCTCACCGAGCAAACTACGGCACCTTTCCCACGCGTCGGATAAACAAAACCCTGGTACTGTGTGTGTGTGTGTGTGTGTGTGTGTGTGTGTGTGTGTACACAATGTGATTAGATGTGCAGCTACACTGGCTCCAATTGGAGTCATGTCTCTAAATAGCTGTATGGAAATGAATAAAGCATGTCATGCAAAGTGTGTGTAGCACTGCTAAAAGCCCCAACACAGCAGGGGTTGTATCTGTCACACTTATCTAGAAACAACATGCAAATGTGCAGTACACACCTCACCTGCTATGATGCTACCTATCATTGATAGGGCTTTGCTCCCTGGGTAATATGTAACCTGGAGGAGGAAGCTGGTGATACACGGCTTCATTTGATTATGGCATGATTAGACCTGCACCACACTCTGGAAAAGTAGAGGCAGCAAAATGATAATATAAGAAGACATTTAGTTTAGATTGAGGAGTTGTTGGCAGGTGTGGAAAGTACATTTACTCAAGGAATGTACTTAAATACACTTCTAAAGTACTGAGCTTCTTATAAGAACAACATATTTTAGGTTAAAATCTGCCGTATTTTCATGACAATTATAGTTACTTTTAATATTTAGGATTATAATAAGATTGTTAATAATGAAAACCTCTACGACCTCTTCAAATGTTAGTTACTGTAATTCAATCAAAAAGGGCGAAACAATTGAAAGTAATTAGTGGATGAGAGCCAAAGTGCTAAAATGATCCACTTTTTTTACAAGAAAATGAGGGTAAGTGAATTAAAGTATAGCACAACTTTGTTTTTTTCTCCCTCCAACCCAGAACCATGTCATGACTCCTCAGATGTATCCTTTGACCCCTGAACATGGCAATATTACCAAGTGGCTTTACTGGGCACAGAGCCTTATTTTGCAGTTAACATTTCTTGTTTGAGAGTCATACATAGCAGACAAAATCAAGACAAAGAGACGCCAAACAACCAAAAGAGACGCAAAATATCTACAAAAAGATGTAACATTTCCAAAAATGTACATTTAATCTCTACAATAAGATGTCAAATGACATAAAAAGAGAATATGTATAGTACGTCTACAAAGACATACAATTCAGTCTCTTTGAATCTGCAGCTTTAGTGTCTATTGATATCACCGTCCTCAGGGGGCAATAGAGTGGCGAAGTCCCTCCCCTTCCGGTTGACCTCCATGGGACCTTATTTCGGAAAAATTATGTCTTGAAGTCAATGGAGAGTGTTGGAGCCAATTTGCTTTGGGTTGTGCACGGGGTTTGTCTATATGTGTGTGAACGCGTCATCATCCAATCTGCGCACCTGGGAGCACGGGAGGTAATTAAGCTATATATGTGGGCACAGTTGATCAGCTGGGATGAGAGGTTAGAGAGGAAGCCACACGTTTTTAAACCGTGTTGACCGTGATTGTTTGTGTCTGAGCGTGTGCGTGATCGTTATGTTTTAAACAAGATTTTAGATACGTAAAAGTGAGTCGTAAAAGAACATTTTAACCTTGGACAAATAAATAAAGCATTACAAATTACGTCATGGTGGACCTCATCCTTCACAACAACACGCGTTGGGAACTCTGTCTGCTAACCTCCATGGGTGGCCTTTTTTGAAGAGCGATCGCCGCTACACTTGTTGAAAAACTCGCTCCAATGAATGAATCAAAGGATCTCAGATACGGAAGAAGGAGCTGCTGCGCTCCCACACAGCTCGAGATGATTGCTGACATGTGAACGCTGTGAAAGCCACGAGGAGCCACGGTAGGATCATTCAGAATTGTTACAAGCTGTGAAAGACCTTCTCATATCAGGATAAAGGTAAACCCTGCGACAATTCTAAAATAAAACCTCCCGCAGCTGCTGCGTTACTGTCAAGATGAGCCAAGAGGGGAGTCGGCCTAAAGCGCCTGCCACTCAAAGTGATACAGGGAGTGGGCTCGGTAAAAGACAGCCTAAACTCACTGTTAAAGCATTGGAATCAAAAATAGCATCAATTCAACATGAAAGGAATTCAAGGATAAAGAAACTGCATAAATTAACAAAGGATGTTGAACAATTGATACTTTCAAGCCAAAATGTGTCTGAGATGGAATCCATGTGTGAAATGTTTGTGAAAACAATGATCGAATTAAATGAGTTGCATGAGTCTCTGAAACCATTAATACCAGAGGATGAAGTTATAAAACAAAATGAATGGTTTGAAACACGAATGCACGGCAATCGAGAAATGATGAATAAAATGGAAAGGTGGTTGCAAACTACAAAGGAGCAATTTACACATGCAATTGATGATGATGTGGTAAATGTCAATGCTGCAACCAAAACTAATGTGGTAATTGATGACATCAGTCCAAATGACAGCGTTTCTATTATAACTGGAAGAACATGCACATCAGCTGGCCGCTCCAGCCAGAGATCCAACATGTCATCCATCTCCTTTGCATGTATCAAGGCGGAGGCTGAAGCGGCTCCTTTCAGTGCTATGGCGGCTATCCTCAAAGAAAAACATGCACTGGAGTGTGAAGAGCTTAGCCTCGCAGCAGCCAGAAAGTGTGAAGAGGAGCAGATCAGACAACGCAAGGAGTGGCTTGGATTGCAAAGTGGAATTGCTGCCTATACAGCAAAGGCCAATGTGCTCAGGTACAGAGGATCTGAGGTTCAAAGCTCAAGGGCTGATTCAAATGGAATGAATTCGTATCCAGACAGAGCCAAAAGGAACATCTCTCTTAGACCCTCTGCTACAGAATTCAAACCACAAGGTTCAGAAGGTCAGTTCAACCCCTCACCAAAAGGGGGCAGCAGAGCTGTAGTGTCAGTGGAGACTCTGCACAAGGATGCAAACTTGCAGTACCATAATCCTACAGAACAGGATAAGAACTGTGCTCTGTCAATGGGTGCGCGCCCCAAAGATTCAAACCAGCAGTTGCATCATCCATCAGTCTGTGGCAGTAATTGCCAATGGAGGCATTCACAGCCACGGCAATACCAGAAGGAAATGGATCTAAAGCCTATGAACTTACGTCATCTAAAATATGTCAGCAGACATTCTCTGCCACACAAGTCACTCATGATCTTGACACACATTTGGTGCAGGAAACCAACCAACATACAGGTTCAGTGCAAAGTAACGTGAATCAAAGCAACATTATCAACATCATGCAAAGGCAAAATGATATCACAGCTCTGCTGGTGCAGCAACAGTCAACATTGTCACTGCCACCAAGAGAAATACCAACCTTTGATGGAGACCCTTTGGAGTATAGTGCATTCATACGAGCATTTGAACATGGAGTAGAAGCAAAGACTGCTAATAATGTTGATTGCCTATACTTTTTGGAACAATACACCAAGGGACAACCCAAAGAACTGGTTAAAAGCTGTCAACACATGCCACCCGACAGGGGATACCAAAGAGCAAAGACACTTTTGAGAGAACGCTTTGGAAATCAACAAATAATAGCCACTGCATACATGGAGCAAGGGCTTGGATGGACACCAGGGAAAGCAGAGGATGTTAAAGCTTTGCAAGCTTTTTCTTTGTTTCTCCGTGTTTGCTGCAATGCCATGGAGGACATAAGCTACATGTCAGAGATGAATATGCCAACTAACATGCGGGCGATGATCTTAAAGTTGCCCTATAAAATGAGGGAAAGATGGAGAGACCTTGCTTACGAGCTACAGGAGAGGCGACATCGTCAAGCTGGTTTCAGCGATATTGTCAAGTTTGTTGAGCGACAAGTATCTATTGCCTCTGATCCGCTGTTTGGAAACATTCAAGACACATCCATGTCTTCACCAAAATAAATAAGTGGAAACAACACATCACAGCCTGGCAGCCGCCAGAAAGGAAGCAGTTTTGCGAATTCTGTTGAAGCTGTCAATCGTGGAACTGCACCTGAAAAGCAAAAGGAGAATAGCCTACCGTATAGGCCAAGAAGGATATATTTTCTGCTGTGTGAAGAGGATCACAAGTTGGAGACATGCTACAAAATGGAGAGGATGATGCACACAGAGACAATTTGTTTTCTGAAAGAAAAGGGTTCTTGTTTTGGTTGTTTAGCTGTTGGACACATGAGTAAGGACTGCCGCAGCCGCCTGTACTGCCAAGTGTGTAATTTAAAACATCCCACCATCCTCCACATCCATTCACCGAGAAAGGAAGTCTCATCAGAGGACATACTGCAATAAACATCAATAGAGGATCACAACGTTTCTACCAAAACATGTGGCCATATTGGGGCTGGAGGACAGGAGTGTGCCTTGCCCATTGTGCCCGTTCAGATCAAGGCTACAAACGGCAGCACAGTGATAAACACTTATGCCTTCCTAGATCCTGGTAGCACGGCCACCTTTTGCTCAGAGCGACTGATGAGGGAGCTTAAGATGAGAGGAAGATAATCCAAGTTCCTGTTGAGAACAATGAATCAGGAAAAGCTTGTGATAGTCACATCATTTCTGGGTTGGAGGTGGCTGCACTCAACAGTAACAATTACTATGAGCTACCTGATGTGTTCACACAAACTGTAATGCCTGTGACTCGTGACAACATTCCAAAACAGGAAGAGATAAGTGCATGGCACCACTTAAACTCTGTGAAACTTCCTGTCATTGACGCTGA
Organism: Gymnodraco acuticeps; assembly: GCF_902827175.1. Taxonomy (NCBI): domain Eukaryota; kingdom Metazoa; phylum Chordata; class Actinopteri; order Perciformes; family Bathydraconidae; genus Gymnodraco; species Gymnodraco acuticeps. The sequence continues at coordinate 3,362,631 of NW_022991216.1, read as the reverse complement.
CGTGGAGCTGCTAATTGGAGCTAATGTCTCAAAACTCATGGAACCATGGGAGGTGGTGAACAGCAATGATGATGGACCTTATGCTGTCAGAACCCTGCTAGGGTGGGTTGTCAATGGACTGCTGAGAGGAGACCGCCACATTGTAAACAGCTGTCCCACAATTGCAGTCAATCACATATCATTAACCAGCTTGGAGGAACTGCTGGTAAAGCAATACAACCACGACTTCAATGAGAGATCAGTTGATATGTCCAGAGAAGATCATGAGTTTTTGGAAATCATGAAAAGTTCCGCCAACCTCACTGATGGACATTACAGTCTGAAATTACCTTTCAGAGAAGAGAAAGTTTCAATGCCAAACAATCGCCATGTTGCTGAGCAAAGGGCTCTGTGTCTTAAAAGGAAATTCAAGAAAAATGCAACATTTAACGAGGAGTATGTCAACTTTCTGGGCAATGTCATAAAAAAGGGCTATGCAGAAAGAGTGCCTGAACTGAAAGGCAGAGAAGGAAAAGTCTGGTGCATCAGCCTAAAAAGGGAAGCTTGAGAGTTGTGTTTGATTGCGGTGCAAGCTTTAAAAAGGGACATCACTGAACAGCAAGCTACTGCTGCAAAACCTGTGCAGATTAAGCTACAGCTGGGATGAGCAAATCCCACAAACGAATCAGCTGCAGTGGGTGAAGTGGCTGGAAGACCTTCAAAAGCTAAGCATGTTCAGTGTGCCAAGGTGTATCAAACCTAAAGATTTTGGACAGGCCACAAGTGCCCAACTACACAATTTTTCTGATGCCTGTGAGCATGGATACGGCACAGTTTCATACCTGCGGTTGCAGAATGACCGGAAAGACATTCATTCATCATCACAAGTTGCTCCAGTAAAGACAGTGATAATCCCGAGAATGGAATTAACAGCTGCTGTGCTTGCAGTGCGAGTTGACAAGATGCTGAGAGCTGAGCTGCAGCTAGAGTTGAAAGGTTCAACCTTCTGGACGGATAGCACAACTGTACTGAAGTACATTAGGAATTAAACAAAGCGTTTTCACACCTTCGTGGCCAATAGGATTTCTGCTATAAGAGATGCCAACTGATATCTCACAATGGAGGTTAGTTGGTACGAAGCAAAATCCAGCAGATGAGGCATCTCGTGGCATGAAAGCTGAGCATCTGCTTACTGGCAGCACAGTGGCGCCAGCAGGGGGGGGGCCAGGGGGAGCCATGGCCACCCTGATATATTTGTTGGCCTTCCCCACCACACACACCACCAGTCACGTATGCACAGTAGTTTATCTGATATTTAACAACAAATACACAGCCAGCGAGTCGCTCATACTGCAGCCCCTCCCTCTCCCTCTGCTACCATGGTAACACTGATACTCGGCGCAACACTCTGATACTCGCGCGCACCACTCTGATATTCGCACAGACAGCAGCAGGTTGCAGCAAAACGTTTCTTTCTACTGACTGGACTGGAGTTGACAAAAATCCACCAGACTTCTAGAAGGTAAGTCATATTCGTTCGTAGCCTGTTAAGCCCCACAACACTTTAGGCTTTAGTGTGTTAGCTTTAGGTAGCAAAAAACGGAGATATGCTTACCTTTAGCTGTTATTCTGATAACAAATTGTGTTCAATGGCATAACGACAAAAACGCTGGAAGACCTGGAAAACAGGCTCGGGGCTCAGTAAAGGCTGGCTTGGCTTCAGGTATAATTCGTCTGTAAACACACTTTTGCGGCTATCCTAGTTAGCGTTAGTTTAGCTTGCTAAGCTAACATTAGCTGATGTCAGTATGCTGGGCTGGTGTAATGCGTAGGCTACTATTAATCACTGCTGTGTGTAATGTCAATTTGCAGAAAATGAAGAGAAAGTCCACAGACATCTCTTCTTATTTTAAGAAGAAGATGAGTAAAGGAGAGACAGAGCTGGCAGGGGAGCAGCAGCATAGGGCTAGTGAGGAGATGGCCATACATGCTAGAAAGTACATGTGGAACTCTGTTTTGTGAAACTAAAACCTAAGTACAGTTTTATTAATGTCTTCTACACACTTTAGGTCTGCAACTCCTTCAAAATGACACGAGAATCTATGCAGTTTTTCCTCTTCTGTGTTCTGAGCAGGGTGGGAATTTCACGACGGCCACGACGGCCATGGCCCCGCACTTTGGCCGTGATGCCCTGTGAAAAAAAATGCAATTCACGGCCAAAGTGGCCTTTGTGCCCCTGTCAAAAGTTCCAGTGTAAACAACGCTAGTGAAGTCATACTAGTGCGCGCAGTAGGATAGTCCCGTGCCTGTGGATCAGAGCGATTGCTCTGCTGTGATTGTTCCATCAGAGATGCCGTGTAAACAATGCTAGTAAAGTCATATTAGTGCGCGCAGTAGGATAGTCCCGTGTCTGTGGATCAGAGCGATTTCTCTGCTGTGATTGTTCCGTCAGAAAAGCCTGTAGGGGCCCGACAGCCTCCTCCTCAGCCGCGGGAGCAAGACAAGCACAGGTAAGCAAGCGGACCAAGCTGTTTTGATATGATTTAACTGAAGTATGTGGTAGTATTTGAAAGGACTTAACATTTACGTGTTTATAGAAAGTACTATTGATAGGTAATTACCAAGCGGCAAACTGTGGGGTAGAGCCGGGAAGCCAATACGGAAGTGCCACACACTGCAGTTCATATATTGGCCGATAGGCGATGGCTGCAGAAAGGAGCAATTTCCATAGACCCCCATGTTAAAATGCCCGATTTTACAGCAGAAAAAAACATGTTTCTACCCCTGGCTCCATACATTTTATTATCGATACAGTTAGATTCCACCTTCATGATTATGGATCTGTGAGTGAATTGTTTTCTAACGCGACCCTTTATATTTATATTAGGTCTTAAAGTTTGTGCATACATTAGGGCGTGGTCACTTTGATTGACAGATACGTGCCTCACTGTCAACTAACAGCAACTTGTCCAATCTGCTAGGGTACAACCATAGAGGCTACAACGTTAGTTAGTTGTAGTTATTGTACTTGATCCTTTAGCTGTGTTCGTGGTGATCGTGCCTGTTAGGGAATATTGTTACAAATACCAGATAATTAAAATGTCGTGCTGTGCGCTTGAATGTACTAACAGATCTTCCAAGAAGTCTACTTTCAGCTTTTTTCGGTGAGTAAAATGATAATATTATACATGTTAACCCCGTTAGCAGGTGTTTGTGTGCTTGTTAGCTTAGCCTGTTATGTAGTTTATTAGCCAGCTGGACGTAACCCTTTATACATATATACAGTTTAGTTTATGATTCAGCCTTGGGTAAGACTTGTATACTATATGGCTATGACGCCCATAATGCTAAACGGGAGCAAATGTTAAAAGGGGTGGGCCGCCGGAGTCCACGCCGCCGAAGCTAACGGGGCTGCAGGGTGCTAGCTCGCTAGCGCGTCCCGGCGGCCGTAGCTAGCACCCTGGGGCTCCGTTAGCTTCGGCCAGCGGCGGAGTCCGGCGTTATAACTGGAGATCAAGGAATGCATCGTAACGCGGACTTGGTTCGCCTGCAGCCCGCTGTAGTATTGGCTAAATAAATGATGTTGAGCAAGGCTTATTAAGCTGAACACCGCCACAATTATTCTGCTATGTATCGGTACTTATTTTATTTTATTAACATGTGAATGACAAGCATTAAGAATAATACCAAATAGCTAATTATCTTGCAGATTGTCTCGTTTGATTATGAATGTAACGTTTATATAGTGGAACTATACTGTTTTATCAAAACCAAAGTGCCACGCAGTGACTTGGTATACATGTATTTCAGCAGGAAATGTGCAACCTAGATGACATTTACCAACACAGACTATATAGAAATATTTGTAAAAGTTGTTCATGCGTTACTAAGTGAATATGGCATTAACCCTCCTGTTGTCTTCGGGTCAAATCTGACCGATTTACTACTTTCATCAATCATGTTTTACATTCGATTGATACTGAGAGCATGTTAGCTTAGCTTCTTAGCCTGAGCTAGGACTCGAACGTCACGCTCGTTGGCAGCAGGTCCCGCCCTGTCCCGCCTCAGCTCCGCCTCAGCTCCGCCTCAGCGCTCCGCCTCAGCGCTCCGCCTCTTTGCCCTTATTTGGAGAAGGCGGGAGAAGGCGGGAATTAGACTCTGACGACACCGTCGAGCCGTTAGTGGCCGACTCTGCCTACTAACGGGCCGGCCACACTACAAGCGTAAAATTCGCTTCCAACGCCCCAAGATTTACGCTTGGGGCGTTTCTTCGAGCCCCGCGACCAACAACCAATCAGAATCTCCATGTGAATCTCCCGCCCCGGACATACAAAGTGAAAAACCCCGGTTCTTCTCCACTATTGCTAAAATGGATGCCGTCTACAAAGGGGGGAATACCACCTTCTCGTCCAGGAGCTCCGTCTCGATGACCGCCTTTTTCAGAGGTACTTCAGGATGAGCAAGGAGGTGTTCGACGAGTTGCTCGGAAAGGTGGGCCCACTGATTACAAAGGTGGACACCCATCTGCGTATGTCAATCGGCCCCGCCGAGCGACTCGCCATCTGCCTACGGTACGTTTTGTGTATTTCTACTTCTTTAATCTGACTCTGTATAGAAGGAGAGAGAATGCACGAATGATGACTGAAGTCTGTGATTTAGTTCAGATGGGTAACATTAATTAAGATATCTAGGTAAACACAGTATTGCTCCCCTGTGTACATGGCGTGTGTGTCTGTGTCTGTGATCAATGTGTGTGTGTGGGGATCTGTGTGTCTGTGTTCAATGTGTGTGTCTGTGTTCAATGTGTGTGTCTGTTCAATGTGTGTCTGTGTTCAATGTGTGTGTCTGTGTTCAATGTGTGTGTCTGTGTTCAATGTGTGTGTCTGTTCAATGTGTGTGTGTCTGTGTTCAATGTGTGTGTCTGTTCAATGTGTGTGTGTCTGTGTTCAATGTGTGTTCAATCTGTGTCTGTGTTCAATGTGTGTGTCTGTGTTCAATGTGTGGAGGGGGGGGATCTGTGGTCTGTGTGTGTGTGGGGTCTGAATAAATATATTTTGTAATCATGTATATATCTTTTTTTCTCAGGTACCTGGCAACTGGTGACTCGTACGCGACGATAGCCTTCAGCTATCGGGTCGGGCGTTCTACAGTGGCAGTCATTGTCAAGGAGGTTGCGGGGGCCATCTGGACCGCCCTGGTCGAGGAGTGCATGCCGGTACCACAGGTGGAGGATTGGAGAGCCATCGCTGCTGGGTTCCAGGAGCGCTGGGAGTTTCCCAACTGTGTTGGTGCCATAGATGGGAAGCACGTCGTTATCCAGGCTCCAGCAAATGCAGGTTCCCTCTACTTTAATTATAAGTCCACCCACTCCTTGGTACTGCTGGCTGTGGTGGATGCTGAGTACCTGTTCAGGGTAGTGGATGTTGGAGGCTTTGGGAGGAGCAGCGACAGTGGGAGCCTGCGGAATTCTGCATTTGGAGAGAGCCTCCGAGACGGCAGTCTGCAGCTACCACCTGACACCGTCATCGCAGGATCAGAGCGGCGGGGCCCTCTCCCCCATGTCTTCGTTGGAGATGAGGCATTTCCGCTGCTGGACAACCTTCTGCGTCCATTCCCTGGACGTCACCTCACCCGTGAAAGGAGGTTATTTAACTACCGCCTCAGCCGTGCCAGGTTGGTGGTTGAATGTGCGTTTGGCATCCTCTCAACCCAGTGGAGAATGCTCAGGCGTGTCATCACCACCAGCCCCGAGGTGACGGAGTTGTGTGTGAAGGCTGCCTGTGTGTTGCATAACTTCCTCCGCAGGAAGACCATTGATATGCCATCACGCACACCTATCGCAAGGTCCACGGATGAAGTTACTCCAACCCTGTGTGATGCACCGAGGATGGGCTCCAACAATGCCACACGGCAATCCATCCAACAGCGGGAGACCTTCTGCTCCTACTTCAACGAGGAGGGGGCAGTGCGATGGCAGGCAAATGTGGTGTAGGCCCATATTTGTCTCCAAACCAAAAAGCTCTTTTAAGAGCTACCCATTTTCTTTAAAAAGCAAATATTCCAAATGAGCCATTTTAAAATCAACCATTCCTAATAAACATGTTTCTTGAATTGATATCATGATATAACTAACAACCTTTTTCCTTCAGCCCTGTTTTTAGTGATAAACCACACATAATTTTCATCAGGGTTTCACCTGAATAATTACAGAAGACAGCACATTATATATCGACATACAAGAAGCTCCTGGTATGTTGTAACTGACAAACCACATGAACAAGTCAAGACACAGTATAGCCATAACATACTTTTAAATAACTTTTATTTATGTGATGTTGTGTGTGATGAGTGATGAGTGTAAAAAGATGTAATGTGGATCAGTATCAGTATCTAATTAATTAATTATTAATGTCCATTTCTGTGGCCTCCAGGACCGCCTCTTGTAGCTTCATTTTCAGTCTCATGCTGCTCGTCCTGCTCAGCTTTTGCATTGCAGGCCAGAGACTCCTTAAAAAAAGGAGGTCCTCGTCTTCCACCTCCACCACTGGTGGTGGGGGTGGTGGTGGTGGTGGCATGGCCAGCATCGGGCCTACGGCCGACAGCAGGTTCTCCTCAAAAGGGGACATCTCCCTTCCCCTGCTCTTCTTCCCCCGGAATGCTGGCACACTGGCCGGCACACCGTCTGGCACACTGGCCGGCACACTGGCCGGCTGACTGGCCGGCTGACTGCTACCTGGCTCTGGCTGGCTTTCCAGACTGTCATCCAGGCTGTCACCCATAGAGTCTTCCTCTTCTTCTGCTCCGGTGGGTGGAGGCAGGGGTTGCCGGGGGAAATTGCTGGACGTCTCACGGTCCAGCATGAAGGGCTTTAAAAAGCTCATTACTGCCGCGAGACGCCAGGGCTTAGATCCCCCGGAAGCCCCTGCCCCGCTACTTTTCCCTTCCTTCTCCAGGATCCTCTCCCTGCGGTATCGGTCCCTGAGGGACTTCCAACGCTTTTTGCACACTTCGTCTAATAAAATGAAAATGAAAGAATACAGTTAATTTCTTGAATTTCAGAAAATGATTGCTCCATTAATGAAAACCAAATCCCTTTCAATTGCATACAAGGTTTTACATGTCACACTTTATCAGAATCAAAAACAGGTTTATTGCCAGGTAGCTTTGCACATACTAGGAATTTGACTTGATGTCATGGTGCATATATACAAAACAAGAAATCTAATATAAAACACAACATGTATTGTACAGTTAAATTGCAAAAAGATAAAAATTAAATAAAGCAGTAATTTACATGGAAATAGAATGCTAGGAATGAATTTTTGCATATATATATATAACTAAGAAATGTGAAAGGAGTATGACTGTGTGCATTAATGTAATGCAATATAGTCTATGATGTGGCAGCGGATGATTAACATGTATGTGATTAATGTCTATGGCGCTATTTTATGCTAAATATACCGGCTATGTTTCATTAGCTATGTTAACATGAAGTAAACTGGATATAAAATCCCCAAACAGGCGAAAACCTACCAGTTTCCCCCACTGTCTCTGCCACCTCCTTCCATGCCTGGTTCCTCTGGTTTCTATCCCGGTAGGTGAACAGGGTCACATCAAATAATACAGGGTGATTCGCTACCGCTACGATTATAACCTCGTCCATTTTATTTCAAATATAGACATGAACGGCGGGATATCTCAGGATATCTCTCCCAGCGTATGCGCGGTTTTTGATTGGCTACGGCTTGAGCTGTCAGATTTTCTGAAACGGGATTTGATTGGCTTACGCTCACTTGTCAGGAACGGAGAGAGCGTTTCGTGCGTAAAAAGTTCAACATTGTTCAACTTTTTACGCGCGAGACGCTCTCAAAGTTACGCTTGCCTTCCCGTGATGCAGTTCGGCGAAAACGTGAGCGGACGTGACGTCACCCCATTCAAAGTGAATGGGCAGACGCGCTAGAGGCGTAATTTTACGCCTGAAACGCTTGTAGTGTGGAGGGCCCGTAAGGGCTTCACGGCAACTCTGCAGAATCCTATGGGTGACGTCACGGACCCTACGTCCATTTATATATACAGTCTATGGTAATTACCATTGTATTAGCCTATTTAAAGTAGACTTGTTACCTTTTGTCATGAAAACTAGCGATAGCTAGCTAGTTTGGATAGCGCTAACGTCTTCCCTTCAAGGGGTCTACATCTAGTGTTGCTTCTACAAGCTAGCAGATAGCTGTCACCTTTGAATCTAGTATTTTTCTTGCTAAGCGGTTTTGATATAATACATGACTGACTTATGTGGTTTATGGCTGAACTTAACGTATACGTTTAAGAAACACTATTGCTATTCAGCCATTTGTAAAACGACTGGTGTTGACGTTAGTGCTACACTTTTCAGTCATGTTGATTGACCAGCGTAATTTAACCAAACGGCCTTTGTGCCCTGTCATGTGGCCTTTGTGCCCTTAAAAAAAATGTGAACGGGAAGGCCAAATGGCCTTGCCCCTAAAATGACGAAATTCCAAGCCTCGTTATGAGCCGACCATTAGTCAAGTTTGTTTCATAATGTTCTGTATGCTAATTAAAAAAGGGTAACCAGTTTGTTTATAAAGTGTATATATATACATTTTCAAAACAAATGGAATACAAGCTATATGTATTACTCTCACCACAGTGGCCTAATCTAAAAAAAAAATTGAAATATATCTCGTCACCTATTTTCTGTCTAATACTAAAAGGTGATATTTTGTATCATTTATAATGTTTTGAATTGGCTATAAAGGTCAATAATAGATGGTGTTTTTGTGTTCAATCACAGTATGTATTTACCATTTTATACCCCTTGTGTTTTTGGGTCCTGTTGAAATAAAATAGTCATGTTTTAAAACTTGATTTAATAAAGTCATGTCAATCATCTTTGATCCCAGTGTGACACAAACAGCTTTGTTCAGTCTAAAACAATTTATAACCTAGAGACATAATATAACTGAAGAACATGTTGTGTATTGTATGTGTTGAGAATGCTGAACATTTTGTGCCTTACAATAAAGGAACTTATTTTAATTAAGCTGTATTTGTCTTTTAAAAAAGGAAAGAACCATTAGCATATATAAAAAACAAAACAATAAATCACCAACACATGTATACATAACACAAAACAAGGTTATTTTAAATGTTGTTTGAAGTAAAATGTTAACTATCCGTATTATATTCACTTCAGATGAATAGTATCAGAAAATGTAAAATAAGAAACCAAAGTATATCAGTAGGTGATTCTCTTTGCCATTGTTTTCATCTAGTCTATACTTTTACAACAATTCAATTCTTGGTTTTGGTGGGCCACCCCAAGATTTTCAGTGGCCTCATTTGGCCAGCCCTATGAAACATTTCTGGAGGCGCCACTGGGCAGCAGATGGATCCGAGAGTACTTACCACTGTTACTTACTCGTCACAGGAGACATCGTCATCGTTGCAGACTCTACTGCCCCCCGTGGACCTTTGTTGCTAGGGAAAATACTGCAGACCTTTCCTGACGCACATGGACAGGTGCGGTATGTTTAAAGTCCAGACGAAATGCAGCATACTGGAGCAACCAGTCACCAAGATCTGTCTTCTCCAAAAAGCTGAATGAAGAACTGACATAGATCCCAATGTTCAAATTACTTTTTCCCTTTGTGGACACTTTTTGACTGACAGTATGGACTGAGACACTCTCGTGCTCTTTACTAATAATTTGCTCCACTGGTGTTTTGGTGTAATTGTCACTTTATTATATAGTCACAATTAGGGGCCGGTGTGTTGGAGCGAATTTGCTTTGGGTTGTGCACGGGGTTTGTCTATATGTGTGTGAACGCGTCATCATCCAATTTGCGCACCTGGGAGCACGGGAGGTAATTAACCTATATATGTGGGCACAGGTGATCAGCTGGGATGAGAGGTTAGAGAGGAAGCCACACGTTTTTTGACCGTGATTGTTTGTGTCTGAGCGTGTGCGTGATCGTTATGTTTTAAACAAGATTTTAGATATGCGAGTCGTAAAAGGACATTTTAACCTTGGACAAATAAATTAAGCATTACAAATTACGTCATGGTGGACCTCATCCTTCACCACAACACACGTTGGGAACTCTCACTGCTAACCTCCATGAGTGGCCTTTTTTGATGAGCGATCGCCGCTACAGAGAGAGAAAGATTATCTTTCGATCCCGTTTGAATTGTGCCACGAATTACACTTATGATGTTTGTCAATTTAAAAGATAATTTTGCCAGTAAAAAAAAAAGAAAAAGTGTGGTAAAACTGAAGTAACACATTTTTGTGTGTGAAACGGTCAATGAACTACATCTCTGGTCTCACAGAACAACACACGTCACCAAGATGGCCGTCACCACTGTCTTGCTAAACAAGGGATTGACTACCCTCACTATCACCACAATGAAACACGTCCAGAAGAACGTCATGCACAGCTGCCTGCCTGCCTTCCTTTGATTCTCTCTGAACTGCCTGGTCTTTTTAATGTTAATGTCAACCATTTGTGCAGATAGCATGAAGTACAAAAGATAGCCGATGCTAATGTAGCGTTAGCATTTCTCCCCGGGCTTAAATTGTGTATTATAGAATGATCACACCGGTGTGACAGTACTCTTCAAAGGGTTCACGAAATATGACTACTACTCTTACTGTTTAACATTTTGGGTTACTTAATGTTACTTCATGTTAAGGCTAATACAAATGAGAAGGCTAAGGCTGTAATGCCTTAGCATGCGGTCCTGTGTCCTGGATCTCGAGCCGTGGATCTTGAGTCGTGGCTGTGCCTGTTGCTGTGGTCCTGGATCATAAGTCCTGGATGGATATCCTCGTGGATTCATCTTCCTATTATACACACATGCATTTCCAAACATTTGGACTACCTATGTTGCAAATGTATTATCTTTTCAATTTACACACGGCATCTATTGCACATCTGTCCGTCCTGGGAGAGGGATCCCTCCTCTGTTGCTCTCCCTGAGGTTTCTCCCATTTTTCCCTTTAAACTGTGGGTTTTCTCCGGAAGTTTTTCCTTGTACGATGTGAGGGTCTAAGGACAGAGGGTGTCGTATTGTCATACTGATATTCTAACGTATGCTAACTAACGTGCTACTAGCTAGGTAGCTAACTTGATCCAGCCACTCCTGGGGCCTCATTTATAACGTTGTGCGTAGGATTCACGTGGGAAGGTTGCTTACGTAGTACAAAGCAAAAAAATAGGTACAGAAATGTTCCGACATTTTCCGATTCACAAAACATTACGTAGGGAAGTGCGTACAGCACGGCCTACGCCTGTTTCCCTTTATAAAAAACAATCGACTCGAAATGCGGTGCAGCTTTTGCGGGCTCCACGTAACGCCCATATTTGCCTATAAATAGTCAAAGAAACGCCCATTCATTCATTTATTTTTACTGACTTTATGAAGAAGATCGCAGGAAATGACGACAGAACTGTCACGATCTGTCTTTGTGGTATTTTGTCTTGTCTTGTTTTATTTTGAAAGGTCTTCACCTCCTGTCTTGCCTGTTTCTGTCTGCGTTGTGTCTTGTTTAAATCTGTCTGTGGTTCCCGGTCGTTAGTTTCCCTGGTGTGTCTAATTTACCCGATTGTGTTCACCTGGTGTCCCTGTGTTTTCTCCTCCCTCCTCACCTGTGTCTTGTTTCTGTGATTAGTCTTGTGTGTATTTAAGTTCTGGTTTTTCTGTCTGTCTTTGTCGGTTCGTCTTTTGTCATGACTTGTTCGTCGGTGAGTGTTCTGTTTTGTCGTTGTTATCACCTAGCCTTGAAATAAAGGAATTGTCACTTTATTCTGCATTTGGGTCCTACCTGCTTCACACACCGTGGCAGAACGAACCGACCACAAAATGGACCCAGCAGATGATCCATGGGAGGTTCAATTACAGCATTTCACTTTCTATCTGGCTTGCTGCTTCGATTGGTGGAAGGGAGCGTCCAGTGTTCGGCAGAAAAGGGCCGCTCTGGTAGAGGCGCTCCGGTTGGCAGCAGAGAAACCATGTTTTGTTGAGTTTTTACCTGACTGGATTTTGGACTTCCTTCAAGCATGTGATTCCAGGCATGCTAGCTCCCTGTCTCCCAATTCCCAACCTGGCACCGTACGCCTTGGTGGGTTCCGCCTGAAGTCAACCCGTGCTTCTGCCCCAGTTCCTGCTCCTGTCCAGGAGTCGTATTCCGGAACTCATCAGGCTTATGGAGGTCCACAGAGTATTCAGGAGGCTGCTAAGAGGAGTCGTCGCAAGGCCAGGCTAGCAGCCCGAGCCCCAGCAGCCATGGTTCCGGCTCCAGTACAGGCCCCAACAGCCATGGTTCCGGCTCCAGTGCCGGACCCAGCAGCCATGGTTCCGTGCTCCAGTACCATCCCACATAGCCATGGTACCGTGCTCCAGTACCACCCCACACAGCCATGGATCCGTGTTCCTGTTCCTTGCCCAGCAGCCATGGTTCCGGCTCCAGTGCCGGCCCCAGCAGCCATGTTTCCCGCTCCAGAACTGGATCTTACAACCGTGGTCCCTGCACCAGAGCTGGCCCATACAGCCATGGTTCCGGCCCCAGTTCCAGCCATGGTTCCGGCTCAAGTACCGGTTCCAGCAGTCATGGTCCCGACTCCAGCACCTCGTCTCCTGCTGGCTCCCCAGCCGACGCCAGCTCCCCGAGTCTTGTCGGCGTACCGGCCGACTCTAGCACCTCGTCTCCTGTTGGCTCTCCAGCCAACACCAGCTCCCCGAGTCTTGTCGGCGTACCGGCCGACTCCAGCACCTCGTCTCCTGCTGGCTCCCCAGCCGACGCCAGCTCCCAGAGTCTTGTTGGCGTACCGGCCGACACAAGTTCCCTCTCAAGTCCCCTCTCAAGTTCCTACCCGAGTCCCCTCTCAAGTTCCTACCCGAGTCCCCTCTCCAGTTCCTACCCGAGTCCCCTCTCCAGTTCCCTCTCGGGTCCCCTCTCGAGTCACCTCTCAAGTTCCTACCCAAGTCCCCTCTCCAGTTCCCTCTGGAGTCCCCTCTCCAGTTCCCTCTGGAGTCCCCTCTCCAGTTCCCTCTGGAGTTCCCTCTCCAGTTCCCTCTCGAGTTCCCTCCTTTAGTCCTTCCTCTAGTCCCTCCTCTAGTCCCTCCTTTAGTCCCCTCTCTAGTCCCTCCTTTAGTCCCCTCTCTAGTTCCCCTCGTGAGTCCCCTCTCGAGTTCCCTTCTCTAGTTCGTCCTCTAGTCCCTCCTCTAGTCCCTCCTCTCTCCTCTAGTCCCCTCTCGAGTCTCCTCTCGAGTCCCCTCTCGAGTTCCCCTCTCGAGTCACGTCTCAAGTCCCTACCCAATGTCCTGGTCCGTTGGAGGTTCCGCTGGGGGTCCTGCCAACTCCATGTCCTGTCCCGTTGGAAGCCCTGTCGATTACTCCTCTGCCGGGGGTCCTACCAATCGTATGTCTGTCCCGTTGGAGGTCCCGCCGTCTACTCTTCTGCCGGGGGTCCTGCCAGCTCCTTGTCCTGTCTTGTTGGAGGTCCCGCCGACTACTCTCCTGCCGGGGGTCCTGCCAACCCTTTGTACATGGTTAAACCGTACACCCCAGCACGTGCACTACGCTCTGCATCAGCCATCGCTGCGAGGGGGACCCAAGTTCCCATCGGCAAAAACACGTGGGTTTGCTGTCCTGGCTCCAAGATGGTGGAATGAGCTCCCCATTGACATCAGGACGGCAGATAGCTTGCACATCTTCCGGCGCAAACTGAAAACTCATCTCTTTCGACTCCACTTCGAGCGTTAGAACTATTAACGAAGCACTTTTATACTAATAAAGGACTGGCTTACCTAAAGCCAGTTGAGTAGCACTTGAAATGTTTGGCTCTATGAAACCTGATGTACTTATATGATTCTGTTTTCTTCAAGGTTGTGTCTTCCTGGTCGAATGTACTTATTGTAAGTCGCTTTGGACAAAAGCGTCAGCTAAATGCAATGTAATGTAATGTAATGTAATGTCCTGTGCCGTTGGAGGCCCCGCCGACTACTCTCCTGCCGGGGGTCCTGCCAACCCTTTGTCCGGTGCCGTTGGAGGCCCCGCCGACTACTCTCCTGCCGGGGGTCCTACCAACCCCTTGTCCTGTTCCGTTGGAGGCCCCGCCATCCTCTGTCTCGCCGGGGGTCCTGCCAATCCCGTGTCCTGGTCCTCTTCCGTGGGGGATCCTGCCGAGGCCTGTCCCACCAGCTCCGGTTCCTGTCCGGCCGACACCGGGTCCTGCCCGGCCTCCGGCGCTGGCCCGTCAGCGCCTTCCTGCCCGGCCTCCGGAGCTCTCTGGTCTTCGCCCTCGATCCCGGCCCTCTGTGAGCCGTGGTCTTCGCCCTCGAGCCCAGCTCTCTGTGAGCCGTGGTCTTCGCCCTCGAGCCCGGTCCTCTGTGAGCCGTGGTCTTCGCCCGCGATCCCGGCCCCCTGACTCTTCCTGCCGCTGCCTTCGCCCTCATGCTCGGCCGCCCGAGTCCCCCACCTTAGACTCTGCCTTGCCCCCGGGCCGTCCGCCCGAACCCCCCTTTTTGAACTCTGCCTTGCCCCTGGGCCGTCCGCCCGAATCCCCCTTTTTGAACTCTGCCTTGCCCCCGGGCCGTCCGCCCGAGATCCCTTCCTGGTCCTCTGCTGTGCCTCTGGGCGGTCAGCTCAGTCCCGTCCTCCTGACCCCCTCCACCCACCCTGGTGGCCTAGTGATACGTCCCTCCTCCGGACCCCCTCCACCCACCCTGCTTGAGGTTTTGGACTTTTGTGTTTTGTTTTTTTTGGGACGTCTGGGATCCGTCCCTTGAGGGGGGGGGGGTACTGTCACGATCTGTCTTTGTGGTATTTTGTCTTGTCTTGTTTTATTTTGAAAGGTCTTCACCTCCTGTCTTGCCTGTTTCTGTCTGCGTTGTGTCTTGTTTAAATCTGTCTGTGGTTCCCGGTCGTTAGTTTCCCTGGTGTGTCTAATTTACCCGATTGTGTTCACCTGGTGTCCCTGTGTTTTCTCCTCCCTCCTCACCTGTGTCTTGTTTCTGTGATTAGTCTTGTGTGTATTTAAGTTCTGGTTTTTCTGTCTGTCTTTGTCGGTTCGTCTTTTGTCATGACTTGTTCGTCGGTGAGTGTTCTGTTTTGTCGTTGTTATCACCTAGCCTTGAAATAAAGGAATTGTCACTTTATTCTGCATTTGGGTCCTACCTGCTTCACACACCGTCACAAGAACAGCTAAAAAAGACATCTCACACCGTGTCAGATTTTGGTTATTTTGGGGAGGTCGAGATAAACCCTATTGTTTGGTGGATGCAGTTTGAACCAGAGTAGCAGCATGGAGGTCGGATCGTCACCAAAATAAATAAATAAGTGGTCCGAAAAAGGTTAATGACAAAAAAAATACACATAGCCTATAACCTTCCTCAGGCAGTGTGTTTGTACCGGGGACGGGACAGGACACCCCACCCACCCCTTGATGAGAAACTCTAAGAAATGATCGGGGAATCCCTCCGGAGTGGAGTCATGACGACTGGATCTGAATTATTTGTTTGTATTTGGCGGTTTGTGTTCCAGCTTTCGATCAGCAACTATATATCCATAATCCACCAGTTAAAGGAAATACAACTAATGTGTTATGTTATATTAGCTGTACAATTTACCACATATGGTGTTCTTAGTTTCCATACCTCCTGTGTTTTACGAGCGACTTATCAAGTCTTGGCAAACGGCATAACACACGATTAAACATGATAGTATATAAAACCATGCTCGTATCTAACCTATAGAAATGCAAAACGGCGTCAGTTTAGACGTAATTCTGTCCTCCTATTCATGAGAAAACATTTCATAACATTAACACAACATATTCCAGGTGGTTTTAAATAACATATCCGTATTTATTTATTTCTCCAAGTTATGTTTGTGTGTGCACTGAGGAGTCTCAAACAGGCGTTTGTTTAATCATTTTAAGATTGGCTTTAATCAATGTTTGAACATGAATTCTTCCTATATGATAAATGAGAGGTAACATTTTGTTTATGGTATTATTTCCACATATTTCTCTCCATTCTTCCTTCTGCAAACGGTGTCGCAGTTTCTCGTCTCTCCCGTTTGTGTGCTTAGTGCGTACGCATGGGTTAGAGTTTGCGTGGAGGACCGCACATTTCCCCGTCAAGTTAGTATTTTATAAATCGCAAACATTGCGTAGAAACTGGCGTACAACATTTTTTGAGCGTATATCCCTTTATAAATGAGGCCCCTGGTCCTTTCTTCAGACGGGAAGCGAAAGAACGAGCAAGACCCATTGCTGGTATGATAACAACCTGGTACTAAGCACACAGGCGTCTTGTTAAAGTTATCTTATCTTAGCTATCTCTTATATTTAGCGGAGGAAAACAATTGTGACATCAGTTATGACATCACTTACGCGACTCTGGGATTTGTAGTCTTTCTAGTTGCGTATTTTTCATAGTCTTATATTTCAACAGTTTTACGACAAACTGTGACTTTTTTGACATGGAAATGATTTTTTAAGATTGACAAACATCATGTGTAATTCGTGGCACAATTCAAACGGGATCGAAAGATACGTTTTCTCTCTCCATTGACTTCAATACATAATTTTTCCGAAATAAGGTCCCATGGACCGGAAGTAGATGGGCGTGAGCCTGACCCCTAGATAGGTACGCTGGATTGAACTACTTCACTGCTGTATCTAGATACAACAAGCATGCAAGTTTCAAAAATAACTATGTTTACTCACTTTAAATACATATTTATGTTAATAATTCTGTACTTTGTCTGAATGCATACTTTTAATTGCAGTGCAGTAACAACGATTTATTGAGTAATCCAGCGACAAAGAATAATTCAGCAACTATTGGTCATTCTTTAAACAGTTTCTTTAAAAAGCGCAATATCTTCACTGGTGTCAGATACTCAAATATGAGATTGGATTATTTGTTGTCATAGATGGAACAAGTTTTTTTTCTCTTTTTTCTTGAATACTTCACAATTTTTGTCATTTCTTTTACAAAAATGGCTAATCAATGATCAACTCTTCAAGGTTCTTCTTGCATCTCTGTTTATATTTTATTTTAGATTATGTTATAACTTCAAACCTCTGGATGTATTTTCAGTCTATCAGTATAATGCTGCTTTGATGGTTTCCCATATTCTCTAACGGCGGTCATTTGCACACAAAAGCCAATACATACACACACGATTTGGATTCAGTGCTCAGCCTCTTTGTTTCTCGTGCGTCCCAAATGCCAGCAGGTCACCGTGTGGCCTCTGTGAAATGCCACTGTGTCGGGCCGCAGCGATTGATGATGAGTCTCTCATTAAATGTGATCAGGAGAATTAACCTCCGCCTGTAGCCATCAGGGCGGCTCTGTACACACTCTGCCCTTCGCCCTGTGGCTACATGCTGCAAATATACACACATGTTTCCACTTGTACACTTTTTTGGGACACTGACAATACACTTTAGGCCTGAATAAACATAAGGGAGGCATTAGTACTTAAGGTCAAAAATTGCCATTTCCATTTTAGAGAACACAAAGAAATTCACTTTTTTTTCTGAAGCTACTCGAGTCCAGCTGCACTCCATAAATGTCACTGCGTCTTAATGGACGTTCTCCTCCTTGTGGAAGAGCATGTCATTCATATAATGTTTCACCTATTTGTAAATAGCTTACACTTTTAAATGCTTCTGCAGCTCTTCAGGTCCTTTTTTTTCCAGAGTTGTGCAGAATAAAAAAAGCTTAAACTCCATGCATAAAGACCTGAAGGTTGTTTTAAATCACCTTTAAGTGGTCCTCAACTTTAGGGTGACATCAGTGCTTTGACAGGGAGAGTCTGCCCTCTTGTGGTCATAACTTGTAGCACAATTCAACAAGAAACATGCATACATTTGACTTGTGAGTTTATTCAAACAAGATATATTATTTATATGATGTATTAGTACAGTAATATCCACCTTCCTCTTTTTAGTTTTTTTATGAAATACTAACATTCGTATCCTATTTTCTTGAAGATTGGGGTCTTTTGATTATCAATCCAATAAAAAACAACTATTAAAGGTGGAGTAGGTAATTTTGGAGAAACCAGCTTGAGTGCGCTGGAATTTTAAAATACAAAGCCGGAACAAATCTGCCACTTCCTTACAGAGCCCCTCCTCCAACACACACGAACGCGCACATGACCAATGAGGGCACGAGATAAGTTTGTGCACAGATGGAAGGCTGACAGGCAGGTAGGCCATCCAGTTATTTTAGCCGGGCCGGCTAAAATGATTGGTCGTGCTTTTTACAGTACTACGGCTTCCACAGATGACATTTTTCTATGTATTTTTTGTCAAAGCACTTCAGATATTCATTGCTATCGGGATGTTAAGAGCATTCCATGGAAATATAACAAAAAGTGTATCTCGAGCTGGTTTCTCAAACTTACCTACCCCACCTTTAATCCATCTAGAATATGTTTTGTTGCTTCAGGGCAAACATTTTCATAAATACTGGAGAAAAAAAACCAGAAACCTATTTGTGATCATAATTGATGTAAAAAGAAAATAGTGAAATATGCATTTAAAGTCATATTTTGGGAACACATTAAAACTAATTTTGTATGAAGTCATTTGTGAATCCTGACATTATTTTTTCAGTCTGTGTTTTCAGTTTTTTTAGACTTTTGTTTGTGAAACAGTATCTATGTTATTATCTCCTCTTTGTTACTTCCATCCTACACATCACAAAAACCTGTTCATATTATCATAAATGTCAAATATTTACAATTTACACACGGCATCTATTGCACGTCTGTCCGTCCTGGGAGAGGGATCCCTCCTCGGAGAGGGATCCCTCCTCTGTTGCTCTCCCTGAGGTTTCTCCCATTTTTCCCTTTAAACTGTGGGTTTTCTCTGGAAGTGTTTCCTTGTACGATGTGAGGGTCTAAGGACAGAGGGTGTCGTATTGTCATACTGATATTCTGTACAAACTGTGAAGTCCACTGAGACAAATGTAACATTTGTGATATTGGGCTATATAAATAAACATTGATTGATTGATTGAAATATGAATCATTCTTGGCTTTAGATTTATGTAATTCTTAGAGGACCAGGTGTGGTTTCTGTGAGCTGGCTACAGATTGATTAAACCTACAAACAGTCACTGCCTGTGTCCCCATGAAGTAACAAATGGAAAATCACAATTTAGTTATATATGTGGCCTATGTCCATTTGCCATCAATTATGCTTATTTGACCTCAGCTTCACTTTATGTTAAGCACTAGTTAGAACATTTTAGCATGCTGAGATATGTGGTTTTGATCATGTTAAATACTATACATGCTAAACGCCAACATGTTACAGTATCATTTATGCTTATTTCTCAATAAGTTACTTTGATTGAAAAGGTGTAAAATAGTCAAATGTATATTTCTGGCACTTTACCACATGTGGCTCTGCTCAATATGGATGTTACAAGCCTAAAAAACGACAACATGTCCTCCTGAGTTCCTTATTTTATTGATTAGAAAAACATGTAATGAGATATTTTAATATATAAAGATTTCAATTTCTTTAAATGGCAGCGTCTAGGAGTCCAAAAGTCGTGCTGCGGAGAGTTTAATGTCCCTACTGAAGATGCATTTGTTGGTACACATTTCATGCAAATATGCACCTGTATCTTTTACATCACATAGCTTTTTTTTACCAAAAATACCTAAAAGCCAATACGGAAAACAGGAAATTACATACAGATGTTCTAATTTCAAGATGGTGCAAAAGGAAATGGAAACATGCAATGTAATCCATACACTACAGTCTTGGAAAGTCCCTGAGAAATTTCATTTAAGCAACTTAACTAGAGCCACATCTTTCCAGCCTCTACTGAAAATAGACCCTTCCTAGATAGTTTCCACACATATCTCCACCATTTCGTTCTGTTGCTCACTCTCTAACCAAGAGGAGGGTTTTCTTGGCGGGCCTCCCTTAGAAACCGCAGGGTAAAAATGTACAACAGTAACCCTTCACAGGCTCCATTTCCTGGATGGCTTTTTCAGGGTTATGACGGGGGCAGTGGGCAGAATACACACAGACGCACTCACACTGTGCACACTTCCTTTGATCCCTCTTACTTCAACACACACTCACTTTTCACTTTGCGTCATCTCTTAACCGTGGTTAAAAGAGGAAGTTTATACAAGTTCTGGAATAAAAGTGGCTTGTGGCATCTCAACCGATACCTTTTCTTTAAGCACAGCTCTCTCTCTCTACGCTGCAGCCAGCTATAATGGGAAATGTTTTTCCAGTTTCCAAGATTTCCCGGAGCAGTGTATTTTAAATGTGTAGGTATGAAGCCCTAAATGGAAGCAGCTGTTTCAGTTTGAGAGAAGAAGAAGTTTACATAGGGCTGTAATCAAGCGAGGGATTTTTCTCCTTTCTTTTTTTTTTTCCTTCCAGTAATTTGAATCTATTTTTCTGTCTAAATGTGGCCGGTGCGCTGCATTGTGCGCACGGCTGAACCGTGCCGGGTTGAGCTGAGCTGAGCTATGCAGCCACATATGGGAGTGATTACAGTCCATGTGTTTATCAGACCACTGTACGGCTGAGCGGAGCACAACCAGCCTCACACACCATTCACATGTCCCCGCTGCAATCTTCTATGGAGCTCAGACAAGTGTTACAGTTTTGCACCAACGCTGGACATACAATCATAATACCTCAGCTGGAACGATTACTTATCAAAGCTGTAATGGCTGCAATTGAATGGAACAAACCTCTAATATCGATGAAACCCATTGAAGCAAGGAGAAATGTTAAGCGTGCTAGGAAGAAATGGCTCTCTGAATCAAGAACATGCTTAAATGAACACATGATTGATCTTTTTTATGTTGTTATATTCATCAAGAAGGATTTGTTCTTTGTTCGGTTTGTTTGACTGTTTGTCAGCAGGATTACGGAAAAAATACTGGCCTGATTTTCAGGGAACTTGTCGGAAAGGTGCATCATGTGCCAAGGAAAAAACTATAATTATTTTGGTTTGGATCCAATCACAAGACGGATACTCAAATGATGTTTCCCTTTCCTTAAAGAGGCCCTATTCTGCTTCTTGGGGTTTTCACTTTCCTGTAGTGCGTTATATAGGTTTTAGTGCATGTAAATGGCCTGCAGAGGCTAAAATCCTAAAGTTCCCTGCAGGGGGAGTTTCTATTTTCCAATAGGCACTTTCACACCGCAGTACTTTTCCCACAAAGGTTCATGAGAACTTAGTTCATGAGAACTCTTTAGTTCGCATGAACTAAATACAGATCACGTTCACACCGCAATAAGTCCCTGGGGGTGGATTAGGCAAATGAAGGCGCTGAGGTCACTTCTTCTTCTGCTTTGGGTTTACTGGCAGGCCGCAAACCACTTCACGGCGTATACTGCCACCCGAAGTCCCCAGAGTCCCCTGGAGTTTTTGCGCTGGGCTAATGCTAATAATGCTAATGCGAGGATAATAAAATGGCGGCTTCACAACACTTTTTGGGAGTTTTACGGGGTGTGGTTTGCAATCCGCCCAGCCAATCAGACTTAGGAACCTTTTTCTCCCACGAAAGTCCCTGCTCTCTAGCAGGGACGGAAAAGGGGGTAAAAAAGGTTCTGATGAACTAATTTTAGTTCTGGCTCTTTTTGATGTGAACGCGACATTTCGGAACTATATCGGAACTAAAGTGGGAAAAGTACTGCGGTGTGAACGCGGCTAATGATAATAAAGGATTCATTTCAAAATAACCAACGATGTTTCACAAACCATGTATGAAATGGTGTTCACAGCTTTTAAACATTGCCAATATATTGAGGCAAAACGCCAACCTAATACAGCTTTATCAGCTGTGTGTGTGTGTGTGTGTGTGTGTGTGTGTGTGTGTGTGTGTGTGTGTGTGTGTGAGCTAAATTAGTTCACAGTATGCGAAGCACAGGAGTGCCTTAAGTCAGCGAAAATGTCAGTAAGTCCATCAATCCCCCTCCTGCTGGGGGCATTATGACAGACTGTAACGCAGAGGGAGACCCTGCAGCAGAAAGCCTTCCTCTTTCCTTCTGTCTGCAAACAAATGCTCCATCTTTGCTAGTGCATTTTTAAAATTAAAAACATAGAAAACATGTCTGACATTCACGTGCTGCCTTGAAGCCTTCTGTAAAAACCACAAGAGGGTCCCAACACATTTTTCCTCTCTTAAAAAAGACATTTTTGTTCAAAACTGCCTCGCCGACCCTTTTTAAAGCACCTTAATGCAGCACTTGAGCTACATCTGGCTCTAGTCTTGTGCAAATCTGACAAGCAGGCAACCCCCTGGCAACTGCAGTCACAGAACATCGTGGGTTTGGCAGCAGGAGAGGTTAATGAAGACACCGATAGCATTTCAGAGCGCATGCACTCAAATGACCTCTGAAATGAGCAGTTCAGGCAGAGGGAGTGAGAGTCAGAGTTTTGGCGGCTGCAGGATGTATTTTTGCTCCGTTAATGTTGCAAGGTGAAGTTATAGTTGCTTTATGAGAAGCTATTTGTTCATTCAGGCTCGCATGGATGGAAAAGAAAGCAAGGCGGGTTCTGTATTGATTAATGAACGACACACAAAGCAAACTAATCCAGGGCCGTCAAATCTAATCTCCCTCTCTACATCAGAACCAGCGCCTTATCTCAAAGTGTTTGTTCGGTCTGCGTTACCAAATTAAACCATAGTAACATGTTCTATTCACACATTGGCCTGTGTTCGCCTGGTGATAAATGGGCTGTTCTGCTATCCGCATGCCTTTCCTTAAATTAACTACAAATGTTCTGTTATGGATTGACAAGAGAGCCCAGAGACAACATGCTGAGGTTAGTTTCCACCACATCAGAATGTCCTGATGTTGCCATTTTCTGATGTTTAGCACTGGCTTCATCTTCCTCTGTTAGTCAGTGTTTGTATGTGTGTTGCTTCTTAATGTGTTCTACTTTCTTTCAGATGTTCCTTTGTCTCTCTGGTTCTGTCTCTCAGAGTTATGTTTGTTCTGTCAGAGATTTATTTGACTCTTCAAGTGTCACTGTGTAGCCCAATCTCATTCACTCACAATTAGTTTGGGCTCATTCTGTGAAGTCTGAGACGGGCCAGAACCGAGAGTTCAGTGACAGGAGGAGTCGATATGCTACATTTGTTATGAAAATTAATAGGAAAAGACATTCAATATCTGGATTTGTTATTCCTGGAGTATATCCAGATGCTTCATGACTGAAGGAGAAAGAACTTGCCCAAAGTTGTGTGTGCTTGTTTTATGCACCAGCATACTTTGTTAAGAGTACTCCTATGATACAGCACTCCTTTGACATCAGAAGCAGAAATCTTAGCTGTTTTCCAAATGTAAAATTTGTAGGGCTGTCAAGTTAATGCGTTAATAACGCCACTAATTATTTTAACGTGTGATTAACGCGTGTGTATTTGTCCTCGGCCCGCCCCGTAGTTTCAGAGCCCAAAGGCTTGACGTTGTTGTTGTTGTTGTTGGATGGTGGGAGATTCTAGCGAGAGATATGGATACAAAAAATGTGTTGTATGCCAAGCACACAGCTGATGCTGACAGCCCCGCTCCTGTCGCTCGCTTGCGGCAGACCACGCTTGAACGTTTGCCGGGGAGACGCCTGGACACGGTGTCTACGAGCAGCAAGCTTTCAACAGCGATAGCTAAATGGGTAGCGGTGGCTACAGCTTGCAGGACAATTAACATTGTGGAGGACGAGGGACTATGTGAGATAATTCGGATCGCATCCAACCTGTCGACTGCACATCACAGCGCATTATTTTGACCCAAGGTGGGAACTTCAGGCTCATGCTTTGACTGAAGATGAAGACAGAGGAGCGGCATTTCGCCGACAACTGTAAACAGGCTTGTCTGTTTGAGCAACAGGCTCAGTGCAGAGAAGTAGACAGGGTTGGGAGAGAGTGAAGAGAGAGAGAGAGAGAGAGGTTCCAGGTTGTTGTGTTGAGAATATTCAGGAGAATATTTGTCATTGATCAAATGATAATAAACAAACATTTGCATAAAGCATATTTGTCCACTCATATGTTGATAAGAGTATTAAAAACTTGAAAAATATTCCTCTAAGGTACATTTAGAACAGATAAAAAGCCTAATTTAATCGCGATTAACTATGGACATCATGCGATTAAATATTTTAATCGACTGACAGCCCTAGAAATTTGCAACAGATGCAGAGATCTCTACCATTTGCCGATGCCAACATACTGCATACTATATGTTCCATCAGTACTGCATACTGCCTATTAAACAAAAGGTTCAGTATGCCATCAGCCTTTTACTTCATGTGACTGGACACATGACTAACAGTCTGACCCGGCCTGCAGCTCTCATATCTCTCACAACTTCCAAACCAACATTATTACACTGACATCATACTGTGAATCTATTGGTCACTTTCAAGTCTGTAGACCAATAAAAACTTAATTAGGTGACATATGACAGTTTATAGCCTGGCTCAAAATCTCTGCCATTGCCCAGCCTGTAGTGACACAATGCATATAGGGAAATGTCATTATATCCAGTAAGCTCATGCCAAATAATCAGAAATATGGGCTGATCTAGTACAGCCAGTCATTTTTATCATACAAAAAATACACACAGCATGCAGTTGAGCATGTCCATTAGGCTCACTTGCTAATCTAGTATACATCCAGGTATTTTTCACATAGATAAAACCCACACATGTATACAGTTGGAAAGTACTTTGTCACCAACTTTACATCATAATTTGTACGCATGGAATAAACACTTTCCAGATTCCAAACACAGTCATTCCTTTTTACTCTATGCATTCTGATTACCATTTGGTTGTATTATGCAAGTACTGGGTAATGTAGCCATAAACTGCTAGCTCTGAGCAGAGAGAAAACTCACTTCATTTCAAAACTTTGAATAACCAACGCTGACTCATCATGTGACATCACCTGAGGCGATCTATTATATTTTGTCGACTCCCACTGGGACCACACAATACTTAAAAAAAACAAAAAACGTAAGCAGCAGAATTCCCTTCGGCTGGAGATATTTATGCTTTTCAACCACATCAAGGTTCAAGGTTCTTTATTTTGTCATACGAACATATCTACAGTGTAGTTATGCCGATTAAATTCTTAGGTCACAGGCTTCTCCAACAGTGCAACACAATAACACAGACAGAACAATATAGTGCAAGTAATAGTAAATACAAAAATAAGAATAGTTTAAAAAAGTGAAATAGTGCAATAAGAGTCTATATGCAAGTTATTGGAATGATATATTAGATAAATAGATAAATAATTACATAGCAGATGAATGTTATGGATGTTGTTTCAACAGTTCAGGTGTTTAGCAACTTAGTCTTATTGCCTGTGGTATGATTTACTTTTGCAACATGTAACGTTAGTTTCTGAAGACATGCACAACTAACACTCTTAATGCAGGAAAGCATTACACTGCCATCACACAAAAACATAATCAAATAGACCCGTGAACAGACTTTGATGTGTTCAATCGGTTGTTTTCCACATATACTCTGCCAAATGTGGTCACACAAAAATGTTGACATACAGCATGCACAGATAGACATCAATTTCAAACTAGGGCTGAACGATTTGGGGAAATAATCTAATTGCGATTTTTCTGACAGATATTGCGATTGCGATTCGATTTGTGATATTTGTTTTTAAAGCGACCCAATGGAAGGTTATTGTAAAATGCGGCCATATCTCCGGCTAGGAAGGTCGCATCAACGTACTCCCGTCTCTAGCACCCCCGCAGCCCGAGCTACGAGTGAAAGAACTAAACTTACATGAAACTTCCGTTGGGTTGCTTTAAAGTCAAGCTTCAGTTTAAGATTCACCCTGTAATAGAAACATGTGATGGAGCATTACTAACCTTACCCAGATGCTTTGTTTCACCAAACCATCTAGGAAAGCTCCATTGGAAGCCATTTGGAAAAGTATTTCAAAAATACTTGGCAGGTGATTGGATCAATCTGTCTATCACCTTCTATCATGGGCCACTTCTGATTGGTTAACAATGGCTGGTACATGTGGAGCACGTACGTTTATTACAAATAATGTTTTTTTTTTAAATCGCAGGCTTTGCGATTTGATAATCGCATCATTTAAAATCGCGATTTCGATTTAAAATCGATTAATCGTTCAGCCCTAGTTCAAACACGTGAAACCAGCACATCGGAAGGAAATGACCAATCGATTGGCAGCTTTCACCTGCAGCTCTGCAGATACCTGCTGTCAGAGAACTCCTGCCAACTGGCTGTCCACTCACTTTGTTAGATAAAGCTTAGTCACTGTGAAGCAGAGTCCAAAACACACTCAGAAATAATAATGTGATGCGTGTGTTTTTATACTGAAGCAGATCAGCATGTCGAGATGAGCCCAGATCATGAGAATTCAACACTAACATTGTACATAATCTTGGATCCCCACACTAAAATGTCAGTGGTAATTAACAGTACATTTAATCAAAACCTAAATCTAAACTGTTGGAGAGAAACTCCCTCTGGAGGGAACATGGGGATTTTAGCCTTTGCAGACCATTTACATGCACAGAAACCTATAAACACACTACAGGAAAAGGAAACCCCCAAAAGCAGAACAAGGCCCCTTTAAAACTTCACTTACAATAACATATTTCAAGGACAAGTTGGAGATTAGTAGTGATTTACATTTTGTAGCAAAACTTTTCTTATTCCTTATTTCCTGCATTATTAATCATCTCACGTCCACTCAGATGTACCAGTAGAGCCTTTAGAAGGTCCAGACCCCTAGGTTGGGAACCACTTTACAAACTATCCAAGTGAATACAAACCAAAACTAGCTCCACCTCATCCACCTACCGTAACCGACTGCTAATAAATGAATGCATCAATTTAAACAATGTCATAACTATTATATCAGTCACAGGGGCCATTTATCTGCAAAATTAGTACTTGAACTTTTGATACTTTAGTTGCATTTTGTGGAGAACCCCTCTCTTCTGTAACTAGTAGTGTTTAGAGTATTTCCCCATGTTGTTTTGGTGCTTAATCAAAGGACGCAGTATTTTCCTCACTGTCTCTGAGACTGCTCCTGCAGCCTGGAAGAGAAAGAGGGCAGATCGATATCCAGATAAAACCACCTCATGACATACTTCCACAGGCAAACACACAGAAACACTTCATCCAGTGTTAGTGTGTGTGTGAGTGAGGGTACTATGCGTGAGAAAGCACATTTCTAACATACTGTGTACAGATGTTACGTCCGTTTGGTCATGCACCTCTGCAGCACAATGAATTATACACAGAGTTCTCCCCAGCCCTTTTCCGTAAGTGTCTTTCATATCACGGAGAATCTATTTCCCCTGCAGTAGCACTCCAGGCTGGCCTCGGATTGATTGTGTGTTAAACTGCTGGTGTTTGAGAGACAGTCTGCCAGGAAGCTCTGCTCTATGACTCCGGGTCCCCGGCACGCAGACAAGAAGCGAGCCTCTTCACCGCACAGGATAAATCAAGCTCATTACAAGAGATGTGTAATTTGAAAGTAAGTGTTTGGCACAAAGCTGGCCAAATCTCGCCCCCGCGTACCCTTATTTGGAGACTGGGACCTGGCAGCTTGGATGGAGACAGATCTCCGATAAAAGAGTCTTATATCAAACAAACACACATACTGAGACAAAGGCATCAATGAAGCGAGATTCATGAGTACATTTGCACTTCATGTACACCTCCACAGATTGTCGGAAATAGCAGGAAATGAGAGTGGAGGTGGAAGAAAGGGAGACTATGTGATCGGAACAATACAGACAATCAGATCAGGATAATGAGAACTAGAGCTCCAAATGTTAAAGGGATTCAAAAGAAAATGTATTGGCCAATTGTTAGAAAAAAAGTAATTTTCTCAACAAAAATGCCAAACATTCTGATGGTTTAAACTTTAAAGTGATCAACTTTAGGCAGTCTTACACTTAAGTCAATTGAATATGTTTGAGATTCTTAAAGTAATAATGACAAAACCAGACATTTAAGAAGGAGATAACTGGTGACTGTTCACTAAAACATGTATAAAGGTGGTAGGTGCGCTTGGAAAACGGTGAATGTGCAAATGTGAGATCAAGTAACCACGAGAAAGTATGAATCCAAAAGCTTTTATTTTGGTGACTAAATACATTTTGGAGTGAAAGGATGACCTTCCTGTTCAAAACAAGACATTTTTTGATTGTTATGTTGTACCTTTAAACGGGTTTGCAGATTTGTTAAACACTTTAGGTCACTGGGTTCAAATTGACCCATTTTGATATAGGCCTGCTACGTTTCCTTTACTAGTACCAAATTGATATTTTGACCGAGTGTTAGTTAATATGTAACCTTAAAACTGTCATAAATCTAGGGTTATTCGTCCAAAAACATCTGAATATGATATTGAAAACTGCACAAGACGCAGATTAGATACAGATTAGAGACCATAATGAGTAAACCGATAATGAGAATAAAGATATGTTGCAAGCCAAAAGAAAACACACATGTCATCACAAGTTCTTGACAAACAATGCTTAGCCAGCGAGGAAGTGTTGTGCACAGCCAGTGGTTATGCAAAGAGGAAGGAAACAGTGTGAACTCAGTAAAAGTGAGAGCCTTTAAATAATGCTAACTATAACCACAGGACACAAACTGACACTATGTAGAAAATGTGGTGCATTAGGGACAACCAGTGTCATCCTGTTGAGGCTGCGCTCAGAATATCTAAAACACCTTCAGGAGGTTTGCCAAAAGAACACTCCCACCACGCTGAGAAGTCAAATCAGTTGCACAGTCTGTGTTCCATCTATCACCCTGACCCCCTGTTATCACGTATTTATCGCCTCAGGGTGTGTGTGCACTCACAGGTGTGCATTTAAACACTACAGCAGGAGATTTGATCCCAAGAATGTATACCTCCTCTTGGTGGAATTAAAAACTGCATATTCACAGCCGCTCTATGGCGCATGATTGGACAGCCTTCAGGCACTGCTGGTCCACCCAATGAAAACCAGATTTTGGCAATAAAATTACGATTGACGGCATCCTGCCACTCAGCAGCTTTGTCAACATTGCAGGTGCAGACAAATGTATCCGTGCGTAACGATTCCAAACACTGGAAATCAGAGCGCACGGTGTCAGGAAAAAAACGATTAAATTAACACAATAAATTAGGCTTTTATGTTCAAATCTGACTCCAATCTCTTCAAATGCAGGTTTTAAGGGCTACTAATGTATGCACACACACTGCTAAATACCCAAATCCACAAGGTTAAAACACTCATGGCGTGGCTTCATTTAAAGTGCCAGTTTCTGTGGGGTAGTCGAGCCTGTCCCAGACCAAACATCGTAAAAAGACAGAGAGAGGTCCTACCTGGTAATCTCGAAGCTGCAACCCTTCCGAAGGAGCAGGGCTCTCTTCCGCATGATGCCTTTGTCTCTGCCGAGGTACACATTTTTATCTGAATTCATGGGTGCTGGGCGAGCAGGTAGACTCGTGGAAACGGCAGCGCCTTTTTTCCAAAGGAGAAGAAAATAAAAAGTCCCAAAATGCGAGAGTGAAGGAGGCGGAGGAGAAACGGAGAGAAACGGGCTGGTGGGAAAAAAGAGAGGTGGAAAAAAATCCTTTGACGCTCGGTCCGAGGAAAGTGATCTTGCAGACTCCCCCCCCCCTCAGGCGAGACAAAATACGGTGTGGTTGGAGCTCTTAGAGGTGCATGGTGTCCGGGGAGGGGAATGTCTCCATGCGGGCTGTAATGCTGCTGCTGTCAACCTGAGAGACCGAGAGTCCTGATCCACTGATCCTGAGGAGTAGAGCCACAGCGCTCCTTCTACTGCTGCCCGGCACTGAGGGCTGTTAGATGGAGAGAGAGGGAGGGGGAGAGAGAGAGAGCAGCACTTCCTCAAACAATGCCCACAATTTAAGTCTGTCCTGGAACATTTTGTTTCCTAAATTCTCTATAGACATCGACAACTTATCAAATCATTTAAGAAAATCTTTCCTTTATTGAATATTTGGGAATTTCGAATATTCTTTAATAGTGTAGTTATCACTAATTAAGTTAACATAATTCACTCATGGAACTACAGGTTGGGGGTATTGTTTCCGCACGGACATATATGTTGTTGACTGTACTTATTGTGTGCCCTCCTTGCTTCTTCCTCTTTGCTTCCCGGGCTTCAAGCCGGCAACATGTGGTTTTCTGCTGCTTAATAAAGCCAACTTTGCACCTTCGATGCACCGCCTCTGACTCCCTTCTCTCGGCACTACACTGGTGACCCTGAATTAAGTCTCGCAGAAGTTTCCGAGACTGAACCGAACACGGCTAGAAACACAGTTTTTCTTCAACTGCCGGAGATTTTTGGAGACGTCCGTGGCTGCCTCGTGCACACGGACTGAGGCTCGGTGCGGCCTCCGCGGAATGGCCGAGGACGTCGCTCGCCATTCCCACATCGTTTCGGCACTGGGAGACAGCAAGCCTTCCGACCACATGGAGACTATACGCGACCTGCTAGGTACGGAAGAACCCGATTTCTT
This sequence comes from Gymnodraco acuticeps, assembly GCF_902827175.1. NCBI lineage: Eukaryota > Metazoa > Chordata > Actinopteri > Perciformes > Bathydraconidae > Gymnodraco > Gymnodraco acuticeps. The sequence goes on along the minus strand of NW_022991216.1, from coordinate 3,332,066 downwards.
GTTCATGGCACTGTTTCTTCGGGACATGCGGCTGCATGTCCAGACAGCGCTTGCTAACACGGCTAGTGTTGAGCCCCGCGCTTTACCCTTGAGGTGCTGGCCCCGACACGCAGCGGCACCTTCCCTGGTAGAGGCACGCCGCCTAGCAGAGACTCTGGGGCCGACGACATCGAATAACGGCTAACAACGGCTAACAGCTAACGGCTAACAACGTCAACTACCGGCTAATAACGACAGCTACCGGCTAACAACGGCTAACAGCTAACGACAACAGCTAACGGCTAGCAGCTACCGACGACTAACGGCTAACGACGACAGCTAACGGCTAGCAGCTAACGACGACTGACGGCTAACGGCTAGCAGCTGACGGCTGACTGCTTCCATATGTTAACATCTGACTGTTAACCCTTTTTGGTGGTGCCGGAGAGGAGGTTCGACCAAGCCTGGTTGACCTCGTGTGGATCCTCTCACAATTTCACCCACCTGTTTTTGATCGTGGACAGGACGACCCTTTTGAGCTTTTTCTGGTGCCTGAGAGGAGGTTCGATCAGACAGTCGACCTCGTGTGGACACTCTCGCTTTTTCACCACCTCAACGGCGGTTTCGGACGTCGCCCATGCTTTCATCGGCGCCTGGGTGGCGCACTTCTGGACCCCGTCTCGCCTAGACAGTTTCGGACGTCGCCCATGCTTTCATCGGCCCATGGGTGGCGCGCTTCGGGACCCTGTCTGGCCTCTTCCCTCGCCTCGGCAACAGCTTCGGACGTCGCCCACGCCTTCATCGGCTCGTGGGTGGTGCACTTCTGGACCCTGCCTGGCCTCTCCTCTAACCTTGGCTCACGGTTCGCCTCAACGGCGGCTTCGGACGTCGCCCACGCTGTCATCGGCACCTGGGTGGAGCACTTCTGGACCCCGTCTCGCCTCTCCCCTGTCCACGACTCCTTCCTCCCGAGGACTTCGTGCCCGCTGCCGGGCAGCGCTCCTCCACGGCAGGGCCCAGGAGGTGAACTGGGACCTCTCCAAGTAACATTCCACACTCCATATTAGGTCTGTTCGGGGACTTGAACCGGCGATCCCCAACATCCCCAACTAAAAAACAACATTATTTTGTTTAATTTTTGGGATTATTTTCGAATATACTGCCATACTCATCCACACCTTATTAAATCAGAATATATACTTTTTATTTTTTTCAGAAATGAATTTAATTTGTTTGTTCGTGATCCAAAAAGTGCACTGGTTTGCTGGTACAGAACACAAGCTAATTGTGCTTTTGTTCATGTATACAGACAGGCCTATTCCTTAGCATAGTCTTTTGTAAACGTGTTTTGGTCATGCCAATACAGCTATTCCAATTTTCAAAAGAACAGTTTGTGGTGAGACTATCTGAGAAAGAGTGAATGTGTTTAGAATAAAATGTGTAAATTACAATATGCGTGAGAAAGGCAGAACATGAGAGTACACATAAGTGCCTGTTTCTACAGCCTACAGCACAATGCACTGTTGTTGACGTCAATAATATGCATCTATATTAATTGTCTTTGTCTAACTTGTAGCTGGGAAATCTCAGGATATCACACTCAGAATAGCAGGAGGGGAGACCTTGAAGCTGTGTTTACTCTGCTAAACCCTCGCTCTGCTGCAGGTGCACCCAGCTGTGGGTGCTATGGATTAGCTGATTAGCTCCAAATATATAAAGGTGTGGGTGGAGGTTTCATCCTGCGCCTCATTAGGGCCAGACGAGGAGGGGGATTCAGAGGGCAAACCGAAACACACACACACACACACACACACAGACAGTCTCCCGTGTCTGTGTGTATTCATTTCACTTTCCCCAAAGTTTGTAATCATTTATCTTGAAAATGCTCTTTTCAAAATCAAATTAGTTTCAAGTAAAAGTATAAAACATTTGTCCCCAATACAAAAGTTCCCTTTAACATAACCTGTTGTAATGACATTCATGTTTAATATAATAAGAGTACAGTCTGCACCTGCCCTGCTTCAAATGAAATGTTTACTGAGATAACTTTTACGATTTGGCGCTGTAGGTAAAATGTAATGTAATTGACATTTAGCAGCTGAAGAGACATTTCCCTCAGCCGCAAACACAGGATAAAAATACAATAATGATAACTGCTAAATATGTTATCAATAATCAATTATCTGCCATAACATCTTAAAAGGCAATAATATGTCACTGTGGTTTATGGTGGCCAGAAAGTCTGTTAATGCTAGTTAATGCCCCCCCTCCCCTGCCTGAAACGCCTCCATGGGTACAAAGTGACATCACTATTTAACACTCACACTTCAATTGTATAGCGCTCCAACAAAGTGTACGTGATAAGGGACGAGACATCTATAACAGAGCCGGCCAGCTACCCAATCAGCGCAGACTGGGCTCTGGTTTCAGACAGAGGGTGAAAAGACAGACAGTATGAGAAAAATGTCCCAGTAGAGGCACAAAATATGAACCTGAAAACGAGAATAATAGGGTCTCTTAAATTAAGGTCCCTACTTTGATCGGGAAATACTCATGTGCATGTTGGAAGTTCTTATTTGTTCGTTTCACCTTTTCCATCCAATAGAAGAGAAGCTGATCACACACACACACACACACACACACACACACACACACACACACACACACACACACACACACACACACACACACACACACACACACACACACACACACACACACACACACACACACACACACACACACACACACACACACACACACACACACACACACACACACACACACACACACACACACACACACACACACACACACACACACACACACACACACACACACACACACACACACACACACACACACACACACACACACACCCGCTGTTTATATGAGGAATTCTCTCAACGTGACTCACACAGCTGCATTCAGAGAGGCATGTTTGTGTGATTGGAGAGACTTCAGATGTGTTGCTAAGACCATCTGATTCTCTGCGCTACAACAGCTCACCACATCTTCTCCACAGCTATGGTAACTCAGAGAGAGAGACGCCATACAAAGATTCTCCTCTCACTAACACCACTTTTCAATCTCACCGTGTCTTTACAGCAAGAGAAAGAGCTGAAATAAGACTTTCTTGTTAAGGTTTAACGTTAGAGACACAGAATTGACTGTAATCTAGACTTCCATGAGGCAACATAGCAAGGATATTTATTTTGCTTACACAGTCAAATCTGGAGTGTTAATTTAACACTGAGATAAGGACCATATGTTCACTGGCTCAATATTCAAATTGACTTGATTGAAAGGGAGGTTTAAGTGTTAAATTAACACTTAAAGAGTCAATTTTAACACTGAGCCAGTGAACATATGTTCCTTATCTCACACGAGGACGATAACGGTCGTTACCATTTTGTGTCATATAGACCATTCGGCCACACTAGGACGACAGAATACGGCACTAAACGACTACGGTAACGATAACGGGTCCCAAGGTGGATAGAACGGCATACGGAACGCTCTGGGGGGTCCAACGGCTCCGTGTGTAGACCTATACGCCCTATACGATAATTTTCTGATAATGATGAATCAATCTCCCCACCTCTGCTGCTCACCCCCGCGTCAAAGTAAACTGCACACTGAATTCAGATTATTTATCTTTCTCTCGATATGGACCTAAACGCGAGTGAAGTCTAATCTGACAGGACGGAGACACGCAGCTCTGCTCACCTGCAGCTCCTCCCGCTGTGATGCGGCGGTGAACGGAGCAAAACACACACTTCAAGTAAGATCATTCTTTCACACACAGTGATGTCACGAGCTACCCACAATGCAACGCGCGTCATATATATATATATATAAATACGCCATTTTCCTGGAGGTGCTAATATCCTGGAGGTGCTAATATAAACAGCTAGGTAATGTAGCCAGGCAGAGCGCACTAGTTTTTTTTTCTGAATTAACGACCGAAGAAATCGCTGCATGTCTTCGGATTACATCTCTGGACTTGAGGGGTGTGCTCTAGGTCGTTACCAGCGTAAACTAGAGCTGTGTGGGTTGTCCGATTGCCCTTACAGGCTGCCTGCAGATGTATGGAAAAACGACTCTCGAAAGTGGCCTTCGGTCGATTTTGGCAGCATCTACGTCTATCTTCTGGAAACACCAGGTGAATACCCCACTTGTCACAATAATATTATCATGCCAATGCTTATATGTGGTATTTTAGAGTTGACTAGTGTTACGGTTATCTGAGAGAACCCAAACGCAGGACACGGCAGTGTGTTACAAAGGTTTTATTTGGAGGAGATAATCCGGCTGGAGAGTATCCACTGGAGCGTAATCCACTGAAGAGTATCCTCCGGAGTTTTAATCCACTGGAACGTAATCCACTGAAGCGTAATCCTGGAGCACAAGAAGAACAGGTAAGAATATATTCAGGTGTAGTGAAAATAATCACTATACTTTAAGAAGGCTGAGAAGGCTAAGAGTTTTACCACTGGGGTTTAACAACGATCTGGCGCTGACAGGTTGTGGAGCCTCCGCTGATATACCATCCGTAATGGCTGATGGGAATCAGGTGTGTCGCAGAGGAGAGTGCTCAACTGTTTGCAGCTGGTGGAGATTTGAGCCGGGAGCCAGGAGTGACAGGCACCACGCCCACACAGACAGGGAAAGGGAAAACACACACACAAGGAAGGTGGCTGGAGAATGCAACCACCACAACTAGATATTGATTAAGGCAATAGACTATGATATTCTGCTTGCACCTCGTGTGAAATGGCGGATACCGGAAGTACGGTGTCGCCCTCGGCCCAAAACCCGTATGTGTGTGTGAAAGAATCACCCGTAGCTATTTTAATTACCTCTCAAACTACCTAAACTAGTTATAAATATGTTTATTTTTACTGTCGGCCGGGTCACTCATTACTGGATCAGCTGCTGCATGAGAGACACTGACGCTGTCAGAAGAGAGGGAGGACAAAGAGAGGCTCCGTGTATTTTATTATTATATTATATAGAGTCGTTATTCATTTGTTTTAAAGCTCAATAAATAACAAAGAAGACCTTTGACCGGCACTTTTATAATTTTGTCCGGAAGATTTCAACTTTAATACACGTTGACTGGCGAAAAACTGCCCGGTTCCCTCGGCCCCCACCGCGGAGAATAAACGGAAGGGCAACCATGACAACCATGCTTCTTCGCTGCTTTTGTGGAGGATGTTACAGCACCACGTACAGGCTCGGCATATGTACTGCAGCTTCTCCAGCGGTTGGAGCTAAACGGAGCTGTCTCGTGTGGACAGAAACTTTCCGGTGTCTATTGCGTGTGGACGGAAGCAGGGACGTGCACAGACATTTGGAGGGGCTATTGCTCCAAACTGGGAAAAGGCCCTCCCCCCGATAAAAAACACAAGATCTTTTGAAAATTGTAACTTGTTTTTAATGTAAAAGAAACCAAACGATTATTACATCAACTAAATTGAACAGTAATTCACATCTCATAACAAAATAAGCTAAGGCGACTACTTGCATTCGGTGACTTGATTTTAAAAATGAAAACCAGGGACATTTTTTGTTTTGCGGTCCATATCTCATCAAAAATATCTAATGTTAGTAACTATTAAAGACAAAATGGGGACAATTCTGTTCTAATGTAGTTTGACCATTGTAACTGCTGTGCAGTCCAGACATACTGATAAAATAGGGCTTCTAACTAATTACCTTAAATAAACTCACTAATTAATTAAACCAATTCAATACGCATTATTCTTATTCTTATCATTCTTTATGAGCGCAGTAATGGTAAGTTATCTAATTACTTATTTATTTAGTATTCCATAACTTAATAACAGAGATGGTCAAACTAAAGTAGAGACATGGCAGAAATCCTACAATGAAGCGGGATGTTGAACTGTTCACCCGTGAGAGGGCGATCAAGAAAAGAGAGCGAGCGTTGAGGGAGTTTACAGATGAAAAGACACAGAAAGACAGAAGCACAATAACAACAAGTAGGCTATATTTAGGTGTTTTTTTGTAAATAACCGACGGTATCAAGAGGAAGTAAAGTCCCCTGGTTTGTCCCTTATACCCTAACTGCCATGAGACAACTCAAAATCAAGTTTCCAAAATCCGACACTGAGGTGGTCTTAACGCACCGGCAGATGACAGCGCTGACAAAGTGTGTTTCCCGCAGCGAGACGCTACAATACTAATTGAGGGCTTATCATGTTGATTCGGCCACAACAGAAAAAACAAAAACAAACACTCGCTCTCTCCTGAGGGGCAGGTCAGCCAAAAAGGCCAAACGGGCCGTTGCCCGGGCAACATTAGCCCGTACCTGTGCACGTCCCTGGACGGAAGCCTTTTTTGCGTTTGCGTATGCGTTTTACCGTTATCGTCCTCGTGTGGCCGGGGCCTAACACTCCAGATTTTACTGTGTATATGTTTTCCAAATCAATACCATCTAATAAAAATGCATTCTCAGATGGAGTGCAGCAGTGAGGTTATGCAATGCTCTTTTCTGTATTTAATGAACATGGAGGACACTGAAAGGCCTTGTGGGGTTGCAACCTTCAGCACGTCTGAAAAAGCCTGGAAATATTCTGGCCTTGTGTCACTGTCATGGGCGTAGGAAGCATCCTGAATGTGGGGGGGACATTTTTTACAGGGGGTGTAGGGGTCGCCCCCACGGGAAAAACAAATATTTCCTGTATTCTGGTGCATTTTAACAGGTGGTTTGATACTTTTATGTGGCTATACTAGCATGATGAAAATGATGGGTACATTTTGTAATTTCATCCAGCAGTAAGGAAAGGAAACATATTTGATTATTAATTCAGAGCCGTCTTTGAATTAATAAAATGCAGTTTAAATGCCCATTTTTTGTACATTTATATACAACAATAAATATTTGTGAGTGCATTGAGAGATATTGTTGTGGAGTCATTTATATATAAATCGCAAAATACATTTGTGAATCCTTCTGTGAGCATTTATTAACATTGAGACTGATCTGACTCTGACATCTGATGTTAAGTTCACCTAGGAATGGTATCATTGACTTAAATGTTGCTCTTCTGTCTATATTGGTCACATGATGCCCCTTGACTGAAATGCTTCATGTTCAATATCCCCACTGATTTCCTTAACATTCTGGGATGAGAGTCCACATCACAATTTACTCTAAACTGTCTATTTCCCTTTCATCACTCACCTCAGCAATGGACCTCTCTCCACTGTCCCTGTGTTCTGCCTCTGACTCACTCTCAAGCGCCTAGATGTCAAGAGAGGTGGTGAAGTGATCATTATTTATTGAGCAGTATACTCTTTCACATTGAATCATAACAAGTCATACTGAATGTAAATACAACTGACTCTAAAGTAAGTCCCAGTCTGTGACATTGGACATTTTGAAGACTCAAAGTCCCAAGCAGAGGTAGAATATTAGCTATGTAATGTGCACAGAAAATAAACAGTTAACTGAATACTGGGATGGAAATTGCCTATAAGCACTCAGTAAAACATAAACACACACAAAAAGCTTCTGAATGATAAGAAGTATAATTGAAACATAATGCACATTACCATTTTGAGAGAGAGTACCGAAGTTAAAGAACTCAGAAAATAATCTCTTATCGAACTGAGGCTCCTAAACACACTGACTGCGTCTCTACTGCGGCTTTCACACCAGCGCTTTTCCCTTTCTAGCTCCGAGCGGGAGCTTTTCTGGTTCAGCTCCGGTTTCCCTTTTCTGCTCCCGCTCTGTTCACACCGCCCAGAGCCAGACTGGTGCTGCCGCTGCTGCGTCATGACGTCACCGTTTACATGGCTGATTTGCTCCCCAACGGCGTTACGGCGCTCACAACAACAACAACTCCGTCGGGTCGATGATCGTGTTGCTTTTAATCACACGAAGCCAGATTAAATTAAATAACGACTTCTCCAACCTTATGCTTTTCTCCAGAGTGCCGTGGTTCATTGTTTATTAATGTGTTTCTGCGGCATTTACCGACCGCTGCAGTGCTGGCTGCTCTTCCACGGGAGTTTATTCTCCCGTTAGCTCCCGGTTAGCTCACACTACAGCGGCCGCTCTAAAGTATTCACTGTCCAACTCACACAAGCAGCTGATACATATCCCCAGTTCCCCTGAATGTGTGTCAGTCTGAATTGACGCTGTTTGGCATAACGCTGTTATGAAAGTTTCTCTGGTATAAAATGGGTGATGTTAGCATAGCAACCGAAGCTAAACGGACCATAAACCGTTTTCTACAGGCACATTTTACCGGCGTATTTTTATTATGATTCTACTTGTGATAGTCGGACACGACAACCTGTGCAGCCCATGTATTGATTCCATCCTATAGCTGCTACAATACAAAACAAAACGTCTGCCTCTCTCCACAATGATCAATAACAGTGAACGGATGGTCAAAGTAAGATACAAATAAACAGAATCACACGAAGCCTGGTTAGTGTTGCCTGACTTTATAAAGTGTGTTTATAAGCACTACTGCTTGTAGGCAGGCATGACAGTCGACCCATGTTCAGGGGAGGCGGGTTTAGTTTCCTGCACGCCTCGACGTAAGAGAGACGTAAGCGACGCCACCTCTTAGCTCTGAAGCTCTTGCCTCTAGACCGACAATTTTTTGGAGCTGGAAGTGAACCGGATTCTGGAGCTAAGAGCCGGCGCCGCTGCGGTGTGAACAGGAAAAAACGGCGCTTTTCAGGCTCCAGCTCCGAGCCGGAGCTGAAAAAGCGCTGGTGTGAAAGGGGCATACATGGACACCAGTAAGCCGTTTATGAGTATTATCCCGGTTATGATCATATTGGGGATATGGTGTTTACATGAGCACAGAGAGATCGGGTTATTCATGTTCCCTGTTAACATGATAAATACTAGTAACCTGGCATTTCGATGCCTTTTCTCATCTAAACTATTCAGTATTTGTATCTCTCTATCATGACATAAAGACGAAAGTCCTCCGCTGCCATCACTGTTAACTGATTAACTGCTACCAGCTGATGACTTACTTTTCTCTTCTTTGAAAAAAATGTTCTTATGTCCATGTTGTCCATGTTGGGGAGAAAACATATCAAACCAAGAGATCGTCAGCTTTGATTTTCGCTGTATTAACCATTTCCTGAACACTTGGTGTGTGTGCCTTACCTCTGCTACCGGCATCGCTTCATACAACAGATCTGAGCTGTCCAACTACGACAACACTCCTTGAACATGCGCGCGCTATGGGAGAAACCATAGATATATATAAACACTAGATGACTCACCCGCGCTGCTGGCCAATGGAGACCGACGTTGCCACTTGGCCGCCATCTTGCTACAGGCAGTTGTCTCATTCATAACATTATGGTTTACTATTTAAATAACCATAGCTTGCTCAATTTTCAACCAATTTTCAAACGGTTTGGTTTTTTATAAACATCAAAGATGTAGTTATGATACTGCCTACTTATAATCATGGACTTTCATATGAAAATAACATTAATCAGATAAAGCTATAGCTATACACACACACACAAGGTATTTATATTAAATATATTTCCATTTATTTTATTATATTGTTAATATTTAAAATAAATTATAAATACATTATAAAATTAAAATACATTTATATTTTATATATAAAAATCGGTCTCATGTTACCACTCTGTAAGCCAAGAGTTGTTAATTTAGCAATGCCTTAGCTTGAAGAACAGGGACACAACTAATGACAATAGCATATGTTGGTATATTATTTAGATATTCACACCTTTATCAGAAGAACCAAACCAACATAAAATGTGCTCACAGACAGGCCAGTTCTGTCTAATTTATCGCAATTATTTTTGACATGAGATCTTCATATCATCCTAGTTTTGTATTTAGTTTCTAGATTTGTAAACAAATCCAGAACCTTTGAAATATGTTATTGAAAAAAGACCAAGAATAATATAAACTGTACCATGTGTCCTTTTGTGTCCTTCTGTAGTCCATTTGTGGTTTGTCTTGTCTCACCCCGGCTGATATATCACAAAATCCACTGTTTAAATTGTTCCCTATATTGCCCCTATGCCCCTATAAGGTGTCCTTGGGTGTTATGAAAGGCGGACCCCCAAAATAAATGTAATATTATTATTAAGAAGAACAACTTGGTGTGGTGTGGAGGGGATGTAGGAAGCAGGAGCAGGTGGGGAGAGATGGGGCTTCAAGGTTATTTGTTTTAAATGTGTCTTGGAGATAAGGACCAGCTGCACACAATAAAATACAGTATAACACAAAACCAATAAGACACACGGTGACACATGGCACACCAACAATCAATCATCGTCCAGCCTCAGCTTTGGTATTCTTTCACAACCATGTTATGTATTTATTAGACTGAGCAAACATAAACATATGTGGTGATCCCACGGGTTCTTGTTTGCAGACTGCGGTGATTAGAGCATCCGTAGGCTGCACAAAAGTCCGGCATAGTCAGGTACTTCTGTAAACACAATGCCAGTAAATTCCTGTATCATAATGCAAGATGTTTTTAACAAGCCAAACCACTTGGAAGAAATCATGTGTAACTTAAGTTATGTTGAAAAGAAAGAGCAGTTCTGCCTCTCTCACTGGTCTAAAGTTGCTGGGTGAACTTTGTAATACTAGGTCTCACTCACAGCCTCTTGTTATTAGCCAGCTAACAAATACAACCACCTACACAAAGAAAAGCTGCAATTTCAACATGCCCAAGCATCCTGTATCATAGCCATGCTAATAATGTTTAATAATAATAAACCAAACCGTTTGTAAATCAGTCAAGATTTCAGCGAGTTAAGAGTATTTTTGTGCAGATCACTCACCTCACAACAGCTACCATAGCGCGAATCAGAGTAACTGTTGACTGTAGCAAGATGGCGGCCGGTCAGCTACGCTGGAAAATCTCCCATGAGCCATCTAGTGTTTATATATATCTATGGGAGAAACTGCCTTGGTACAAAGTAGCAGTGAAAACATGGTACGGAGTTTCATTGATTTGGGCATTCTCTCAATAAGCAAGTGGAATGGATTTGATAGTGAAGCACTGACACCAGGGGCGTCGCCTGGACCTGGAAACATTCGGGGCTTGGCCCACAGTGGCGGCGCTACAGTCAAATGTTCTACTGCAAGACTCCCCACACGCACATACACAATTGCGCCATCTGATGTCACAAACGTGTGCCTGCATTAGCTTTGTTACGGCAATGGATTGTGGGAGATTCTCAAAGCACGTGAGGATCACTTGAGGGTAAGGTGCCTGTATTATCTCGGTGGACAAAATGTATGTTTTTATTTTATAAGGACAATAACGTACTGTTGTGTTTGTTTAGTTTAATGTTAATTGTTTAATGCTCACAGTCACAGCAACATGTTTTTAGTGTGATTGGCTATTTGTTTTATATGATTTATCAACGTGATCATCAATAGCTAATCTGAGCACCAGAACCCAGCTCACGTGTCCTTTTATGCTGTCCATTGAAATGCAGGTATGTGAGTTTTGTACACCAGTTTATTTATGTTTAATGTTTCACATTGCTCCACATGATGCCTTGACTACAAAGTCTTCCATGTTTCTACGCTTCTTCCTCTGTGTCAGTTTCGGGAATATCAAGATCATTGCACAGGGCCTTGGTCTTGTCATAGACCTCATGTGCTTTCTCGTTACTTTGGTAACTTTTCAGTGTGTTCTCAACTGCTGTTTTGTAATCTACTGCCTGCACCAAGTCAATTGTTTCTTTCTGCAGGTATGTGTGCAGGCCCTGAGTGGTTGAGAGCAGTGTCTGGAACATGACAGCATGTAGATGGTACTGCATTTTCAAAGCTTGCTTTCCAGTCCCTTTGGTAGAGGGGCTAAAGGCTCCCTAAAGTCTTGATCAAAGCAGGGAGGTTTTTGACATGCCCAGCGAACAAGTTGTTTGTCCCCTACCTCTAGCTGTTTCTGAAATGTTTGCAATCTCTGATGGTGGACAAGAGATGTGGAGAAGAAAGAGTAGAGACACTCCAGGAGATCAACGCAGGTATGTGAGTTTTGTACACCAGTTTGTATAAGTTTAATGTTTCACATTGCTTGTGAAAAATATACTACCACTATACGATCACTGATGTTTTGTTGTTGACTGGACACTTATTTTGTAAAAGAGATAGCATGAGAGGATCTCTTAAGCAATGCAGCTCACGTGTCCTTTTTATATGCTGTCCATTGAAATGCAGGAAAGTAATCACCAGCTCTGAGTGATCTGTTGACGAGCGGACACTACACCGGAGTTACATAAGCAGAGATAAAGTGCTATTTTGGGGGGAACTCACCTCCTCTGGGGTCCCCCAGGAAGACTTTTTTTAAATACTGAAGTTAAAAGCATCAATCTTGTGCACTTTGAGAGCAACATTAAGAGATATGGATACATCTCTCAACACCCATATGTCAAAAAGAAATCAAAGAATCAGAAACGGTTTATTATTTAAAAACACTTCATTTTCCAATTAAATCATAAACTATGTCAAATGATTAGAAGTAGTTAGTAATCAGATTAAACAGAAAAAAGGGATGGAAGGAGGACATAATAATCCCTCATCACTTGCTGTTTGCGGTTGAAATGATCTCTTTTGCTGGCCAAACATGCTGGATGGAAAGCAGTGATGTATCACTTGCCTTGGCCCTGTATCTGCAGTCCCTAAATCAGTCATGTTACCCATTGACTCTTGTCTGTTCTGGTGTTCCTGTTCATTGTTGCCTCCATTGTTGTTCTTGTCTGTTGTATCTCCTTCTTGTGTGTCCCTGTCTCCTGTTCCCCTTTCCTCATCCTCTACTCTGTTTGGCTCATCTGTGATGACTGTGTAGGTAAACACAAACAAGTATGTAAGTCAATCAGTTTCCAGCTCTGTCAAATAAATGAATTTCAAGATACACACATTTGTCTTCATTAAAATGAGTGTCACCACACTGTCACAAAATGTAATACTAACCAATTGAAAATAGTTACATTTACATCTCTTGTAGATATCACTGTTAGAGTAGTTATCTGCCAATAGGACAGAATCATTCCTATACCAATGCAGTTTGAGTAATTCACTTAAAACTTTAATATAGTCATTTTCACTTAATACTCTAATATAGTCATCTTTCTGCATTCAACACTAAGGAAAGCTGTACAATTTGACATGATAATGAGGAAAAAAGGCCTCCGACAATGCAGATCATTTTTTGATCATATCAATTTTAAGATGCGGGTCAAGGCTTAATATTTGGGAGCACAGTGTCCCTTGAAATATTTGTATAAAAAGCTTGTTAGCTGGCTGTCCATCTCATAATGTTCACATAGAAACTAGCTGTCAATAGGAAATATAAATCAGAAGAATTATATTTTCATGCAAAATCTGTCACAAAAAGAGGTTGCACATTTAAATGCAGGTGTTGTTATGGCAACGTCAGTGGCCAGACAGCCACATGTACTGCTGCAAATACGTTCAAACATGCTGTCGACACGTAAAGCAGTGGCAACTATGCCACCATTTCAGCTGACTTTTTCTCAGAAATACTGTCACATAACATCCATATATATATTTCAGTGCTAGGTTGATGCTTAGCTAAGCTAACTATGAAACACTTTAACTGACAGGACTGAGGAATCAGGATCAACTGTGTACTACTGTAAGGTAGCTTCTAGCTTCATGTCGAACACAGACAGTAAGTCAACATTTCCCAGAGAGCTTTCTTTGAAATCACCAAGTAACGCTAAAAAACACAACATTTAGATTGTATGACAAAGTGTTTATTTAATATATCTGGCTAGCTATAGCTACTTGCTAACGGTTTAGCTTAACCGCGCGATTCAAAGTAACGTCAACGTAGCTATAATGTATGCTTTGCTTACATGTTCGCATAACTTGTAAGTTTACTGACAGGTACATACCTTGTTCATCTGGCTCAGGTGGTGGCTCTGGGGTTGTTGTGTGAGCCACCACTTGAGAATTGCCGTCTTTTTTATTAAAGAAATGTCTAATGTCCATCTTCAGAATCTCCGCGTCCGGGTCTGACAGTTTAAAGTTTAAACATTGTCACAGAGGAGAGGTACGTACCTGTCAGCCAATAAAACACGTGTATTTCCATGCAACTCTCTGATTGGTCTGGTGGCGTCATCTTGCCTCTGTGTTGCATTCATGGAACATGGGAAATTACATTTCTGCCGTCCGTCCTATAGGTAAAGTAGGTTAATGTATTATATTATTGAGGGAGAATTTGTCCGGGGCTAAAGAAAAAACATCCGGGGCTAAAGCCATTTATGCCATTGTTTGTTTTTCACTTTGTTCTGAAGCTGAACTTGCTGCTCCTCACAGAGAGAAGAGCAAAGAGGAGCGAGTCTGTGTGACTTACTTTAAATTGTGGGTTAGGGTAGGTAGCTCCCATTGTTCTGTGACCTGTTAATCATCAAACCGGGGGTCATATTTCATTACGTGTTCATTTGTATCTGAAGTTGTACCCATGGATGTATAAAGAATAGTTCTACCGCAAAGTTATTCTCCGGCAACAATCTTGATTCTAATTGGCCAGAAGACTCGAAAAAATATCAGCAAAGATGTTTTATTGAGAAGATGATCACTACGTGACAGAAGTTTTCAAAGCCGTTTATGGTCTCCGGTACTTCCAGTTCAACGCCTACTGCACGCACAGCGTTAGAAAATCGGGCCTTCAAAATAAAAGTTTGACTTTTTTCCCAAAAAAAAAAATTCCACTTTTGGGTCGCGACCCACCAGTTGAGAACCACTGGTCTAAACTAATCATTTGAAAAAGTGGGGGGGACTTGTCCCACCCTCATATAATGGCTGTGACGCCCATGGTCACTGTCGGCTAAATTAATAAAATTACATCTGAGTATTGCTGCTTTTAGGCTGTAGCTTTGAGACTCTTTGCCTTATAAGTTTCACAAACCAAATGAAGATATTTTTTAGAAGTCCAATTTGGTTTTAAAATACCAGTAAATGAAGCATGAGAGAGTTTTGGAAAGATTCAACACATTGAATGACAGAAGAGTTTATGGAATAGGTGATTTTTATGTGTGATGATCATCGCCATCAGGAGCTCCATATCTGTGCAAGACTTCATCAGCTTGATCTGCACAGTAATGACCAGCTGTCAGTTTTAAAACTCCAGTGTCATGGGGAGTGTGGCGTATGATCCGTATCCGGCCTCCTGCTGTGATTTTGGCTCAATCACCCGACCAATGACCTTCACACGAGCACTTAAAGGTCATATTATCTCGACAGCAGCAGAGGGTACTTCTGTGTGCATCCTCCATTAGTCAGGAAGTGGCAGTTTGGGGAGACGTAACACTCACACACTTAAAGGGGTTTGAATTGTTTAAAGTGGGGTTGTTTGAGGTATTATCCATAGTTAGCGTATTACCAAATACCTACAGTAGATGTGGTCGGCATGCTTTTATTTAGGAATACTGGTAAATAAGCTAACTAATGTACTGCTTTAGACAGGGGCAGCAACTAAATGTTTGTTGTCAACCTAAAAAAATCAATACAAGTTAAAAAGTATGCTATTTTTTTTAATATTTTCACTGCTTTACCCTAGCCTAGAGGAAGTAAATTAAACCATTAACTAGAGTTCACTCGGAATAAAAATTACTATTTTATTTGAGTTGCTTTTCTTCCACTCCCTCAATGTATATGTGTGTTATTTTGTGACTTTGATGTTTGTATATTATATTATATATACATTTGGATATATAGTTGTTTTTTTTACCTTGGTTAGCTGTTTCCAGTCTTAATGTTATGCTAAGCTAACCATCTCTCCTGGATGTAGCTTCACATTTTGTGCATACAGATGTGAAGAAGGCCTCATTGTTGTCATCTAATTCTCTACAAGATAAACTAATAAGCTATTCCCCAAAATGACTTTACCTGCTGGTTTAGACTTAAGAGGGCTTGCATCATAAACCAAAAAGAGAGAAACTCATTATGCAGTTATTAAATAATAGTTCTCCTCAGTTTCCCAGCCTGCTGTGTCAGAGTCTGTTTCTGCAGGAGGATGTTTGGAGCCGAACGATGATCTGTACCCAACATGTCTGAACAATTATCTGAACAATGGACTTCTGTTGTCAGCACACCATGAAGACATCATTGCATAAACCAATCCCCTGTAAGCTGCAGCTGATATTAGAAATTGCAAGTTGGACTAAGGTACCTCTGAAAAAGAAAACGGGCATGTTTCAGATCATGGCTCAAAGATGGTGGGACGAGCCCCATTGATACACAAAAAAACCACCTGTTTCCTCTGCATCGTGGAAAATAAAATGAAAAAAAATTATATAAAACATCAAATATACACATTGTAATCATAAACATGTAACACAAATATGCTTTATTTGATCTTGTTGTGCCTTAACAAACTAAAACAAATGTATGTGCTGCAGCACCTCTTTTCACCCTCTGTCTGAAACCAGAGCCCAGTCTGCTCTGTTGGTTAGCTGACCGGCTCTGTTGTGATTGGTCAACCACTTAGCGATGTTTTCCCCCTTAGCCTATATGGTACAATGTGTTGCAGCACTAGCCAATACAAGAGCGAGTCTAACATTGTGATGTCACTATGTTCCAGACCATTTACATGCACAAAAACCCACTACAGGAAAGGAACCCCCAAGAAGCATACAATATGGAGCCTCCTCTATATCTCTTCACCTCCTGTTTCCACTGGCTGTAAATGGACTGCATCATCGGTGTCTTGCTGACCAGAGCAATACAAAAGAGCAAAGAGGAGGTGGGGGGGGGGCAAACACCAGCTGAGATGAGTCTATCACTGACAGGAGACCACAGCAACCCAAATCTAAAACACACTGTGGTGACATTTCACCAAACGATGCCAACACTGGCACGTCTCTCTGGGTTTCTGGCGCTGGGGTGTGTGTATGTGTATGTGTGTGTGTATGTGTATGTGTGTCTCAGCAGGCTGAATGGGCAGCAGTGTGCAGGAATGAGAAGAGCCAAATGCTAAAATCACACTTTCAATGGGAGCACAGAGAGAAGCTGTTATCAAGCTCTGAGTCATACTTATATGAATTAAACGCTTTCTGAAAACTGAAGCGTAGGACGTGAATGAAAATTAAAGCGGAGGTCCTTAACCGCTTTGTGACTGCGGATACCTCTAATGGAAGCAATAAAGCATATCTGAGTGACCCCATCACTGCAGATTATAGCCTTTGTAGCCATTCAACCATAGAGTGATTTGCACTTTCACAGATTGATTACGGGATATCAGAGGTTGAAATATCTTGTATTTCACATGAAAAGGTAATGTAAAACTTGGCAAAACTCTATCAATCTCCAAGAAAATTCCTATGGCAGAGATTTTCCATAAGAAAGTGCTTAACAAGTTAAACTAAAACCAGTGCACAAGAGAATAGCAATTAGAGTAAGCTAAGTAAACATCATAACACATAAGAAAAATACAAATATAAAAATGTATTGGTATTATTATACACAGTCTTAACGAATAAATAGAAATAAAATTAAAAAATAAATAATAAAATAAAATAAATAAAATAAAATAAATAAAATAAAATAAAATAAATAAATAATAAAATAAATAAAATAAATAAAATAAATAAAATAAATAAAATAAATAAAATAATAAAATAAATAAATAATAAATCAATAAAATAAATAAAATAAATAAAATACCAATAAATATAAATAAATAAATAAATAAAATAAATAAAATAAATAAAATAAAATAATAAAATAAATTAAATAAATAAATAAAATAAAACACCATACTGGGGAGGGCCTTACATAAAAACAAAAGATAAATGAAACTAAACTCCCTTTACCGATATTCTTTTTGTACAGTCACTAAAAATGTTTAAAATGCAAATAAACTGTTTCCTAATCATGCTGCAATCCCCTGCAACATGATTATCCTTATCTCTAATCAAATCCATTTAGAGGAGGCTCAAAGCTTGAGATCAATTATTGGTGTGTGTGTGTGTGTGTGTGTGTGTGTGTGTGTGTGCGTGTGTGTGCGTGTGCATGTGTGTTGCACATAGCTGTGTGAACAGGTGCGGGGGTTTCGTCGGGGTTGTCAGCGTTCATTCAGGCTGAGGAAAAAGTCTTCAAGGGCATCGTTGGCGTGATTAAGGACGACCTCTCTGTTTCCATTCTTCTCACTCTGCTGCAGAAATGCACACGCACAATCTTTCTGTTAAACATCACACAACTCTCCTTCTCCTTTCCCATCCCGCTTAGAAAAATCACACAGCT
The DNA here is from genome assembly GCF_902827175.1 of Gymnodraco acuticeps. NCBI lineage: Eukaryota > Metazoa > Chordata > Actinopteri > Perciformes > Bathydraconidae > Gymnodraco > Gymnodraco acuticeps. The sequence continues at coordinate 3,313,810 of NW_022991216.1, read as the reverse complement.
AATCAGAGCGATCACTGAAAGCATGATTAGAAGGAACATTATTTTAGATGGAATCTGCAGAGGAGGAGACGTGTAAAAGAAACCCACTCTCCTTTCGTAACACAAATCAGCCACATGGAGTCCAATCATTCACTCAAGTACATGTTTTGCTCTTTTGGCAACAACTACAAACATGCAATATAGATGCAGAGTCAAAGCGATTATCCAGAGGGCCTGATAAACATCTGAATACTGATGTCCTGTGGTTATTCGCTGCTCAAATTGCAGCTGAAAATGATCATAAACGTACACTGTAGAGCGTCTGACAGGCCTATTTGTGCACTTTAAAGCCATTGTCAGCTAAAAGATTAAATACAAAATTTCAAGATTACTTTCAAACCATCTGCTGAGGGGAGAAAATATTCTCTGCTGTGTATTGTTGACCTCTTGTGACACATAGTAAACACATTGCTCTCAATCCTCCAGCTGCCTCCAGGGAGTTTTTAACATCTGTAACACAGAAACAATCAATGTCAGAAAGTCACGTTTATGGATTATTTCATATTCTACAGATGAATTACGTGCTGTGCATGCCTGTGAATGTAATGTCCTCGTTGATCTGTTTAATCTCAGTCCTCCCATTATAATCTCTGTGTGAGGAATCATCTGTTCTCAATCACCTCCTCTTCATCTTTTATTCCACTTATCTTGCACCTGCATCCTCCTAACTGAAGCTGGCCATCTCGAAAGTGCTTGAGTCTTTATTTATCTCTCTAATGGTCAAATGTAAAGACGTAACAATAAAAAAAAAAAGCATGTTGTTGGAAAAGCATGTGTGTTACTTTAGATGAATGATTTCAATTTTTTTTTAACAATATGGCGATTTATACTTTATATGTACTGCATTAATGATCTATACTGTATAGACCAAACTTCTACAGCCATGCTAACAGCTCTGTGAGGCTGTACTCGTGCTGCACAAACATGCCTATAATAATAATAACAACAGGTGTGATGTTTACTAGGTTCACGATACTGTGTTCAGTATGTTGGTTGACTAATTGAAATGTCAGCTGAGGCTTGAGAATGTCATGATTTCACCAACTTTTGGGAAAAAATGAAATTGTTGCAGATGTTGGCCTTGGATGAAAAGTCCATACCAAATGTAATGGCAAACCATCCAATTGTTGTTAAGGTATTTCAATAAAAAAACTCTACATTTGTGATATATAACAGGACCAAAGTCTAGCAGATTCATCCAACCTCACATTTACATTTGATGGCAAACCATTTCATATTTGTTATGTCGTAGACCAACTGACTGATTAACAATGCTAACATTAGCATAACGCTAATGGAAAGGCTTTAATTAAAGGAGAACGGACCCTGCAGCAAACCAGATCAAAGTTAGTGTGCAGAGTAGAATCAAAACCTTTCTGACTTACTTACAACAAAACTGCAACATCAAAGCGTTATGTGATCAGGATTATTGTGTTGGATCAGACGGAGCAGGTGTTCCTGGTATTCAGGCGCCTCTTGAATCTCGCTGAGTGTCGGTTAAAGATGCACCCTCATCAGCAGCAGCATGGAGAAGAGGACAAGCAATTACAGTCTGCTGTTTGTGATCACAGATGTCCACTTAAAGTGTGATGTGTGTGTGAATGTGTGTGCTTCTGTGAAACTACCATGTTTCACAGAAACAGCTGTATTGCTATTTATTAATCTGATTATTTTTGTTTTAGTTGCTGTGTTTAACCAATATCAGCCGTAGAGAACTCTGCCATCCTTCCAATAACCTGAATAAGACATCGACCAGTTTGTGGTGCTCAAAGCGCCCCAAAAATGAAATTTTAATAATTAAACAGCAATATGTCTTTATACCATGACCTGTTTTTTTTTTTTTTTTAAATAATCCATTGACCTTGTTGTGGGCATTTTCATTTAGGGACTATTTTCTTTCCACCAAACTTTACACAATAAAGAGTAAGCTCAAATTAGATTCACAGCTCCTTCTGCGCTGTGACACTGTTGGCAGGTGTATCATTACATTACATTTTAGCTGACACTTTCAAGCAGGTGTACAAAGCACCTCTACAGAGGCCAATAACACATGGTTGGTCATGCCCAATGACATGTTGACTGCAGGGGCCATGGATCGAACCAAAGAGCCTCCAATTGGTAGATCAACCTTCTACAACACTCTAAGCCACAGCTGCGCAGGGTATAGTTTGGTGGAAATACATAGTTCCTATGAAACTGCTACACAGTAAGGTCTGAGAATTATCTTGATTAACATTATTTCTGTAATAGAGAGACATTGTTTTTGTGTCCATTTTGAGCACGACAAGTTGAGTGCCATCTAGTTTTATCTCAACTGTCGATATCTCCAACTTTCGACAACTCAATAAAACACTCTAGTGTGCTTTAGTATACACTACAATGATAGCGTTGTTGTTCAAAGAAAATCAGTGTTGTATTTCTATATGAATTAAATAATAGATTAGTTTAAATGCAGGAAAAGCAAAATGTTCTATCGATATGTATCGTAAAAACATTTGGTGCCTTTTGCCTCTCAGTGAGGATGATAATGCAAGAGATGATTATGATGAGGCATTATAGCCTGTAGACTAAAACAATATGTCTTTGAAAATACATTAGAAAATGAAGGCTTTCTAATGTATTTTCAAATAAAACATTTGTTTTGATTTGGGTGAATTGTCCCTTAAGGCATGCCGTGGTTACCAGGGTTAGTCTATAATAAAATAGAAGTAGTAATGTTTGGCAGAACTACAAAAGTGTGTATTTGTGGGATGAAGAAGCGGAAGCGTCTGTAGGAGTTTTACTGCTGACTCACTTTAGGTAACTCTGTCTGTAGGTCTCTATGTTCCCTGGCTCCTTCTACCTACAGGGTGACTCACAGCTTATCACTACTGAGCCTCTAAAGTACACACGCTCAAATGCACACACACTCTCAAACCTACAGGATGCCAGTAATACTATTTCCCACTCTCAGCTCATCAGAGTCGGGGCAGTGATGAACGGGCAGATGGTGCCACTCTACTGCTTCCCCTCCAGCAGCTTTGATAAGAGAGGCAGAGAGGATCGCTTCACTTGGAGTTATGTCTGCCATCTCCCAGTATAAAGTATCTAAAGTATACCAATATGGCTGGAAGATGAGCCGAGGTGAAAGCCAACTAGACCCTTTTAGATGAAATAAAACAGAAGCAGAAATAGAGAAGCAGAAGATTCAAAAGTGACATTTTAGGCTATGGTTGTCCATTTTTATATTCTAATTGTGTTAAAGAATCCAATAAGAAACCTCTTGTGTTAGTCTGACTGCGTGCAACAATCAGTGGCTCTCATCCCCAAGTTCATCAAGTCTTTCTGTATATTGGACGTCTTTAAATACATGTCACAAATGTAAAGTTTTGTTTTAGCCATGCTCGGACTACGGCTCCTTGGATGTCAATGTCTTTCCACCATTCTAATCTAGACAATTACAGCAGTACAGAAGCGACTAACAAAATATGATGTTAAGAATCATGGTCATCAAAAGAAGAATCCTAACGACTTTGGTGGATATCTGATTTCTCATATTGCAGTTTTAAAGAGGCCCTATTACACTTCTCGGGGTTTCCCTTCCCTGTAGCGTGTTCTAAAGGTTTTTGTGCATGTAAATGGTCTGCAAAGGCTAAAATCCCCAAGTCTCCTCCAGAGGGACTTTCTCTCCCACACACCTGCCTGAAAGGCTTCGTTGATCTCCTTTGTTTACTTCTCGCGCTTCTATTTGCTAATGCAGAGAGTGAATACACATACTATACAGAGATGCTGTATGAGAAACCAATGTGAGTTTGGAACATTGCACAATTTAAATCTATTCTATACCTCAACAATGGAATTATGATCAGTAGAAATGGCCATGACATGGGACCTTTAAAGCAAGGACACATGTCACAGTAGAGGCACAAAATAGAAATATGACCCAGAAAATTTGCTTAGTATGTTTTTTCTAAAGTCCGAAACGATTTTTTTTCCAAAACAAAGCTCTCATGACAAGTTAAGCTAGGTTTCCTATCTTCTTATTGCCATCTGGCTGTGCGTGTCTATGGCAAAGACTGGTGTTTTATATGTTCATTCAACTTGTCCCAGGCTGGTAATTAAATGCAGGGTAATCCCTCAGATGGAGACATGGATGAATAACTAGGAGTCTTCCATCTTTCCTTTTAGTGAGTCAATATCCTCTCTGCTCGCTATTTATCTCTTCTGATTTCCTCCATAACCCTATTAGACAATGCACAGTTTTACAGGATAATTCAACATAATTACTCTCATCTGTAGAACAAGTCCTTTAAGCAGCAGCAATGCAAATCAGCCCCTTCCTTGCAGCAGATCTGGCTGCTGGTGGCTTCCTGGGGCTGTGGGAGGATGAGAGGAACAGATGTCAGTTATTCATGAGGTCTGTGTGTCTCTCAGAGATGGGATTAGGATTGTCTGATGCATGCATGTAATAACCTCATCCTTCCTCTTTAAATGTCACTCTGACCGTTTGCATGCTCCGAGATGAGAAACATTATTCTTTCTCGAGCAGATACAGCACTTTGCACATGTCTATTTGTCCGTGGGGCGTGCACGAGAGGAAATACAGTATTGATGTTTGAGCGAGAGGTGAGCAGGTGCAGTCGCTGCAGGCAGGGATTCCCAATCTTTACAGCTGTCCATCACCTGAGTGAGGCTTTTCCTGTCTGCAGCTAGTTACACAGGGATAAAAAAGCAATCTTATTATTCCCTTATTGTGATTCCTTCTCTACTCGTCACTAAAAAGAAAATAGTGATTGTTCTTACAGTTTCTGTCGCTTGTCACCTCTATTCTCAGCCTCTTATCCTCCCACTCATCCCCCGTCTAGTGTCTGGATTTTGAAAAAGCTGCACTTCATTAATGGACAAAAACCTTAATGTATGTTAATGAACATATTAGGTGACTCAACAGGGACACTGACAAAAGGGAATATATTCAAGCTCCACTCTGCTTCTCCTCTGTAGTTACAGTAACACATGATCATATTGATGTAACGCAACAGAGGCACAGGGAGGCATACACTATATTGTCACTGTGCAGGTTGATCTTTACTTGTGTGTTGAACAGGAACACTACACCAGTTGCTGTTCTTCTTCAGAGCCGAACAGAGGGTGTAACAATGGGATGAAGCATTCTTATCATTTATAATTAGCAGCCATGAATAAATTAGACAGATATATCCTCCATTGTCCTCTGATTTTCTTTTCGTTTGGTTGGTTTGCAGAACAGGAGACCTATGATGCTGTTGCACGCTGAGTTTGCCTCCTAGAAGTAATAACAAATACATATTTTTAATAGGGGTGTGTCTGCATACCAGTGTTGGCAGAAACCGGGATATTAAAAAATATATACAGTATATTGAGATCATGGTAACGATACACACATGATACTATAATATACTGCATATGGACTATATCCAACCAATCATTTAACTGTTCACTTTGGCGTTATTACATAATTTTTTCACTATACATATTTATTGTTGTTCTATAATTGTACACATTTTTACTTCAACTTCTCCATGTTTTTTATAACATTTTAGAATTTATTTTAAATTGGAGCAACCGTTACAAATCCAATTTCTTCCCAGATAAAGTATTTTTGATATTGATCTGATATCTTGTAAATAATCAGTGTCTCTTAAATGATATATATGTCTTTCTATTCTCTCTCCCCCAGCACCTCACACACAAATGACTGCAATCAAGTTGTCAAAAGGAGACAAAGAAGAAAAATAAAAGATGAAATTGAATCATTATAATAATTATATATAAGTATTGTGAATCTAGAAACTTTAAATCGTGACCATTTTAGTTTTGGCTTGTGTGTGTTCTGTCGCTGTGACTCAGGATCAAGAGGAAAGTGTGAACATCTGAGAGTCACACGAGGCGAGGCTGCATGGTTCTGTCAGATCCACTGAAGGCTGCAGCGCGTCCTCTCACAGTGTGACAGTCAGATCTGTCCTTCACGTCCCTGTGACGGGCTGCACTTCATTTCTCTCATTACCAAGACTGAACTGCAAACTCTGATCTCTGTTTTGATGCCGCTACTTTTGTTCTTTAACTTAAGTTATATTTTGAATGCAGAACCTTTTCTTGTAACAGAATAGTTTTACATTTGTTTTGACAGAAGTAGTGCTACTTTGACTTAAATAGGACATATTTTGTGTCTCTACTGTGACATGTCTCCATGCTTTAATGTGCTGCAGAACCTCTTTTCACCCTCTGTCTGAAACCAGAGCCCAGTTTGCTCTGATTGGTTAGCTGGCCGGCTCTGTTGTGATTGGTTCACCACTTACTGTAGAGATGTCCTGCCCCTTAGCCTATCAGGTACAATGTGTTGGAGCACTAGCCAATAGAAGCGCTGGTGTTACATAGTGATTTGTATGTTACTGAAGTAAACAAAGGAGTCTAGGGGGGATTTTAGCCTTTGCAGACTATTTACATGCACAGAAACCCAGGAAAGGGAGAACCCCGAAAAGCATAATAGGGCCTCTTTAAGTAAAATATCTCCGCATGGTCCTCTACTGGTTAAATATCACAGAGGGTGAAAACAGGATTGTTCCCTTATGCAATGCTTCTTTTCACTGCCTATTCTTCTGTATGTGGTTAGTCATTCATTCAAGCTTAGACAACACAAATGGACACACACAAACACTAGTGTTCCTTCTTTTGAATCGAGATAATAGGAGACGAGGAGGAGGATGTGAGAACAATCTCTTGGTGCATTCCTTATAAGAGAGTAAAGATGTGAAGGTATCTGGAGAGATAAGACGTCAGGACAACAGACTCTTCATCTTTATCCTCCTCACGTTCTGCTCCTCCTGCTGTCAAATGAATTCTGGTGTCGCCTTCTGTGTGTGTGCAAGAGTCCAATGTGTCATTTGTTTATCTTTTTATTTTTAGCACATTTCTTTCAAGCTACTGCAACAGTGTCCCCTTTTCATTAAGCTTATGATTTACATTTATTTAAGAGCCTGTCAGTTTTCTATTTTGCAGCATTCCTAGAAACAATTTGTTTAAGTGGAGGTGGTGGTGAGCATCTGTTATTCATGCAAGTACCAAGATTTGGGTGGTATACTACAATTATTTGAAGGTTGAATGCATCTAAGTAGCCCCAATATATAAATATAATGCTTTTTAAGGGTGGGAAATTTAAAGAGACAGGTGCTAAAAACAGAGCTTTTCAGAAATAGGGTGAACATAGTTATTTGAACCCTCCTGTTGTATTCGGGTCAAATCTGACCGATTTACTACTTTCATCAATCATAACTTTTTTGTTTTACATTCAATTGCATTAAGGCTTTATGATATCCTTCACAGTAGACATTTGAACATACATTTTTTTTGGATGATTTAGTCAACTTTGTAACACCCATGGTGTTCCCGGTCAAACACACACACACACACACACACACACACACACACACACACACACACACACACACACACACACACACACACACACACACACACACACACACACACACACACACACACAGAACAATTTGACACATTTCCCGCTCTTATGTGCCCATCCCCCCACATGGATCACACCCGATCACACCTGGCACACGCAATACGTTCAGTGTCTATTATTTATAGGCTATATGTACTGCAGTTTTTTACGATGGAGTATTAGGGCCACAGCTTAGGAAAAAAACAGAGAGATTTCGAGAATAAAGTCGTAATAATACGAGAATAAAGTCATAGTTACGAGAATAAAGTCGTAATGTTACGAGAATAAAGTAATAATTACAAGATTAAAGTCGTAGTATCATAAGTGACTTGAGAAGCGGACTTAGAGGAGATTGTCTCCTTTCTGCAGGAGGAAATGGCTGGTTCTGGCCGACTACATTACATTGCATTTAGCTGACGCCTTTATCCAAAGCGACTTAGAATAAGTGCATTCGACCAACAAGATACAAACTTGAAGAAAACAGAATCATATAAGTACATCAGGTTTCATAGAGCTAAAACATTTCAAGTGCTACTCAACTGGCTTTAGATAAGCCAGTCCTTTACTAGTATATAAGTGCTTTGTTAATAGTTCTATCGCTCGAAGTGGAGTCGAAAGAGATGAGTTTTCAGTCTGCGCCGGAAGATGTGTAAGCTATCTGCTGTCCTGATGTCAATGAGGAGTTCATTCCGATTCCCCTACAAGGCTATCGTTCGACTCCTTCTGGATCAAAAGCCTTGATTACAAGTCTCATCGTTTCTTGTGAAACAACACATTTGAACAGCTCGTAGATGTAACCAACGATAGCCTTGTAGTCGGTCAGAACCAGCCATCTCCTCCTGCAGAAAGGAGACAATCTCCTCCAAGTCCGTTTGGTTATTTTTTCAAAAATAATAGACAGTTTCTTGCACAACCTTTTCAAAGTTCTAATACTTATGATAATCTGATGCTAATCTGACAAAAGATGAAGTATTTTGTTATTTGAGAAACCTAAACTAAAGTACTGCTTCACAAGATGCTCCACATTCCTCATTTTATTGCAGGACGCTGCTGTTGTCTCCTTCTCAAGTCACTTATGAAACTACGACTTTAATCTCGTAATTACGACTTTATTCTCGTAACTATGACTTTATTCTTGTATTATTACGACTTTATTCTCGAAATCTCTCCGTCGTAGTTTTTCATGTGTACCAGTAGTCTGATACAATATTTACAGTTTGAAAGGGTATTAAATGAAATTTGGTGATGATTAATGGTTTTTGTGTTAATGTAATAGCAGTTAAAACAGGACCGGTCAAATTTGACCGTGAACACCAAAGGGGGGAACACAAAGACAATGGGTTAATATAGACAGTAGGAGAAAACAAAACAAATGTCTGTCATGCAATGCTGAACTACTATTGGATTAATTGGTATAACATTTAGGCTCCTCAAAGGATGTCAACATTAGCATGTAGCTAAACACCTCACAGAGCCATTAGCGTGGATGTAGACTCTTGTTTAACATCTTGAAAGCTAAAATGACAATGTTTATTATTCCTGTATTATGGTAGCCATCATCAATTTGTCTTTTACAATTGGTACAAGACAGAGAAATCCTGTAGTAGCATTTATTTACAGACAGAAGCTGCCTTAGAGTCTGGCTAGATGTTGTTTTAAGATTGACAATTCTTCAAAATGAGTGACACAAAACTAGCTGCACAATAATAGATAGGTGGAACAAGAGTGCACTTGATTGACTGACTGAAGTTCAGCCATAAAATACTTTTCTGTTCGATTTCTTTCCCATCTTTTTCTCAAATTAAAGTAACCAAATACATATTGTAGCCTCTTAGATCTTTTGGCTCAGACAATCATTTTTGGTATTTTTCGGGTGCCTTTGCCTTTAAATTACAGTCAGATGATTTATAACTTAATAGAGATTTCTTCAATTGCCTTGAAAGAGAAAGCATTTTCTCCTGCACTACAGATAACTAACTTTTGAGAGTGATCAGCGTTAAGTTCTCTCAATAATATCATGATGTGACATTATAGTGTGTCTATCTGTATGTGTGTGTGTATAACCAGCAGCTGCACCGTTGAGTCGATTAGAGTAATTAGATTAAGTCTTCATGTTCTGCCTTTCAGGTTACATCTGCCTCCGTCAATTACTGCCTAATGTAACGAAGAAACCCCAGGTGGGACATGCAGACAGGTGTGTGTGTGAGATGCATTCAAGGCACCATTATGGAGGAAAACAAAACTAACATATAGATGAATAAGAGACAATAGAAGGATAAGATGGGAAGACAATGAATAATTAGAGCAGGAGAATAAACTCCAGAGTAAAAGTTCCCCTTCGATTTTAGGAATGCAGAAAGTTCCATGTTCCATCAAAGACAAAAAAAAATCCTGTTTCAACTTCACCATGGCTAATAACAAAAACAATCTATTCTAACTTCTGTGAGTAGCATTAAGAAAAATGTAGCTCTTGCTGTAGCAATTTCTTTTGAGAATTAAAAGCTAATGCACTTGCAGGATTCTTCCATCCATCCATCCATCCATCTTCTCCCGCTTATCCGTGGTCGGGTCGCGGGGATAGCAGTTCCAGCAGTTCCAGCAGAGAGCCCCACATTTTCTTTTCCCTGGCCACATCTGCTTCAGGCTCTCTACACTTCTTCCTATTTATAACGGATCACATGAAGATAGGCTCTGGATTACTTTTCAAATGTCTTCACTTACTTACCCTAACCCTAACCCTTGCAGGATTCTTGCTTTTTTTAAATGTATTTGTTTGTGGGAGATTGCACCTTTTTTTTAAAGTTGAATGTAAGTTATATGTAAATATAGACAGAATACATATGAATGCACTGTAGACCGTTATTCAAACCATTAAATAATATGAATAAATGTAATGTAATGTTAACCCTTAGATGCACGAGTGACTGGACCCTACACTCTTCCATAAGTGGGTCAAAAAGAACCCGTATTAGAACAATATGTGTTTTTATGCCATTTTTGTCATTTTGGTTAAGAAAAATCACTTGTATAATATTTAGTATTATATTTTGGTTCACACTAGAAACATTTTATATTTATGTTTTCACTATTTATAATTTTATAATTTATTTTTACATATTGAAAAAAAACGAAATTCCAAATTCATTTTTGACCCACTTATGGAAGCTTGGGGTAGTAATACAACAACTACAATTTCTTAAAATGTAAATTTAAAATGTGAATGGCATGATATCCAAAACATGTTTTTTGAGGAATAGCTGGAATATCAAATTATAAAAAAATGTAATTACAAAGATACTCTAAGAAAACCACCTCACAGGGTCAAAAAAGACCCACTTACAGTATGCATCTAAGGGTTAATTATGACAGAAGGTGAGGTTCAAAAGGGAGAGGAGATGAAGAGAGACAAACACATGCACTGTATTAGGAGAGGAAGAACAGCAGACTAGATACAAAGAAATGGAAGCAGAATACCAAACTGAGTCAAATGAGTATAAAATCAAATCAAAAGAGAAAGTAGACCAGAGTAAAGACTGTAGGGTCATGTAAAGGCCACAGTCCAATCACAGTCATGCGTTTGAATGAGCCTGATGACAGCTGCAGCTTTCAGGACCAATGCTTTAAAACAACAAGAGAGTATTATTTTCTGATATGCAGTTTGATTAGCTGATTGTGAATAATAGGGGCTTTGTGTGGCTGCTGCCTAGCAACATGACAACGTTTCTTCTATGATACAGTCACCCCATCCTATACAAAAACAGAAGGCAGATTAAAAGACATAAATCAGTTTTAGAGAAACAGATAAATCAATGCTCCTTGGCTCATGTGTTCATGGCATGATGTGTGTGTGTGTGTCCTTGCATACACACACGCTTTTATTTGTGACAGGTGTGAGATTGATGCTGTAAATGAGACGGGATGTTTCCCCGCTGCGTGTCCCTCAGAGAGAGGTGCACATGCTGCTTCAGCATCGCTGCAATCAATTTGTCACTAGGCTAATCTGATTCTTCTCCATAAGAGACACTTTCATTTAAAAAACGTGTGACCGCAGGGAGGGTGAGGTACGGCTTTGAAAAGTCATTATATATTCTTCAGGGGGTCTCAAAAATCTAAGTTTTCTGTTGGTAGGAGAGCTGAGGAATATATTTGAAAGGTGAGGGAGATGACGAGTAGAAGACATTTGAAATGAGAGAGAATAAGAATTGCAGATATTATACAAGATAATAGAAATATCCTCTTTGTTTTCCAGAACATAGTGACATCACTATGTAATACTTGCGCTCCTATTGGCTAGCCCCCCCCAACCCACACAATGCCAAGTGATAGGCATCTCGAAGCGATTGACAAACAGAGCTGGCCAGCTAACCAATCAGAGCAGACTTGGCTCTGGTTTCAGACAGAGGGTGAAAAGAGGTGCTACAGCACAGGCAGTATGAGAACAATAAAGAGCTTTTTGAACATTAAAGCATGGAGACAGGTCACAGTAGAGCAGGGGTGTCAAACTCAATTTCATCACGGGCCACATCAGCATTATGGTTGCACTCAAAGGGCAGGTTGTAACCTCAAGACTATATGAAAATACATATATAAATATTTAATATATATAAACGTATGTATTATATTACATTATTGCCTCTGCATTGGATTAATATGGGATAGGGTAATAACTTTATAATTCACTACGTCTGAAAGCAGAATTCTAGGGCAAATCATTGGAAGTCTCTTCAGTGAGAATGTCACAAAATGATTTTTTTAAAAGTCAAATTCTGGAGAAATGTAAAAAAAAGTCAAATTCTGAAGAAAAAAAAGTCAAATAAAAGAAAACAAAAATCATATTTGAGATGCATTGTGGGACATGTAGTTTATGGGCAACGTGTTTCTGTAAATCGGCATGTAACCGTATAATAAACGTATTATATTATTTCAGAGCTCTTCATTAAATGAAGTTGCGGGCCGGATTTGATCCCCGGGCCTTGAGTTTGACACCCCTGCAGTAGAGGAACAAAAAACATATCAAGCTGAAAATGACCATATGTAATCCAAATGTATTGCTAGTTGTACAAAACAATATGTGACATTCATAACAGCAAAGATTCAAAACATATACATGTATTGTTATAAATCAGTGACAAATAGTGTTTACAACATTTTAGTGGATTTTGAGTGTAAGAAACTGAACACTACACACATTGTGTACATTATTACCTCAGGAGAAGGGGTTTGCTTGACATAAGTAGATAAAAGAGCACCATAATTACTAATATTGATCTTGAATTGTTAATTTAATAAAATAATAATATTTAAACTCATTTAAAGTCAACCCAATCAGAAGACATACAGGAGTGAAAGGGAGCCTGGAAAGCTACAGCTAGTAAATTCCAGAGAAACCAGCAGATTTGTTTGTACTTGTCTCGTGTTGTTCTTTCTAGGATTCCCTGTTTCTAGGATTCCCTGTTTCTAGGATTCCCTGTTTCTAGGATTCCCTGTTTCTAGGATTCCCTGTTTCTAGGATTCCCTGTTTCTAGGATTCCCTGTTTCTAGGATTCCCTGTTTCTAGGATTCCCTGCTGCTGCAGTTCAATCGGATCTCTCTTTGGGATGTGATCAAATAAATGGCGTGTGAAAACGTATCAGATTTGCAGAGAGCTGAAGCAGCACAGCTGAGTGAGCGTCGCTGTGTGTCTGTTATTACTGTCAGGCAGGCGCACAAATGAAACACAGGCACATGGGCTCTGAACAGAGGTGACATGTATCTCATCTAATGAACAGGCAGAGGAAACAGCAGAAAATGCTGAGTCATGCTTTAGTATAATGTAATAAAGATTGAACCTGCAAACTTCAAACACATCACATCGCTCAGCGTTTACAGTCCTGTCGTGTTGTTCAGTGTTGGGTAGTGGTCTTTCCGGAAAGTGAAGATGTATATAATCTAATTTGTAAATACTTACATTTGTGGAAGAAGTTTTTAGATCATTTACTGAAGTCAAAGCACCAATTTAACTCTAAAATCAAATACGAATCTGGCTTTAATAATGTGAAAGAATTATTTTTTTCAAAATGATCTTAAAGTGGCCCTTTTATGCTTCTTGGGGGTTTCCCTCTCCTGTAGTGTGTATAGGTTTGACTTCATGTAAATGGTCTGCAAACATAAAAGGGAGTTCTTATATTTGCCTGTTTCTGTAATCTTTGCCTCTGTTAAAATGTGATGTTATTTGTTACCTCTTTGTGTATTCATCTGTTGTATTATTCTATTCACCTCTGTCTAAAAGTCATTTGTTTGGAGGTCTTTGTCACAGTCTTGTTATGTATTTGCGTGTATTTCTAGACTCCAGGAGGACGTTGAAATGCATTAGTGGACCCTCATGGGGATCTTGTGAAAAATGCAGCACTCCTGGATGGATGAACTTTGCTTTCACTGCATGAACAATCAATCAAAAGCTTCTGCAGACAACAAAGGCTAACCACAGCTTCTAAACTGGGTCAAGTGTATGCTTATACATATAAATCAACCGATGATGATGTATTGTTGGATAAGCTAGCGTAACACAAATACAGACCCCACCTTTAAAAACGACAGCATTGAAGTAACTGATTTAGATCAAATAATATAATATTAATGTTTCTGAAATGGGCTATTCTGCTTAAGGATTATTATTTGATGCTTATGCCTTCCATTATTTTTCACACTACTGTTGCTCCTTTTACTAAAGAACTAAGCTATCCTTTACCATTTGCATCTTCTATCATTCTTGACTAACTTATTTATTGCAAAACATAACACGTAAAAAGAAGGAAAATAACAGTTCAAACTAAGACTTTGACACAAACTTTAAGTTTCTCAAACAAAGGATTATCAAATAAAATCCTTTTTTATTTTAAAGGCAAAGCAGCGGTTGAAGATAGGATAAGCTGGTGAGTGCAAGTGTAGCAGTTTATAAATATATATGTTCACAGCGCAGTGAGTGCTTCTCTCTCTGTCCACTTGTGTGAAGGCCTTGCTCAGCAGTTTGTCCAGATGGCAGATTAAAGGCAAGGTCACACACAGAAAGAGAAGGAGGATTTGAATGAAATGAGTGTTCACTGCTGGAAGATATACAAGGGGGATGCTCCTCTAGAACATATTGACCTGTTGATAACCATGGGAAGAAGTCGCTGTAACACATTAATGCCACGACAACCATGGAAAAAAGAGTGGTGGTCACTCTGCTAAGGCAGGGAGACGGGAGGCTAAAGGAAAGCTGGTGAAAATGGAGCAAGGTAAGCTACATTTGTGCTTGTGGAGAGAATGACTCCTTATGGATGAATTCAGTCAACAACCATTTACAGGTGTAGCCAATTGGGAGTGTAAGTCAAAGCAAAAGAAAATGTCTACTTTTATAAAGTCTTTCTTTTGCATTTAGTGTAAACCAAATTGATGGGGAAATAATGCTGAATGAAGCAACATTACTGATGTAATGACAACATGACTTAAGCTTGTATTTAATATATTATTATACTCATGTTCACTATTTTTTGATCAGTTATGCCTGATAGAAGGTGCAGCTTAATCACCCCAAAACAGCGCTTTTGGCCACTTGGAGGCAGAGAAAACATTCTGTAAACACGATACTGACAAGTTATCTACTTTGTAGATTGTGCATTTTAATGTGCTGTAAAAACTTGATTCTGCTTCCAAACAATCGGAATTTCAGCATGTGGTCAATTATTTGACCAAGATTGGCTTCAATATTTCAAAATGTTCTCCTGCTAAATTAAAAAAATAAACAGGAATGACCAACTCTTCCTTGTTGAGAAAATAGGATTCAATTTCACGGGAAAAATGCCTGTGCTGCAGAGATGCTGGGATGGAAGCGAGGGGGCAAAAACAGCATCAAATAAAACTAATGAGTGATACGACAAAGTATATCTCCAAATCAAATAAGCGACATTTTGGAAATTAATTAGATTGAGGACTTTTTGTGAGGTGCAGCAAAAATGTATATTATGCTTGGATGGTCTAACCACAACACTTCAATGTTTCACAAAAAGCAAATAACCCAGAAGAACCGAGGCAAACCGGTAGAAATTGTATAACAAATGACAGTCTACTCCCACATTCAGAGGCTTTGGGACAAGCTTTGAGAAAGCAAAGCATGTCTCATCAGATGGAATTATTCCAGTCATTCAAACTAAAATAATAATCCTGACATGCTATTGAACATGGTGAACATTTTGAGCGTGCTGACATTTAGCTCAAAACACAGTGTGTCTAGAAAGTAATATTTACCTGGTAAAAACAAAGTACAAAGTCAAGGATCAACTAGGTCATGTGACAACACAGAGCGATAAACTGTGTGCACTGCAGTTATCACATGAGGACTGTAACATGAGCAAAGTAAATGTTGGTTGCTATTGAGTAAAATAACTTGTTATAGTATTTCATCATAAGCAAGCAAGTTAAATACAATATTCATCTCACATAATCATCTAGCTCCCTGGTGAAGGTTGAAAGGTTGTAAAAAAACACAAAATAATTACAGAAGAATAATGAGCCTATTACAAATATTAACACAACATTAATATTCTGTACCACAACCCATCGTCCCTAACAACATACCAAAATGGTGCCAAACCTCCGACCCGTATCATCTTCCTCGCTCCTCCTCCTCCGGGGGGGGGGGGGGGGGCTGCCAGTCGCCTGCAGCAGACCCACACTCAGAGCCCTGTCACCTGTAAACCCATTTTCCTCACTTTCTGTGCAAAAACATCAATTACCATTACCCAGAGACTCCCGCTGGATGTTTGGCTTCAACAAAATGATGTTTACATTGTTATTCAAACAATGAAAGAACAGTCATTTTCTCTGCATCGCTGAGACTTCTTCTGAATTCCTACTCTTTTTCACCCAATATGTTGCTCTGTATGTGTGGTGTTCATGGCTGTTACTCTCCATTTTCTGAACATGTATTACTGGTATCTGCACCTTTTCTTGATGGCTACGTGTGACATGGGCTATAAAGTATTTGGGGAAATATGCTAATATGCTTTTATAGCAGAGTAGGAGGAAAATATATAAAAGCTTTATTATCTAATTTGTTATACTTTTACAAAAAGCAAAGTGGTACTAGAAGGGTGCAGACCTCCACCAAGGCTGTTACAAGTACAAAATAATTTATGCTCAATTTAACGAGTTCTACTTTGGACCATGCTTAACACTTCAAAAATAAATCACGACAGTAGCTTTTCTCTGTAGTCCTGCTGAAAAACCAGATTTTTTTTACAGACATTCGTGTTAAAAATCTTCTATTGTCATTCTGCATAAAGCTAATGTTTCAAAACATGTTGCAGTCTTGCTTTAAAGGTCTCCTATCATGCTATTTTTAGGCATATATTATGGGTCTCAGATACAGTGGGGCAAAAAAGTATTTAGTCAGCCACCAATTGTGCAAGTTCTCCCACTTAAAAAGATGAGAGAGGCCTGTAATTTTCATCCTAGGTACACTTCAACTATGAGAGACAGAATGAGAACAAAAAAATCCAGAAAATCACATTTTGGGGCTGTCGCTGGGCAACAAGGGCTTTCAACTCCCTCCAAAGATTTTCTATGGGGTTGAGATCTGGAGACTGGCTAGGCCACTCCAGGGCCTTGAAATGCTTCTTACGAAGCCACTCCTTCGTTGCCCGGGCGGTGTGTTTGGGATCATTGTCATGCTGAAAGACCCAGCCACGTTTTATCTTCAATGCCCTTGCTGATGGAAGGAGGTTGTCACTCAAAATCTCAAGATACATGGCCCCATTCATTCTTTCCTTTACACGGATCAGTCGTCCTGGTCCCTTTGCATAAAAACAGCCCCAAAGCATGATGTTTCCACCCCCATGTTTCACAGTAGGTATGGTGTTCTTTGGATGCAACTCAGCATTCTTTCTCCTCCAAACACGTCTAGTTGAGTTTTTACCAAAAAGTTCTATTTTGGTTTCATCTGACCATATGACATTCTCCCAATCCTCTTCTGGATCATCTAAATCAGGCATCCTCAAACTACGGACTCCGGTCCGGATCCGGACCGAACCACCACTGTCTCCGGACTCTGAGCAAATTATACTTTTCATATGTATTATCTCTCTGTATTATATGTGAGACATCGCCACAACGCATTCGCAACGAGTCAAAATTATCCGCTATGTCCACTGCAAACAGCGCTCTGCATGTCTGACTGTTCCACTGTGTTCCACCTGTGTGTGTCAACGCTTTGGTCCAATCACATTCAGCATCCAGTCAGCGTTTTTTCCCCCCAAACAATCTGCGAATCAGAGGCACAGTAGGGCGGGTCTTCGCGGAATGCGGGTGGGAAAAATGTGTGTGTCTCTTTCAACCTGTCTAAGTCAGAGCGAGAATTAAAAAAAAACAAATTCAGAGCGAGAGTTAACAGCTCATCTAGTTCCATCTGTACTGTAGCTAGTAGCCTAGTTTCACCTACCGGGGTGGCAACTGACACCCTAAAAATAGGCCTTGCCACCCCAGTTGGCAGCTTTGTTTTGAAAGAAAAGTTGTGGCTCATCGGACATTTATGAGAGAAAGTCTCTAATGTCCGAGTGCAAGTGAATGCAGCACAAGATGCACGTCATGTAACCCCTCCCCCGGTCCTGGCGCGAGCGTGGACATATGATTGGCGGCGATTTCATTTTGAACTGGACGGCGCAAAACGAGAAGCATTCAGACCCAAGCGCTGAAGGAATGAGGTATTTGCGGTCTACAATGACAGAGAAGAGACGGTCAGTGTGGCTGTACTCAGCATTCAATCAAAACGCACTGAAGCTGTTGATCTTAATACGTTTGTGAGGCGTTTTGCTGAACAAGATGGTAATCGCCGCATTCAGCTGTAATAGACATGTCAACTTGATGCTCTGCTCACGGATGAGCATACACAACTATTAAGATGATGACCATACGTGTGTAAATATATTTTTTTCTTTGAGGGGGTCTGCCCCCAAAAAACTGTTTTACGTCCTGAGAAAGTCAAATCAGACGGTGTGTAAAACTACACTGCCCAGCCAAAAAAAAGTAACCACTTTGATTTAACTAAGCCAGTAGGTAAGGACCTTCCACTGGATAATAACTGCAGTATAAAAGAATGCATGACTGAAGTGATGGAGACCATGTTTGAAGGCAAACAAAAAGAGGAAATAACAGGTCAAATTAAGCAAATCCCCCTCTCAGATTCCACAGCAACCAGAAGAACATAAATACTGGCTGGTGATTTGATTAATCAGCTTTGTGATGGAATAAAAAATGCACAGTGCATTTCCTTAGCTGTGGGTGAGTCCACTGACACCACTGACAATGCTCAGTTGCTGGTGTTTGTGAGTTTTTATGATGAGGCAAAGGGGGAGTTTGTTGAAGATGTGTTGGGCCTGACGAACCTCAGTGGACACTAAAGGGGGCAAGACATTTATAAAGCAATAATGGGAATGCTGAATGAAAGAGGGTGCATCTGCCTTTATTCCTAACTGTGCAGCTCTCACACTGCGACTCTGAGGGGTCAAGCACAGAAACAATAACAATGAAAACTGCTGCATACAGATTATTTTTGTTTTTGCAACCTCGTGTTAAGAATCTTGTTGCAATTGTTTAAAAGTTTGAATGACCGTAATAAACGGACCTTTGTCTTATTGAAACATTTATTTTGGACCTTTAAGATTTGTATTTGAGTACCCCTGATCTAAATGCTCTCTAGCAAACTTCAGACGGGCCTGGACCAGGGTTTCCGTTAGCCGGTAATTACCGGTTTTTAGCTGGTAACATTTAATAAAAACCGGTAAATTCAAAACCTGCCGGTCAAAATGTCCGATGCTCCGATCGATTGGCCGTCGATCATTATCGGCCGATATTCACTCTTAATAGTTTGATCTGTGCTCTTTATAAAGGCCGATCAGGAGAGCTGGATCTGATCGATATGGACATAAACGCGAGTGAGGTATAACCGGACGCCAGAGAGAGATCGCATTAGCTGCTGCATAATCACCTGAAGCCCCGCCCACTGTTTAGCGAGCTGCATGAGAAACTGACGGGCTGTCAGGAGAGAGGGAGGGAGAGGGGAAAAAGAGGATCAGTTTCTCCCGTGTTATTATTCAAAGTTAATGTAAACTTTTGAATAATGTACTTCATCTACTACAAGTAGTTTCTTTGAATGTAATAATTATGTTGTTTGTTGTTTGTGGAATCATTTATTGAAAAATTAATCTGAATTTTTCAATCTGTTACGATTATAAACTGAAGAAATATAAAAATGACTCCCATTAACTGACTTTTAAACATCAGCATCCGGTCCTAGTCCGGTAATTACCTGCTAACGGAAACTCTGCTACACAATTCTTATTATTCTTATTGAAACATGACCGGTAAGTTTCAAATTTGTCCGGTAAAATAAATTCTGTCCGGACATTTGACCGGCGAGAAAAAATCCTAACGGAAACCCTGGCCTGGACATGTACTGGCTTAAGCAGGGGGACACGTCTGGCACTGCAGGATTTGAGTCCCTGGCGGCGTAGTGTGTTACTGATGGTAGCCTTTGTTACTTTGGTCCCAGCTCTCTGCAGGTCATTGACTAGGTCCCCCCGTGTGGTTCTGGGATTTTTGCTCACCGTTCTTGTGATCATTTTGACCCCACGGGGTGAGATCTTGCGTGGAGCCCCAGATCGATGGAGATTATCAGTGGTCTTGTATGTCTTCCATTTTCTAATAATTGCTCCCACAGTTGATTTCTTCACACCAAGCTGCTTACCTATTGCAGATTCAGTCTTCCCAGCCTGGTGCAGGTCTACAATTTTGTTTCTGATGTCCTTTGACAGCTCTTTGGTCTTGGCCATAGTGGAGTTTGGAGTGTGACTGTTTGAGGTTGTGGACAGGTGTCTTTTATACAACCCGGTATCACGGCAAGACGTGAACATGTGACGATTTACCATGCTGGGAGACGTGAACATGTCACGGTTTCGTCCCCTTCAAACGTGACAGCTACACGGTATTGTTAACCCATGTTAACCAGTGGAGAAATAACCGGAAATACCAAGCAAATGCTACCCCGACGTAATGATTTATTTTTTAATAGTCTTGACGAAACCGGAAACAGACGTAGGCAAGATCCTCAGCTCAATGATTGGATGGTTATCCGCAATGCATGCTGGGATTTGGTGTTTATGTGATGTGAAATCTGAAAACGTTTTTTAAAAATACAATAACACTTTATTCCGAGTGTGCTTGATTTTCTCTTTGAAAGTCATCACATAACGGCATTGTAATACACGATTCGGCTGCATTAAATATTACATATCTGCCGTAGTTCTGTATTTATAGAGCCCTGATGAGAAGACTTCTAGACAAACATGAGGAACTGAAAACGTGACGTGGATCATAAATATATAAGCAATTCAACAACATCTTACATTTATTTTCACACAATACGTCTCCTTGCAGTATCAACACTAATTCGGCTGACTTTTATATTTGATCCAATTGGTAGATAGGCTGTATTTACACCATAACCGTGCAGAGCTGATAGAAAGGGACACCTGGTGGTCAAAGCACGTTATTGAATTGTATTATTTTATTATTGATCTCTGCCTTGCCCCTGGGCCGTCCGCCCGAGACCCCTTCCGGGTCCTCCGCTGTCAGCCCAAGTTCCCCTTTTTGAACTCTGCCTTGCCCCCGGGCCGTCCGCCCGAGACCCCATCCTTGATCTCTGCCTTGCCCCTGGGCCGTCCGCCCGAGACCCCTTCCGGGTCCTCCGCTGTCAGCCCAAGCCCGTCCTCCAGACCCCCTCCACCCACCCTGTTGGCCTTAGTTTTGTGTCCCTCCTCCGGTCCCCCTCCACCCACCCTGCTGGATTTTTTTTGGGACGTCTGGGATACGTCCCTTGAGGGGGGGGGGGGGGGGGGGGGGGGGGGGGGGGGGGGGGTACTGTCAAGATCTGTCTGTGTTGTATTTTGTCTCGTCTTTTTCTGTCTTTTGTTTCATGTTTTATTTTGAAAGGTCTTCACCTCCTGTCTTGCCTGTTTCTGTCTGTGTTGTGTTTTGTCTTGTCTAGATCTGTCTTTGGTTTTCTGTCTGCGTTGGGTTTTGTCTTTAGATCCGTCAGTGGTTCCCTGTCGTTAGTTTCCCTGGTGTGTCTTATTACCCGATTGTGTGCACCTGTTGTCCCTGTGTTTTCTCCTCACCTGTGTCTTGTTTGTATAATTAGTCTTGTGTGTATTTAAGTTCTGGTTTTTCTGTCTGTCTTTGTTGGTTCGTCTTGTGTTATGACCTGGTCTTCGGTGAGTGTTCTGTTCTGTCTTTGTTTAAAGTATAGCCTTGAAATAAAGGAGATATTTTTGACACTTTAATCTGCATTTGGGTCCTGCTTCCTGCACACACATCTCCTCCATGGTGGGCTTGTAAAGCAGCAGCTCTGAAACATCATCTCCTACACAGCTCTTGTCAACTAGCTGAACAAATCAGAGCAGTGTTACTTTCTCTGGGAAACTCCTGTTAGCTAAAAAAAATAAAAAGTAAGAGCAAACATTACTTTCCAGTGTGGTCATTTTAAAAGTATATTTAGCTTTTGGAAAAGGCACGGTTGTATAAGATCTCTTAGAACAAACACTCTTCAGAACGTGGCTGACCTTTTTGGGCAGGCTGTAAAAGCAGTATTACTTCTCCTTCACTGGACTTCAGAGGGAAAACATTTCTGTGGAAAGGAAATGGTTTGAACCCGGGAGGTGTTGTGTTCCTCCAGGGCCCGGCTCCAGACATGCCTCTCAGGAACTCAGCTCTCAGGAACTTGTATCCCCCTTTTTAAGAAGAGGAGGGAAAGAACAACTGTAGTAATAACCTCTACAAATACTTGTTTCAAAGGGAGATAAATGTCAGCAAAATCTAAATGTTAGACTGTAGATGTAATTAGCAGACGCTCATGTTGTTCCTTACGCACAGTCCCACCTCTGTTCTGTTATTCCTAGCTCCATCTGGCCGACACCACTGTTTACATATCTGAGAGACTGTTCCTCAGAGCCATGATGACATTTAGAGGAAGGACTCAGAGAGTGGGCTGTTCTACTCAGTCCGAAGCATTTCTGTTTGGTATAAATCACCCGTACTGTACATCAAATCAAACACACAAATACCTATATATATATATATCATTCTTTCTCTCAACTGATTTAATTTGTATCATATTCATGAATTTTTATTATTCAGAGGATTTAAAAAAACACCTTTTACTTCAATCTAGCTCCTAAAAGGAAAATCTGACTTTTTCAAAAATTTAAATCTGACTTTTTAACATTGGTTTTACCATTTTATGCCATATAAATCTGCTATTTCCTGTAAAATAAACATCGTAAAACTTGCTGAAACTATGACAAACCTAATAAAAGAATATTTAATGTAAAATATTTTTAAATATGTTATTATTATTGAACCAAAATTGAGTCGATTAAGTTTAGTACTCTAAATGATGAAATGAGGCAGCTAAATCTATACTGTAACATTATTGATAACGCTTATTGTTCTTCTTTAATGTGCTATACTGTAGGAGTGCACACTAAGTAATAGCAAATACATCTGAACATGTTTGATATTACTACAACTATGGTATATGTTTATCTTTTTGTACCACGTCTTTCTCTCTGCCTTTTTTGAACAATTTGCAATTGTCTACAAGCAAAAAGAAAATCTGTCGTCTTATATGGATTTCCGCTGGCTGCCATATGCGTCTGTGATCAATGGCCTCACACACACACAGCTTTGATCACTGGCTACAAAGACTGAAGACTTTTCTGCAGCATTAATAGGCGCATAAATGGAGGATGGCCATCTTCTTAAAGAATCGATGTAAAGCCAAGTCTGAGTCAAGCTGTGATCTGGGTTGATGGCAGATCACAGGTTGGCATTGAAGGCCACGTCTCTCCTGAGAGAAAGAACAAGAGAGCAGGGGAGACGCTCTGCTTTCCTCAACTGCACGGACATCTTGCATTATTGATGATCCAGTGGGAGAAGTTGAAAGAGGGTGTGAAGTACCACGCAGCACGCACTTCAACAACTCTCCCGTTTAGCCTGTGCCTCGGGTGGTGTTTGCACTCCTGAGATCTCGGAGTCTTCTTGTGAGCTGGAGGATTTCCTTTTTTCCCCCGTTTCTCATTACTGCTTCCCACTAAACACATTGAGCTTGCAGTCACCTCAGAGAGGTTCTACGCTCGGGGAGAAACAGCTCGCCTTCAAAAGACACCTTGGAGCAGAAGAACTCGGAGAGTGACAGAAAGTCTCTACAATGTTACGCATGTTGGAAATACATGAATATCTAATGCCAATGTGATAATGAATGCAGAGTAAAGGAAAGAGGAGGAGAGCGTGTTCCCATTCAGACCGCAGACCAGAGTTCCCGTTAGAATATTTTTTCGCCGGTCAACATGTCCGTTAAAGTTTAAATCTTCCGGACAAAATGAGAAAAGTGCCGGTCAAAGGTCTTCTTTGTTATTTATTGTGCTTTAAAACAAATTGATATTATTCGATATTAAACAAACTAATTATAGTAGATTAACTACATTATTCAAAAGTGTACAGTAACTTACAATAACACGGGAATAATAAACGGAGCGCTCTCCCTCTGACAGCCCGTGATTGATTGAAAAGTTTATTAACAGCTTGTATATTGGGTACAGTACAGTACAGCTCAAAACATACAATTGTTAAGGGGATGCAGACCAGAGAAAGACTTTCGTCTTGTTTACATCAGGGTCCCCCATTTCCAATTCATCATGTCATTTAAGACATATAAGACATATTTGACATACAGATGGCTTATTTACAATTTCAGTATCATGCAGCTCGCGGATCAGTAATGAGTGACCCGACAGTAAAACTAAACATATCTATAACTAGTTACGGTAGTTTGAGAGGTCATTAAAATAGCTAGGCCTACGTGTGCTATTCTAACCTGGTGTGTGCTTTGTTCCGCTCACCGCTGCATGTGATCATCCAGAGCTGCTTGTCGACTCGTCAGCTGCAGCAGCTGATCTCTCTCCCGTCAGATTAGACTTCACTCGTGTTTATATCTATATCAATCAGATCTAGCTAGTTCTAGCTAATGATAGGACTACCTGCTTATTAAAAGACACCTAAACAATAAGCGTCGCTATGCAACCGGGTGAGGCCGCAAAGTATAGCGCAGCATTATGCATTTGTTTACATGCCCACCGGAACCCCGAGGCATTACCAACAGATCAACGCACAATCAACCCATACAGGACATCTCTTTCTCCACATTACGTGTTAGACATTAGAATTGACTATTCTTGTCTGTCACATACTCTTTTGTCTGTCACATAAATGGCGCAAGTTGCGCAACTGATGTAATATTGCGCTAAACGGAAATGATTTTGAACGGACACTTTGACCGGAGAGATTTAGATTTGCCGGTCTTCAACATGTTTTACCGGTCGTAGTCCGGTAATTACCGGCTAACGGGAACTCTGCCGCAGACATGAATCAAACTGTTTTAATGGCCTGTCTTTGCACCGTTACTCGACAGTTTGAATCCAGCTGTGAGCTGCTTGTTATCATTTCCCACCACTGCACCTGTTTGAATACTAAAAATATATAGTATATGAAGGCCTTACGGCCCGTCCACACTACAGCTTCAAAAACGGTTTCCAACGCGTCTGCCCATTCACTTTGAATGGGGTGACGTCACGTTGCCTCGCTTTTCGCCGAACTGAATTGTGGGTAGCATAGCGGTCCGTCTCCGGCGTCAGAAGTTGAACAATGTTCAACTTCTGACGCCGGAGACCCCGGAGTAGCCAGCGCCAGCCAATCAAATCATATGCCAGTACAAGCTCTAGCCAATCAAACCGCTGCTTGTGTGTCAGGGGCGGGAGATTCATGTGATTGGTTGTTGGTCGAGCTTCAGACGCGCCCAGCTCCAAGCTTTTTTTGAGGCCGACGGGCCGTTACGGCCCGTCCACACTACAGCGTCTGCAGCGTCGAAAGCTTCAATCTGCCCATTCACTTTGAATGGGGTGACGTCACGTTGCCGCTTTTTTTCGCCGAACTGAATTGTGGGTAGCAGAGCGGTCCGTCTCCGGCGTCTCAAAGTTGAACAATGTTCAACTTCTGACGCCGGAGTAGCCAGCGCCAGCCAATCAAATCCCGTTTCGGAAAATCTGACAGATCAAGCCGTAGCCAATCAAACCGCGTCTAAACTGGGAGAGATATCCCGCCGTTCATTTCTATATTTCAAAAAAAGATGGATTTCGGTAGGTTTTCGCTTGTTTGGGGAGTTTATATATATATATATATATTGCTCCCATAAAAACCCCCGGGGATTTTATGGGAGCAATATATATATATAAACTCCCCAAACAGGCGAAAACCTACCAGTTTCACCCACTGTCTCTGCCACCTCCCTCCATGCCTGGTTCCTCCGGTTTGTATCCGGGTAGGTGAAGAGGGTCTGGTCATACAAAACCGGGTGATTTGCTACGACGATAATGAGTTTCTCCTCCATCTTTTTTTGAAATATAGAAATGAACGGCGGGATATCTCTCCCAGCTTAGACGCGGTTTGATTGGCTACGGCTTGAGCTGTCAGATTTTCCGAAACGGGATTTGATTGGCTGGTGCAGGCTACTCCGGCGTCTCCGGCGTCAGAAGTTGAACTTCTGACGGCGGAGACGGACCGCTATGCTACCCACAATTCAGTTCGGCGAAAAAAAGCGGCAACGTGACGTCACCCCATTCAAAGTGAATGGGCAGATTGAAGCTGTCGACGCTGTAGTGTGGACGGGCCGTTACAGTTAAAAGAGCCTTGATCTTCTTGCAGTGCATTCACCTCTGCAGGGGGTACAAAAGACAGACATGTATCAACAGCATACATATCCTGAAGAAAACACCAGTGTGATTTTGCAAATATACTCTGGATTCAGTTTAGTAGCAGGAAAGAAAACAAGTGCGAAAGTACTTCAACTATTCCTCTTTATTATTATTTTTCTTCCACGTATTATTGCTGTTTTAGCTTCCCGCCTCATGCGATGGTGAGAAAAGCCGCGTTTCTGGGTGTTAAAAGCTTGGCCTCTGGGCGTTTAACACCTGCACCGTCACACCGGACCTCTTATCCCCTGCACTGCTTTTCCTCTCCTGTCCATTTATTATTTCTTCTACCTGTCACGGGTTTATGGAGGACGGAACATGACTTAAGTATAAATAAATAAATGTATGAAGAAATACAGGAATAAATAAATAAATACGTAAATAAATAAATAAATACAGGAATAAATAAATACAGGAATAAATAAATGACGAAATAAATACAGAAATAAATAAATGTTGAAATGAATACACAAATAAATAAATAAAAGAATAAATGCATAAATAAATATGGAAATAAATACATCAATGTATAAATAAATAAATAAAAGTCGAAAATAAAACAGAACACACGTTATTATATATCTTTCATTTATTTCTACATTTACGCAACATACATTTATTTATTTATGTATTTATGTGTCCGTATGCTAATGAGGTGGGCGGTCCTAACCTCAGTCTGAAGCAGGATTGGTTACAGGAGTGTGTGATCATTTCTGGCAGAGGGCTCTACTACTAACGCCTGGATAACCGCGCTGATTCGAATGCAGGAGCTTTACTGTTTAGCCCTTATCTTTATACATCCATGGTTTATCCACAGTTGTAAGGTTTATTTATGGATATTGATTTAAGAGCCATTGGAGATCATTTACGATCATTAGCGGACCATTTAGAGAACGGAGAACCAAAAGACTATGTCCAGTTTCGTGTGGAACGATGTATAGAGGACTTGGCTCAGCTCGACATGATGTGACTTGCCACAAATCTATTGCTTCTGCCTGGCTCCAACAATTGGCGAATCCTGCTTCAGACTGAGGTTAGGACCGCCCACCTCATTAGCATACGGACACATAAATACATAAATAAATAAATGTATGTCGCGTAAATGTAGAAATAAATGAAAGATATATAATAATAACGTGTGTTCTGTTTTATTTTCGACATTTATTTATTTATACATTGATGTATTTATTTCCATATTTATTTATGCATTTATTCTTTTATTTATTTATTTGTGTATTCATTTCAACATTTATTTATTTCTGTATTTATTTCGTCATTTATTTATTCCTGTATTTATTTATTTATTTACGTATTTATTTATTTATTCCTGTATTTATGTACGTAATTTATTTATTCCTGTATTTCTTCATACATTTATTTATTTATACTTAAGTCATGTTCCGTCCTCCATACGGGTTAGACCTGCGCTCAATTGACTACACAACTTTACAGTAAAATCTTGCATGTAGGCTACATTCAAATAAAATAGCTTATTTGATCAAACACATGCAGTAAATGATTACTTTCATTATCTGCCAATCATTTTCTTGTGTTTTTTTTAACACTTAATCCATGAAATATATTCAGAGAAAAGAAAAAATGAGCCAAAAATTAAAGTAATTTTTACATTGGAAAAGCTAAAACTAGTATTTTTGGGGGAATTTGTGCCTAAAATCGGACTTTAATCCGACCAATTTGTCGGATTAAAGACTTATTGACTAATAGTTGTAGCTCTATATGGATATATAAAATGTCAGCTTAATTGATCCCTCTTAATGAAACATTTTGCTGGTGGTTCAGGATTTCTCAAATTGAGGCGGTGCGAGAAAATCTATCTGCCAAGCTGTCTTTCTCCAAGGCCCTCTGTGATTGCCCAATTATCGTTCCATTGTGTGGGGGTGCATTTAATAACCCACTCTCCACACTGACACATGTGCAATACAAAGCTTTCCTGCATGATTTTTGAGGGTTTGCAAAAATATCATAAATGAAATGCTTTAGAAGGATTACAACCATCTTAAATACAAAATCTATTCGTATATGGCATTTATTTTCTGCTTTAAAGCATGTAAGTCAAAATCAAATTAAAATACAAGTAGCTCAAAACCTTCCTAAACCATCTCAACTCTGTGAATGAAAACTAAACACCCACACAGCCACACATTGATGTGCATAAATCAAAACACTGCTTACTTCTATCCTCTCTTTTTCTTTTATCCTGACTTTCTGTTTCTTTTCTTTCCCTCCATACTCGGGTCCGGTGCTTTTCAGAAGGCGAGGCTTATCCCAACATCCCTGTGATCACTCTGTGAAATCTGCAGAAAACAATATTTCCCACAATAGTTTGCACCACAGCAGAAGCATCATACAAAATAACATTTTAAGGTAGACTACTAGCAAAAATAAAATGTGTTCCTTTTACTTTCTAACGTACATGTGACCTTAACAGTGCAAGAATTGCTACATGTATTCTGCTTAACATTCTAGTCACTAAATAAAATAAGATTAGAATTCATTACAAAAATACTAAATCTGTCCATTGGCTAATAATTTATACAATAGATTATTCATCGTTAACTGGTATATGCTATGTTTGGACTGTGTCAAAGTGGACGGAATAATGAAAGGTCCTGATGTGGAGCCCAGTGCAAAGAGAAGAGGGTCTGACAGGAAGTATTGCATTAAGAGTTGATTGATAAGTGAGGACTCTTGGTCCTCCTAACTCCTCTGAGGGACGCTGGGCTCCTCCTGGCTGATGTCCAGCAGCTCGTCCTCGGAGAAGCTGATGTGAAGGCAGGTGTCGTTCATGGGGGGGGAGAAGGGCGGAAGGTGGTCGTTAGTGTCCGGGCGTGAGGTGGGATCAGCAGGGTACGAGGAGAAGAGATCCTTTCTGTCCTCCAGGGGACTGTCGCAGCCGCTCGAGGCCGTTAGAAACGTCCCGCGGTCACCGAACAAGTCGTCGTCGTCGCGTAAAGGAGACAGCAGCGACTTGGTTTCGGACCGGACCCCCGAGTCCTCGCTGGCTGAGCAGGAGCTGCTCTCGCCGTTACAGAGGGAGTGGAAGTCTGCGGAGCACAGGGAGCTGGGGGTGATGTCCGGGAAGGAGAGGCTGCTGCTGCTGCTAGGGGCCCCGTCGTTAGCCGTGACCTCCCCGGAGCCCGGAGAGAAGGTCCTGCTGGAGCGCTTCCGGATCATGGAGGGCGGAGGGTCCAGTTTAGGGATCGTCTGTTTATATCTGCCAGAGAGGGAACAGAGGGGGAGGGTTAGGGAAGTGGGACAAGATGCCACAAAATCAAATGAAAGACGTTTCAGTGGCATGATCATATTGGAATCAGATGCATATATCCAGAAAAAAGCTTGGAATAGGGGCCCCTTCAACTTTTATGGATGTTTACGGGATCATAATTATGTCATTGGATTGTAAAGACACCCAACAAATAAGAAAAGATACTGTAGCTTAATATTGCTATTTGACATAATTTCAGACTATACCAAATATATTAAAAAGGTCTGTCTTAAAGCGTCTCTCAGTTTTTGTCTCGGGGAGACTGGTAAAAACTGTTGGATTAGCCAAAACGACATTATCTTTGAACACCATCTTTAACAATATCACACACATTATTAATGATTCACTTTTGATTTTGATTTATTAAATTGATAATGTTCAATTCACTGTTTGCAGAATTGACTGTATTTCCAATGTTGATTCATTGGAAATACATCACCTTGGTTTGCTGTATCAATAAAGGTACCTCAGCTATCCACTTCCATTCTCTTTAAACTGTTTGGCTGAGATCGACTGCAACACGTCTTTCGCTTTATTAAAAGCAATATTTACTCTACAGTATTTCCGTTTGTATTATTCCTTATTTAATACAAGAGCATAATAACAGCTTGTCAGACTTTTCCCCACCATGGATAAATTATAGAGCTATATAAATGCTTATATTAAAATGCTTTGAATCTGAGATTAGGCCTGACAAAGTGCTTTGAAAACACAAGCGCAGAAACAGCATACACAGGTGATATATACTTATATAACGTAGCTACTGTAAGAAAGAAATCTGATTCGGAATATTTATATTTATGTATATTCAGGTCTAGCACTATAAACTCCTTCGTTGTCCACGTTATAATAATACAGATTTCTCTCCACTGTACATGAGAATCAGCCTACAGCCAGTTTTCCTCTCCATCAATCACATTATTACCCCATTAACCTGAGACGTTCTGTGACGCGAGCTGTTACTAGACAAGGCAGAAACCCTCTCCTTCTCCCTGCTCCCTGCTGTTCCTGCTGTCTGAGGACTTATCTACATCCCACAGCTCCCCCGATGAAAAAGAGAGAGGAGCGAGGGAAGAAAAGGAGCCACAGAATACAAAAAAAAGAGTGTGGGGGTAAGGAAGCGATAAAAGAGCTGCAGGCTTTCCCCTCCTCACACCAGAAATAGCTACACTGCAGTCTCTCTGAATGTAACACAGGAAATCCACGACAAGCACCAGCTCCCACAACCACACACAATTACAGTCATTGTGTTGGCAATGAGGCCCAACACACATTTGCTAACAAGCCTCACTTCCTCCCGGACTCCACCCATCTACATTATATTGCTAGATGCTAACTTTGTTCCCCAGTGAAATCCAGTCTGCGGCTGAATCCTGTTCTCTAATGAACTTATGCGATGTGCTGATGTCTCTACTGTCTCCGTTTCTGTACAGATGGGTGTTGATAGCTGCAGTAATGACAGACTCGTTATAATGGCGCAGGGAAACCATCACCAGAGATAATCACACACTGTTTCCCCGGCGAACAAAAGGAGAAGCACAGAGCATTGTGGGGGAGAAGTCAAGTTCACTAACTCCAAGGTCACCGGAAGCATCGCTGGTTTTTATTAGCCTTAGGATGACAATGTGATACAACACTGTGGTGCAAACTGAAATATGGCAACCACTACTGTTTGGATTTTAATTAAATGTTGTTCAGACATTCATTGTTCCTACTGACTTCCTGGGCTTCATGAGGCGGATGTTTTTGATTTAAAATAAAAAAACTTTTGGATGGATTAACATAAATCAATGGTGCAAAATCCACATTTCTTTCATGATCCTGTGATTTTCCCTCTAGTGCCTTCCGCAGATCAAAGTTTCCCTTTCCCTGAGAAATACTTTAAAAGGCTCTATTGTAATTTGGGGGATTATTTCTTTCCTGTAGTGTGTTATATAGGTTTTTGTGCATGGAAATGTCTAACTGGAATATTTTAGCACACTGACACACTGTGTTGCATAACTAATGAGATATGTAAGAATGTTTGGCATTGCATTTTAGAGCTAATTAATGTCAATTACACGTGTGCTTTTAAAGCCTGTGAAAACAGACCGAAATGTAAAAAATATTCAACAGCTAGTACATACTAGCAACGATGCTTCTTGATAAATGAAAATATACTCTTTTAAATATTACAATTAATGTTTATTTGGCCCACAGTCTGAATTATGACAGCCTTGGATACATGTACTGTTTTGTCCGCTGGAGCAACTGTTTCTTTGAGGCTTTCAAAGATAAACCGCCCAGTCTGAATTGTGACGCAGCTTTGATTTCTTGTGCTGTTCTCTCTCAGCGTGTGCTGCCAGGTTTGAGGATGAATTTGCAGCTGGATCAAGGAGCAGGCTGCTCTCATTATCATAACTTTGACTCAGCACTCCTCTCTCTGTCACACTGACACCCCACACACCTCCCTGCCTTATCTCTCTCTTCTGTGTCTTCCCTTAGTGTTCTACCTCTGCCTTTTATAACTTCATAGTCGTCTTTCCATCCATCTCTCTTTTCTCTTTGGTTTTACGTCTCACATACTTTTATTATTTATCACACAGATATTTGACAAACAAGAAGGCAACTTGACAAAAAGGTAGATAATACCTACTTTCTTTAAGAATTTAAACCATACTTGTGAAATTGTGGATGTCTTTCCAAGAGATTAAGATGCATGATCACAAAAGCCATACAATCCCAGACATATTTGATTTCTTGCTGTGACTGGGTGATTGTATGTTGCCTACAAACTTTATTAAACCCCTGTCTGTCTTCTGATAAAACACATTATTTCCTCAGTAAATGTACAAGCAGCTCTCTTACTGCCACTAATAGGAACGACCCACCGTGCTCATTAGTCCCTCATCTTGTGCTCACTGTAGCAGGTTGTCAGACTAAAAGAGATTATTAGGCCATTTTACGACAGCTGCTCACGTACACTTTACATTACTGCGGAGGATCTATCTAAATGGCCCGCGGCTTCAGTTCATTTCAGCGCAGAATAGAAAATGGACTTCCAAAGACTTGACATTTACTAGAAATACTGTACGCAATCCATCAGGGAGAAATGTATGGGGTTTTCTTGCTCAAAGTAAGATTATTTTTTTAGTGGAAATGCAGTTTAAGATACATTAATTCATGTCTTTCAGGTTTTTAAGTTATAATTTTGTTTTGTTTCAAAATACAGTAACTAAATGTACTCAAAGCAGTGTTAATTTCTAAAGAAACATTTTGACTCATCGGGTCATCGCTTACGACTCTTAAATAACTAAAATAGGGCAATGACAAAACTCAATTCAACACCAGCTGTGTACTACTGTAGATTTGTTTTAGATAGCTTTAAATTATAGTTTATAACATGATAACAGAGCATGGGATAACGAAACAAAGGGATCATTTTAACTACATTAAAATGAACCGAAATGTTCAATATAATCTGATGACTAAGTATACTAAAATAGCTACTAACTAAGGAACTAATAAGGCAAAAACTTGCAGTAAAATGTAACTAGAATGGATGAGTTTGATTGAATAAGATAAAAACTGATAAGGACATCTAACTCAGGACTAAGACTTGGTAAATGTGAGATCTCTGATGGCGTTTGCCTGAGGCTGTGAAACTGTCATTTGGTCAGACTCAGTAAAGAAATACATGCACACGACACCAAACACACACTCACACTCACTTAAATACAAAAAGACCCCCGTGTAACACAGTGAGAGCAGACAGGTGCATCCTAGGTATTCTCCTCTGCCTCTGAAGTGACAGCTTTACTGTTCAGGTGGAACATCCACTGACAAGATAATAGCAAATACTGACAGGAATATTTCTCCTAAGTGTGCGAAACAAAACAAGTGCTCACAGTCTTGCAAAAGTGCATAAATCACAGACAGAGCTGCCGTGCATTAAACATGTGTGGCTCCCTGATTACCTCCATGAGAGATGATGCAGTCATTAGCAGGGAGAATCACGGGTGAGCCCTGAACATGAACCAGCAAACACCCACACTGTTCACCACCACATGCCCAGTACACAGTCCACATGCTGGATGTCATGAAAATACTCACATAGAGGGAGGAGAAGGGGCAGAAAGAGGAAGAGGAGGAGAGGAAGGGGCTTAGGCAGTGGCAGAGCTCCAGGGACAGGTAGGCTGGTGCATGGGAGTGGGCAATGAGCTATGCACTGAAAAAACGAAACTGTTGACTTTAATTAAATGTATAATACCAGCAGATTTCTCATAACTGTATTAGGTTAGTTGAGAGTAATAATATTAGGTTTGAATACAAATGTTAAGTTCAACTTAATAACATTGCTCTGATCTAACCTACAGTAATACAGTTATGTGAAATCTGTTGACATTATACATTTAATTAAAGTCAACGTTTCAGCTTTTCAGTGTGGGTTTAAGAAAGCCTGTCGTGTGGGAGTTATTTAGGGGTTGTTGTTTTTGTGTGTTTGACTGACGGGGAAATGAGGGGTGGTTAGAGGAGGAAGAGGAAGAGCAGGAGAGGGTCCTCACACCTGTACCGAAGAGAGGCCACAGTTAGAGTACAGAGGAGCACCACACTATGTCAGGGAAAAGGGCATTTAAAAGCTTATGTCAGTCATTCTGCACATTTTAGCACATTTAAACTACTATGTGTAGGATTTTATACAACTAAAACAGATTTGACAATGTAATACTACAATGTGACGCAGTTGCAATGGAGAAATCGGCAGTATGAGGATTAAATTGAAGTGGTATACACAATTCAAAATGCTGTGAAGGCGTATACAAAACACTATGCTAGTGCTACAAAAACATAGGGCTGCAATCTGACAATTGCTTTGTACATTATTCGTTATAGTTTCCTCTATTAAGTGTCCACCCCAGTTTCTCAAAGTAAGTCTTTAAAAGTCTTGTTTCGTTAGTCCTACCAAATCCTCAGTTTAATATGATCCAAAGAAATAAGCAGCAAACCTCAATATTTGATAGGTAGAAAACCACATTTGTGTCATGTTTACATGAAGAACTACTTTAACAATGTATCATCATTACAGTTCATCAACAATCTTTTAAAAATATAACATTGTTAATGCAAATTCTTTTTTTGTTTTGTTAAAAATCTTAAGCTGCTGCTTCCAGTATTACCATACATTATTATTATTTACATAAGATAATTGGTATGTGGTTGTTTTTGATTGAAAAGGGACACAGGCCCTTGTTTTATAACACGTTTTTAAAATGAAAGAACCAGATATATCGAAGCTCGATTACGACTAAGATGAATCAAACCAGGGCTTTCAAGAATTGGAAAATATTCAGGAGAATTTAGTTAATTGGCGAAAACATAATTATTTACTGTCATTGATGTCATTGCTTCACTTTTGTTGTTAGAGATGTGTCAGACTATTATCTGCCAGAACTTATTAAATGTTGCAGGAAAATCAATAAAGAGGCAAACGCGGCAAAGGTGTCAACAAATGACTCATAATCACAGCATGCTGATTTACTTCAACATTCAACACATAGGAATAACTCAGGCAATCAGGACGCTAGCAAGAAATAACAGCACAACACTTATTTAAATAACAACCAGTGGGAGCTGATCAACAGGTGGAGAAAAAAGGGAACATCTCTGTCTTCCTGTTTAGTCATGTCTAAAATCATTTGCACTGTGAGATAGACATAAGTAGGAGGTTTCATCTCAGGAGAGACACTGGGCCTTTGTGAAAGCGTCTTGCTTTGGTAAAGAAATGAACACAGCACATTAGAGAGATGTGTGGGATGGTTAAGTGGGTGGATGAACGTGAGAGTATACCAGGACCCACAAAGTCACTACAAAACTTCTTTTTAAATCAAACTAATGAATCCTAAAGCCTGACAAAGTCTGCAGTGTAGCAGAGTCAGGCTTGCAGACGCCTGCAAACATGGTCAATTAAACTCATATCACATCGCTGCAATCAAATTACGACGATGCTACTGGTGCATCTCATGATGTTGATGATGGAAAACAATGAAGCATACGGGGGAGGAAGAAGACCGGCAGATAGGTCAGGAAATGTGATTATGCAACATACAACACGGTCAGAGAGAAGGAGAGCAGTCCATAGCATAGCAGAGGAAAGCATGACTCACTGGTGAATCATTTATAGTCCGGTGTTCTTATGGTCACCATATGTGTTTGTTTTTGCCCTGTGTGGGCACGCTGCCGGTTTAAGATACAAGTATCTGAGGATTGCCATGTTGGTAGAGACAGAAATATCTAAAAAATAAAATCTGGATACATCGCTCTGCAACACATTTATACAGATATTTATGTGAAGAGGATTTCTCTGACAGATTTAAAGAAGGACAATTCTGAATATATGTAGCGTAGCTTTGAATGAAATATCTCAATAACTTCTGGATAAGTTGCCTTAAAATTAGGAAAATAAATTGACGTCCCCCTCAGGACTTCACGTTTCCTTTATTGCCATCATCAGGTCAACCTTTTAAATTGTCCAAAACGTTTTGTTTATGACCAAAACTATAGTATTTGCAGAGGATATAGAGGGGTGATGACTTAAAAAAGCTGCAGATTCCATAGTCCAATGCTCTGCCCACAATGTGTATTTTAACTGTTACACCCCGTTTGATTCTGCCTTGCCTGTTAGTTGTGTAAAGTGTGACTCACTACATGGTTAGCTTTAGCGTTGTAAGGAAACATACCATATGCAGTGATCATATAGCACTCGACTCAGCGAGCCAGCTGGAGAGCACACACGGATGTGAACCATGTTGGGCGTAATAACTGTGATTTAGAGCTAAATTGCACTAATAATGTGAAATGAATGGATTCTATCGCCCTGCATGAACAGCTCTTGACCCAGAGCGGAGGTCAGCTCATGGAGGAGGAGAGAGAGAGGATGGCAGAAGAGTGTCTGTCTGCTTTCCAGAACATCAAATAAGGCCACTCAGTTGATTCCAAACATTGATTCCCTGGGGAAATCCGGAAAACAAAAGCAAATGGAAGTAATAGAATGTGCCGTGTTGCGGGGGAGGGAGGGAGACTGACGAAGGTATTGCAGAGGAGATTCATGTGGAGACAAAATAACATAATGAAGTTGCCATTTACATAACCTTCATTCTGTGTTGTTGTCCCTAGGATTCACTGTGATCAAAGATGTATAATTGAGTCACTCAAGCAGCATAACATACAAATTATAACCATCGAAAGGTCACATCAGGAATTAAGTTATTTAGTTCAGCAGGAACATTTTTTGTGTTTTTTTTCCTGTGCAGAAATAACTTGACTTTTCATTACGTTTACATGCAATTTGTGAATAAACCCAGCATTTACGAGCACTATTAACAGACAAATGATGTCACTCAGGAGAGACAAACAACATCCAATAGAAAAGAGGGGGAGGATGGCAGAGAAGGGGAAGTCTTTTTAGTATTTTTCTAAGCTATTAAATCTTCTGTTAAGCGTTCGAGACAGATAATTGAAAATGAGGTGCTCAGAAAGAAGAGTTATAGACAGAATCAATAAGGCAGGGGAAATTGGGGGTTTCAGCCGGGCACACAAAACATTCCCAGATGAAACTGATTTTCCCATGGAAATGTAGGGTCACAAAATGCCTCTCTTCGGAAGAGATCTGAAGTTCCCTTTTGTTCCCTCTCCCTCACATGCAAAAGTAAAAAAGATATTCTGACGTGGACTGGGGTAGAGTTTCAGGCTGTGAAGGGCTCGGAGTCTGTGCTGCAGGAAACCACAGGATGTGAGTCTGGGAGCAAAGCCTCACACACAACAAAGCAGACCAACAACATCCACAAGCACGCCAAATACACACTACACCACTGAGTCAACTCCTTACTTCTCATTGTCGGCTCTAAAATCTACTTGAACATGCCCTCCTTGGGGAATTCGCTGGGGATTGCTTTCAGAGGGAGAGCAAAAATCGAGAGACAAATTAAGTGCGAGGATGAGAGCTAAATAAGAAAGGACTTAAGAGTTTGTTCTGCTGGATCTAACGTAGTAAATTTGTTCTTTTTATTTTGATGTTTGCTATTTCTGGTCTTAGTGATGGCTTTAATGAGATTCGCTGGAGCTTTTAGCTCATTAAAAAGTGATTAGATGCTGTGGCTCCTATATATGCATTCAAGGTAAAAGCTGCTTGTGTTTGTTTCAGACATTACATCTAAAGTACAGAAGGGGAAGCACTTTGCAAGATAACATTTGCAAGACAGTGAGAAATAAAAACTCACTATAAATTAAGCCTAAGAATACAACGTCTCTGTCAACGCGTGTTTTAATGGCTTTTCAAAATGAGTTATTCCATGAAATAGAAACAGCTGATAGAGTTTCTGTTTTTCTCTTAAATCTCATCCTCTCTCACAAGCTTCTCTGATTCCCTTTCTCTTTCAACCTCAAACCTGATGATCCCCTCTTTGTTTGTCCGACCTCGAGCCTTTTCCTCCTGTGTTCTGTAATCCCCTGATTACAGTCACTTTCATTAGCTGCAGGCTGTTTCTGCTGAGTGTAGCAGTCCTCCACTAATAACACTAAAAGCTACAGGCTGTGTGTCACTGTGCCTCAAATACAAACTGACTGCTACCACATTAGGAACATGTTTGCACACTAAAAGGAATAGTTCGTTCATTTTCAGACTTATTTGCTTTCAAGCTAAGAGTAAGATGGAGAAACATTGATTCTACTTCCATGTTTATCCATAAAAAATGAAGATATGGCCAGCAGGCACTTTTCTTAGCACAAACAGTGTAATCAGGGGGATAGCGTTAGCCTGGCTCTGTTCAAATGGATCAACATGTAAGCTATCTTTTTTTTTTTTTTTGGGTTCAAAACTCAAACTCTGAACACAAAGATGCAATACACAGATTATTAGACTCAGTGGACTTACGGCCCGTCTACACTACAGGCATCGAAAAATGCTTTCAACGCTTCGCCCATTCATTTGAATGGGGTGACGTAGAAGATTTGTAAACTTCGCCGAACTGCATTGTGGGGAGCATGGCATGGCTTTGCAAGCATCACGAGCATCTATCGGCATCAAAAGTTGAACATTGTAGCCAATCAAACCGCGTGTATGCTGGGAGAGACTACGCAGGTCATTTCCTCATATTAAAAAAAATGGAGGGAAAATTCATTATAGCGGTAGTGAATCACCCGGTGCTGTATGATCAGTCTCTGTTCATCTACCGGGATACAAACCGGAGGAGCGAGGCATGGAGGGAGGTGGCAGAGACAGTGGGTGAAACTGGTAGGTTTTCGCCTGTTTGGGGATTTTATATCCAGTTTACTTCGTTTTAACATTGCTATTGCTTTGTATGTCGGGGGCGGGCGGGAGATTCCTGATTGGTTGTTGGTCGCGAGAAATCACCAAGCCTCAGACACGCCCAGCTTCAAGATTTGTTGATGCCTGTAGTGTAGACGGGCCGTTACAGTTTAAATGTAATATTCTATTTTTTACGTGTTCGGCGTAATGACGTACAACGTCCTCGACAACTTCTGTAGTCCTATTCAGCCACTTG
This sequence comes from Gymnodraco acuticeps, assembly GCF_902827175.1. Taxonomy (NCBI): domain Eukaryota; kingdom Metazoa; phylum Chordata; class Actinopteri; order Perciformes; family Bathydraconidae; genus Gymnodraco; species Gymnodraco acuticeps. The sequence goes on along the minus strand of NW_022991216.1, from coordinate 3,274,597 downwards.
TTAACAACAATCATATTTCAGACACGTCAACTCTTCAAAAATCACCAGTGCACTGCTGATGTATTTAGGCCCCCGTCCACACAGAGACGAAAATGAAAATTAACCGAATTCGATATCAAAAAAGTCTTCCGTCCACACGGAATCGGCTCAAGAAACGTGTCCGTCCACACGAGACCGCTCGACCCGCTGGAGAAGATGTAGTACATATGCCGGGCCTTTAAGTGGCGCTGTACTTCCACCACAAAATACACCAAAAGCAACGAATAAGACCGATGCCGATTATTATGTTATATATTATATTATTATTGTTGCTGATGGTTGTGGTAGAGGAGCTGTAAATGTTGCACTAAAATCTGTATCATGGTCAGTAACGTCTGGAGCACGAACGCAACCCTGTGATCCGCCATTGTTGTTGTTGTTGGTGAAACGCAGAGAGGTGGGGCTATGGCGTCATCGTTTTCAGGGAATGATCGTATTATCGTATATCGTATGATCGTATATCGTATGATCCGTACAGACGGAGCCGCAAGCGTTTCGTCCTCAGATCTACCCACTTTTTGGGAGCCGTAATCAAAGGTTATCGGATTCGGGCTCCGAATCCGCGTTTCCGTGTCGGCCTCGTGTGGACGAACCGTCTTCTATACGATAGAGAACGTTAGCGGATTCAACTGATATCGTCTCCGTGTGGACGGGGCCTTAATGTCATAGAACAAAACGTGATCCGTCTCTTACATTTGTGTCAACCACAGACCTTATTTCGAGCTATTTTCCAAAATCCTATGGAGAAATCCCATTGGCTCTGAGACGAGGGAACCGGTAGTGGTAAAATGCTAACTCACTTCCGGGTTTTAGGACTCGTCACTGCACCACTCTATTGCAGACAGGATATGCTAATAGCTGATTCAGTATACCTATAATGGTGCCAATTTTCTAAAAACATTCAACAATTAAAAGGCATAAAATCCCTCAGGGCTCAAGTTGTAGCCAAGAGCTAGCTAACGGCATAGCAACATTAAAGTTCCTGTTTATATCCCCTAAAAACATCATGCAAACTTAAGAAAAATCTCCCAAATAGAAGTAAAACTACGAATAATATGGAGGTACAAAAAGGAGTAACAAACTAATTTACACTGAATGTTTAAATGTTGCATATTCAGTTCTTTGGATGGTACTAACGCCAGAATATACCATCAATATGTTTCTTATAGACATAAGAGAAACTCTCTACCAGAAAAAAAGGCCTATTTCTCAAAATGTTGAACTATTCCTTTGACGTATAATGGCTTTGTTACAAAATGTTCTTCATTTTCATTGGACTCACTTAGTTCTGGTACAGTACTTTATATTCTATTCTAAATAAAAAAGCAAAGTGGTATTACTTTTCATCTATGTTGGCAGAGTTCCTCAGGGTGAATGGGACGATCTCATTGCACGAGCCCTCCTTGTTCTCTGCGCTCCCTTTGGCCCTGATGAAGAGGTCAGCGTCTCCGTTCACCAGCACAGCAGGCTCGCTGCTGTTCTCCAGGTTGAGCAGGTTCAGGTAGGACTCAGCACTGTCCACAGTGGAGGGGGAGAGGGGGAAGGCTTGGAGAGGCCATGCAGGTGTGGAGGTGATGAGCTGGTCCAGCGTCTGGATGTAGTTCTTCCTCAGATTCAGAGTCAGAGCCTTTGCTGATGTTACTGAGCCGCACGGGGACTGAGGACCATCTGGAATAAGCAGAAGATAAATCAACAAAACGCCACTATAATAAAACATGCAACTGCTGAGCATTTAAGAGTTAACCATAGGGCTGCAACATTTGGAAAGAAACTCATTTTGCAATTGTGATATGAATCACAATTTTGGAGGGATTGATCATTTTTGTGTCATTATTTTCATTATCATTCAAAGATATATAGGGCCTCTTTAAATTCAAATTAATAGTGCAGCCCTAGTCGACCAAAAAAAAGAAAAAGAAAAAGATATTTCTTATTTGTCTGAAGATCTCTCATAGCCCTGACTCTCATTACAGAATGGAGAAGTTGGCTCTGTGCCAGAGGAAGATTTAAGTCCAGCTATGTCTAAGAGTAGCATTTTTTATCAGAGGGACTAACATGATTCAAACCAGCATTAAACATAATGTGGCATTTTCAAAATGTACACACTTCAAAACTCACACACACACAGCTCTGCCCACTGTGTGTGTCTCATTATGATTTTGGCAAGAATGGTCGTTTCTTTTCACTCCTGTAATACATGCCTCCACCGAAAATCCTCCCTTGGGACAGTGTGTGTATGAATGTGTGTGTACCAAAAATAAAGGTTTTTACACAATGAAAACTCTCAGTGAGAACACAGTCTGAGAGTGTGAGATAATGTTGACAAAATGTGGTTTTAAATCCACTCTGATTATGTAATCTGCTCTTAGTTTAATATAGAGATGCTATTGTTTGGAAGAATGTTGTTTTTACACTTTGTGTTGCAAAAAGTGATATGGGTGGGGGAGGAATCAATATAGTTGGCAGTAGTGTTTAACAGGACTGCCATTCTTTGGCAATTAATGAGCAATGGTTTAAATGTTTTTCACAACCACATTAAAAACATCTGGGAGAAAGCTCATTAAAAAAACATTTCAACACAATGCATCTAGTACAACAACACCACTAACACTTCAGTAATAAATAATAATAATAATGGATTACATTTTTTAATTAGAGCGCTTTTACAGGTGCTCAAAGTGCTTTACGATTACATATTAGACATGTAAATGTCAATACTGTGGACATTACCCACAGGAGCAAATGCGGGTAGAGTGTCTTGCCCAAGGACACAACGGCCTGACGCAGTGGCGGCCGAGGCGGGTTTCGAACTGGTTCACCAACGCACCTTGATCTGATGATAAACGCTCTAACCACTGCGCCAAAACCACCCCTTAAACATATAGTTAAATTAACACATCGGTAACAGTGTACACATTCGAATATTCTTAATTCCAGATGTTATAGTAGATGTATAGTTGAATTAGATGTCAGTAAGTGGAAATGGATAAATGTTAGGAAATAATGTAGCTTCATGCATCTGTTTGTAGGAGGGTCCAGTGCTTTGGTGCAGATTTATTAATCCTAAAAATATTCCTCTAATGTCCTGACCACTATTTTACGAGGTTAGACCGGAGCACTTTTCAGTGCACCAGTCAATCCTCAAATTGAATGCAGTTAGATCCCAGGTCAAACGTCTAGTCTAGAGGGTCTTGAGCATGTTGTCTTCAGTGATCGTATTGTTATGTTTCCTTGTTTCTTGTCTTGGAATATGTTCTTGTTGATGTAGCAAGTGGAGCTCCTGTGATGCAAGAACATTTTCAGATTTTAACTGACATTAAAGTATTATCGGATGTCTTTCACATCAGCCTAAGCTATCATTTGTATTATCGGTACTTATTATTATATTATTACTAATTAACTAATGTTGGCATGCTAAACTGCTTCACCTTTTGCTACTACTACTATTATATACATTGAGTGAGTGAATTAAACCTTTTTTTACATAAATGTGAAAACTCATATGCTTATGTAAAAATGAAAGAATCATCTCTAAAAACCATGTTTGAGCACCAACTCACTCTCTCCCATTTCACCTCATTCTCTCTCATTAACAATATCAAGGGCTTTTAATCAGTCTTCATTAACCATGACAAAAAAGCCTCCTTTGATACTGTGATCAAGAAATCTCAGCAAGAAAAGAACTCAGACACAGAATGTACACACTGCTTAAACAGTTTTAGCTCACACCAGGAGAATAATCTTCTTTTAGATAAAGGCAACAATGCTCAATTACAGCTGCCCAGATAGCACAAAGGGAACACCTTCACCTGCAGGGCGGGGGTTCGATCCCCGGCAGCTGTGCTTCTGCCTCGTCAAACACAGCTGAGGGTGTTTGCAGGCGGGAGGCCATGTGTGTCATGAGTGACTGCACTGTCCCCGGGCCAGCAGAGGAGCGAGCAAAGACCCGGACTGCAGAACCCGGGGGAACCTGACCTGACATCAGTTCATCTGTTCCCAGCAGTCACTTACCGAGTCCATTAGCCTGCAGCTCCGGTCCTGCTGGTGTTGTTGGGGCGCCGGCCTCCAGCTCCTTCAGCTGCTGCACCAACAGAGCCAGGTGCTGCAGCAGGTCCCGGTTCTGCAGCAGCAGCTGGTGGACCCGGGCCTGAGCCTCCAGGCGGGCTGCCGACTCTGCAGCCATCTGATCCTTCAACAGCTGCACCTGGAGAGGACACACGGAGAGAGGGGGGCATTATGGATTGAACTGTTAGAATTAGAGCATATGGATAAAATAAAAAAATATATAATTGTGATTTAGACTAATGTTTTTATCGCAATATGATTTCAATATTTTAGGGAATGATCATTTTGTCAGGAACTGTACTAAGAAAATATGTTTAGATAATAAAATGTTAGGGTGACACTACTTTCACACCACAATGCAATATTCAAATCACAGAAAGGAAGCTGAATTAGGATTCAAATAGCAAAACAGAGAAATATTGCACTTCCTGTTATTTTAATATTACACTAATCAATATTGTGATTTGGATAAATGACCAATTAATTGTACGGCAAGAGTTTTGAAATGCTTTTTTTTCTGTCTCTTTAATTCCGCTTACCTCCCATCAGAGATATTATGTGATTTTGATTAATTATATTATTTGGATTACATCTAATTCATCATTTCCCATTGCTATGATTTCAAGACTGAAACTCAAATGAATAATGGAATGGCTCTTTAGGTGCATCATTAACTTGCGGGTCGATGTGGCTGTGGCATTGCAATCAACCACATCAGACTTTAAATACTGAAGTGAATATGCATTTGTGTTGTAGTTCCTCAGATTACGCTATAAATGAGGGTTATTGAATCGCTTGAGATGCTCAAATGTTTAACCACATGTATTTCATTCTGCTACACTTACTGCCCTTCCATTACTCTGTTGGTGCTGCCCCCTAGTGGAAACCATAGGTAAAAGACACGTATTTGATTGAGGGAGTGATAACTCAAGATGAAGATCATCTCCATAGGACTGCTTAACTGTGCTAAAATATTTTCCATATAGTTCCTGCTGATGTGTGATTGTGTGCAACATAATAGAGTGAATTAGCCTCAAGCTACAAAAAAGTGTGTGAATGCGGACAACACTAAAGATAATACTACTAATAATAAAATAAATGCTTTGCCAATTAGTAATTTGGAGGACAAATAGATGGAAGAAAGTTAAATAGGACAACAATTTAAAATTGCGTGGAAAATTGACATGATGCTCTTTGTTATACCAAAAATCATATCAAAATATGTGGAATTTTCCTGTTAATATTAGCACTATTTGTGGGTGGTTTGTTTAATTTTGTATTTCTATAAGTCATTTAGCTTGAACACATAATAATATTTAAATGTGGCAGGATGAATGACAAAGACAAAACTAACAATAATAAATAAATAAAATGTGATGATCTGTGGAGCAAAAGCCTCACAAGTCTCTTTTACTAAATAATTCCATTTTCATTTCATGACATAGTGCAGGTTTTCAAAAGCTTACTGAAATAAATATGAGGCAGAGTGAGAGAGAAAGATGTCATCAATGTCAATGAACGAGCAGAATCATATGAAATATTTCATGACACACTGGATGAGCTAAATCCACAGCGTGAGTCAGGATCAATCCGACGAGCTCAGCTGGGCCAACAAAGTCAATTAGAAAAATAAGAGGTACATGCTACTGGCTATTACTGAAAACAGGCGAGCATCAAGTTTAATTTATGCCGTACTGATTATTGTGTTCCCCTTTCTAAAAAGAGACTATTGATTTTGATTTAGCCCTTAATCAATAAAAGATTGTACAAAGGGCATAGACTAAAAGAAATGTTAATCTCATTCATTGAAATGCTTAATGGGAATGGCTGCAGTGAGAGAGGAGAACCAATCAGAGTGGAGATGCAACGACTATTTGGAAACATGTAAATCAGTCAGTAAATGTTAAAGCAAAACATTGTGAAAACCAATTCTCTCTGGTTTCATGTGTTTAAATCTAAGATTGTCTTCCTGTCTTTGCAATAAATTAATTACATATACTTAGTTTGCTGCCTTTTTCTAAAAGTACCAAAGGTGGAAACTACCTGGCGGGATCAATTGACCTTTTCCAGGAATATTTATTTTTTAAAGTATCAGCTTTAAAATATGGATTTAAGCTTGATCTTAACGTAGGGTTGTAGAGAAAAGTTAAATGTAATTGTATTGATACAAGAGTAATGTAAAGGGAAAATTAGTTAAGAGCAATATGAAAAATAACTATATATATACATATATAAAAGAAAAGACAAATAATAATAATAATATCATATTAAGTCGTTGAATATCAAAAAATAAAGTTAATACAAAAATGAAAAGGAAAACATTTTCAGAGCAATACAAAATTATCATTTTTTTAAAATTAAATTATAATAATGAAAATAATATAATAGTAAAAACTGAAATAATACAAATGATACCATATTTGGACTTTGAATATCACAAACTGTTAAGACTTTAAGGAGGGGATCGTGTAATCAAATCAAATTAATCCATAATGCGTTAGATGCAGCCCTAAATCTAAGGCTGTAGGTGTAATAGAGTAGATTACATTACATGTCACTTGTTAGACGCTTTTATCCAAAGTGACTTACATACCAAGTACTGTGGGCAATCCCCACAGGAGCAATTTGGGGTGAAGTGTCTCAGGGACACAACGACATGCTGACTGCAGTGGGGTTTGAACCTGTGACCCCCTGACCCCAACTTCAAGGCTCTATCCAATGCACCACACGCCTCCCAGTAGATATTTTACAATTGGTCATTATGACCTTCTGCCGTGTTTACCCAACCTGCACAATGTGTATGAGTTGTTATTTGTGTGTGTGTGTGTGTGTGTGTGTGTGTGTGTGTGTGTGTGTGTGTGTGTGTCTGTGTGTGTGTGTGTGTGTGTGTGTGTGTGTGTAACAGTTTGTGTGTGTTTCCTTACCTGTGCGACGGCCACCTGTGTGTGCTGCTGCTGTTGCTGCAGCTGCTGCTGAAGGAGCTGAAGGTAATGCTGCGACGCCAGCGGAGTCAGAGACCGAGAGCAAGGACTGCTGGGAGTTATTCCTTGGGACGTCACAGTGAAGAGGGACCTCTGATTAAAGTCCTGAGCACACAGAAAAATACACAACATTCATGGAAGGAATATGATTGTAAAGACATTAAAGATTCCTTGGACATCATAGTTGGCCAAAGGGCTGCCAGTTATATTACCTCTCCTCATAATAGGAGCTATTTTTAAACCTTGCACACCAGACACATGCAATTAGGGAACCAGAAGGATAGAAACCACCCGAGAGACTGAGACCAGGAGTGAGACCCACTGATCTGGAGCCTGAGTGTAACCCCTCATCAGAACTAAAATAATCTCTCAGCTCATTTTCAAATCATTCATTCTTTGCCCAATGTCTCCATTTATCTCAGTCTCCAATCCTCCTGGATTTTAAGATCGTTTTCTAGGTAGCACAAATGTTCCCTGGAAAACCTCCTTAAATCTGCTTTTTTTCACCCTCTTCTTATACAGCAGATCAAGACAGTCAGAAAGTATTATCTAAAGAAGAATCCCATGAAATGTACACTCGTTTTTAAGAGGGTCCTTGACCAAATCTTAAACAAATGGAAAGCGAATCAACACAACACTAAAACAATTTCAAAGTATAAATGAAGAAACTGTGATAACATTAATGAAAACAGAGGCAGTAAAATATTTACAGATAACTTATATTGGTACAATGGTATATAGAATATATTGCAACTCCTACATCACACCACTAGAGGGCGAAGTAACACTCTGTAAAAGGTCTCAGGGTATCGGGTTGGATTGACAGCGGCTAGGCAATGTAATAAAAACAATCCCACAACTTTCATTAGATTTCTATTGAAATGTTGCTCCACTCCGATTGGTGTACAGAATATGTGACATCACTTTTTTCAAACTGAGCTCCACCAGTGAAGGGAGCTCAACAAAAAAACAACAAATGTGCAGTATCTGAAACTGTGGCATACCTTTTCATGCTCATGTAGTAACACATTGTTTAAAGAGAAGCTGATTGATACCATTTCTCAAGGCCTTTAATTACATTTTCAACAGCCTTTCAAACTATCGCCTTAAAACATTTTCAACTCCTCTGGTCTTGGTGGTGTTTCTGTTTTTGTGTCCACCCTTGTGTTGTCTAAACAACCTGCATTGTGTAATCCATATCTTTATTTCCGTTATCCTGATCTCTAATTAAACCTTCCTCCATCTCTTTCTTTCCTTCCTTTCTTCCTTCCCTCTCTCTTCTCTTATCTCCACGGAGCAGATGTTCATGAACCCCTCTATGGGATTAAGTGTCCCCCCTTTCACAGGCAGCAGGAATATTCAGGTTCGCCTCTCCTATCCATCCCCTCTCTCTTTCAGCAGCACGATAACAGCTGTGTCTCCTGCGCTCTCACTATGGTGACAAATCCAAGAAAAACATTGTGACACACCAGAGCCTCCCCATCCTGTCACAGCCGAGTCAGTACCTAACTCTGTAAGGATTTAAATTATACTAAACCTCAAGCACAACTGAAACAAAAATGTCTTTCTTTTCACCTAATGCATGTGTGACCGTGTTTTTTCACACACAATGTCTGCTGCCAGCCTTTGTTAGTCATGCAGAGCTGCAGTGGATGATCTGGTCAGGTACTGCAGTACATGATGAAGCACAACACTGTACTTCTCTAGAAATGAGCCATTTGGCAACACGCTGCCTGGATAATAGCATCAAAACATCACTAAAGACGAATCAATGAAACACAGTGGAGGTCATTTCCTGCAGCTTCAAAGACAGAAGCAGCATAATACAAACTGGAATCATTGAATGTGGATGCTGCTGTTAGCTCAATTCTGCTGCAGGTGTCAATAATGAAGGAGAACCTTCACTACATATGATGGAAACAAAATGCCATACAGGGTGGTGTTTACGATGCATGTCTGTTATTATAAGGCTGCTTTTACTTTCGGTTGTTGTAAGATTCAACTATATATCACGACTGTCTGGAAACATAAGCATTGTATGCTTGAGAGGTAAAGCGCATGCTAATACATTACCGATGACCAGTGTTGGGACTAACGTTACTGTAACGCCGTTATTTTTGGTAGTAACTATAGTACTCTGACGCATTACTTTTTTAATTCAGTAACTCAGTTACCGTTACTACATGGTGCGTTACTCCGTTAGTTTTTTTATATAGTCAACAGCCAGGCGAACAGAGATGAGAACTGCACTTAAGTACAGTACTTGAGTAAATGTACTTTGATACTTCCTGTGTCACATGCGGAGACGGGCTGTGGGCGTGTTTGTGTTGTTTACTAACAAGACTATCATGGCGGCGGCGGAGCTCAAGTCTAGTTTCTCCACCTGGAGATATTCTCACTATTTCACTTTTGTCGAGCACCAAGAAAAGAACGTTTTAGTTCAATGTAAGCTGTGTCTTGGCGGGTCAAAGATCCTATCTACTGCCCAAACCAGTCATTCAAATCTCTTAAAATATCTGCAAAAACAACATGCTGGGACGAAGCTAGTAGCTAAAACCACAGAGACTCAGCCGACGCCACTCCACCTCCACCTAAAGGAGACCTATCATGCTATATTTAAATGATATAGTGTATGACCATACCTATATAAGGTATATTTATACATTTTATTTTTCAAAATACCAAACAGATCATTTTTTAGCCATGCCTCGTTTCGCTCATTTTCGCTCTTTTCCAAGCCTGTCTTTGAAAATTCTGAGCGGCAGCTGACCACGCCCCCTGCAGAAGAGGGGGGCATGAGCCGGTGAGAGTCACGTTAACATGCTTGCTGTGATTACGAGTGTGGAATAAACATGTCATCTCAGAGCAATGCATGTGTTCAAGCGTATTATCAATTTGATCCAGAGACTGACCCTGAAGCAGCGGAGGTTTTGGTGGAGGTGGAAACATCTCGGTTGCAGCAGGACGTTTCTGAATGGTTAGTTGACAAGCTGTTGTTCCTATTTATTTTACTCTGTTACGATGCGTGCTACTTATTCCGTTCATATTTTGGCTAATTAGCAAGAATGCTATGTGTACAGTTTATAACTTAGAGCTTGTAACGCAAAAACAGCGATACATATATATATTTATAAAGGGAGACATTCATATTTTCAGCATATATACAATGGCCTCATTGCGTTTATTAATAGTTTAGTCCTTTTCTTCCAACATCGTGCAACAACCGTTGGAAAGTTCAATAACTTAGGGTGATAAAAAGTATAACTCCAACAACACCTCAGTTGTCAGCAGTGTGTGTAGTTTCATGTGTTTTTAAAAGCTCAGTTATTGACTTCTTTCTACAGGTGTACATGTGCAAATTGCGCCACGATGCCTTCTGAACGGAGAATGTGTGCTGCATGGAGATACCACAGGTAACATTTTTGATAGCTTCACTAAGTTGTCTGTTTAGAGAATACATTTTTAACATGTCATTCAATATATCTTTATCACACTAGGTGTCAAGACGGATGCAGGAACTTGAGGACTCTATAACCTGTGGTGGACCATCCTGGATTGGAGCCTGTGTGCCTGAATGTGTTCTTCCTGCAGAATGCATTTAATATTTACAGAGCTGAACATGGTGGACTACAGTTGAGGCAAATAGAGCAGTGAGTGGTTTGTTTGTTTTGACTGAAAGTGTAAAACGAATGCCAATATTGTTCATGGAAATAAATACTGGTGTATATGGCTTTATGCAATCTTTCATTGTACATGTACTATTATATATATATATATTATTACACAGCAATGGCATAACACACCCATGTGTACGACAAAAAAAGTCCACACACAACCTTATGCTTTTGAAATCAGAATATTCTTTACCCATCCAAACATGAATAATCACGACACATTTGATATCAACTCTGAACTTTATTGTCAAAATGAACGGTTCTTTGAACCCATAAAAAAAAAACGAAATGTACTTGTATTTTGTATAAATTACACTAAATATTTTTTTTAATGATTTCAGGCGTCACAGGTATCTAGCCTACAGAAGCTTTGTGAGCTGGTGCTGGGGCTTCCTTGGACGCAGGATCAGAGTGGTGATTCCGGTCTGCGTTGTCCTCAAGGAGGCAGGAGTTTCCTGATCCGCAAAATGTCGATGTTGGGTTCAGACAGCAGCCAAATTGAACCGTGTAGCATACCCGGCGATGACCTCGTCCCTGTCAGGTCGCTCATAATGGTGCAGGGTCCACAAAGACTTGGTCGAAGATGAGGTCCATCAAGTTGGCCACGTAGCCTGTGCAATGTTAAAAAAAAAGCACAACAAAAAATGTGGTTTAGATTAGTATATGCATGTAAAAAACTGAAAGTTCTTTCTAATTTTATATTTGTAAATAGTTGTATAATAAATATTTTAAACACTTACGGAATGTGGGGTCAGTCTTTACTGGTTTTGCTCTGCATTCTCCCTTCCTGGCCTTTGGGAACTGCAGTTTATACAGAGGGTTTCCAGGGGATGTAGTGGCTTGTGCACGCTCAGCGTTTTCATTGTAGTGCAGGGCTGCCAGGTACAGTCTTTCATTTCCGCCATGAGAAAAAAAAATGTAAATAATAGCAAAGGATGTACAAATTGTCACTAATTAGTAAGTATGTGAGGTGCTGGCCTGTAAAGAAGAAAACATAGTTGGAACAAAATCATCTCAATTTAGTATTCAGGATGAGAAAATACTATTTGGATAAATATCGTCTGAAATCCCAAAAGATGGGGCTTAAAACTCTCTATTTAGCAAAGCTCTTTGCTTAGCCTTTTCCAATCTGAGTTAGTTTTGAACCGTAACGTGCATGCTGTGTTTCTGACTCAATACAGATGATGTGTTGGAGAGGGGCTGAGCTCAGTAGACTGACTGTAATGAGTGCTAGCCACTAATTAGCCTGTTGCTAGGTAAGGCCTTGTCAACAACAACATACCAACGGGGCTTTAGCTCCGTTTTACTCGTGGTGTGTGTCCCCCCTCGCATACATACACACAGTGTTGTATCCTCACACACCCCCATTTATATTCATGTGCGCAAACAAGTAAACACACAAAAGCTTTTACATATAACGCTGCAAAAAACGGCATGTCTCATTAGCGTAGCGTAGCTTAGCTTAGCTTACAGATCGATGATATCTGATCGTTCTTACAGACTACAATCACAAAAGCTTTTACATATAACGCTGCAAAAAACGGCACTTACCTACAGAAGATTACGTTTGTTATTATAACTTACTCAATATGATTTTAGAGGACACAAAATACTAATAAATAGGAGAATAAATACTTGTGTTATCGGCTAGGGTGTGGCTTTACAGCCTTCACACAGATGGCCATTACGGCAGTATGTCTGAACATGTTAGCAAATGCCTGATAATTAAAATAAAAGACAAAGCAAAGACTGCGGAGCGTACAATATAAAATGTTACAAAAACATATAAACACCTAACCGATTACTATTTGGGTTTGAGGCGACATTGATACGGCAAAGCTACATGCTACATACTACAAGCTAGAGATAGCTTTATCAGGAAAAACACCGCTAAATAAAAACTTACAGCTTCAAAATTGGATGTGTCCTCACTGGCCTGCTCCCGGATGGTTGGTATTGATCCCGGCAATGCACGTGGCCGTGGCTCATTCCCCTGATAGGTGGAGAGTTGACCAATAAGCAGAGCACGTCTCTTTGTGACGTAGGAAAGTGTTGAAATCTGGATCCGTTTTTTTCAGATCCGTTTCAGCCACTTTTTTAGAGATTTGGCGAAGGAGGAAAATAGAGAGGGTTGTGTTTTCTGACACTTGGTGAGTTCCCTGGAACACCGGGGACACATATTCATGTATAAAAGACGTCCAAAGGTGCATTTTGCATGATAGGTCCCCTTTAAGCAACAGCGGCTGGATTTTAACCAAGGGACTGCTGGCCAGGGAAAAGTCGATAAAGCCATTGCACGGTATGTTGTAGAACACATGCAGGCTTTTGCTACAGTGGAGTCACCCGCTTTCAGGGAGCTAGTTAGCATGATAGCATGTCCGGGCGGCACACGGCATATGGGACGGAAAACGTTTACCAACTACCTGGAGAAAGAATATACAAAAATGGAAAGCCAGCTAATATCGATGCAATCCAGAATGCATATAATGCATGTCAAGTTGATCAACAGATTGTATTATTCTCCAATGCAATAACAGTACTGAAATGAAGGCTATAAGGGCATTAATGGGAGCCCTTTTTTAAAGTAACTAAAACGTTACGTAAAGTAACGCATTACTTTTGGGTGTAAGTAGCTAGTAAAGTAACTGAGTTACTTTTGAAATGAAGTAACTAGTAATGTAACTAGTTACTGGTTTTCAGTAACTAGCACAACACTGCCGATGACAAGGGAAAGAAAAAGTGTGATTTGAGATGACAGACTTGAAACAACTGTGATAATCCGCCAGTGCAGTGAGATAGTTAGAGTTTATAAGATTTCTCTAAATAAGAATACAATTTCTAAGAACAAGCTTCATCATCTTACACAAGCAGCTCTTGGGTAGTAAATTATTCTCAAAACATGTTCAGTTAGAATGTATGGCCTGATATAGGATGGTAAGTCTTAGCAATATCAGGAGTTGTTGCAGTGAACCACTTATCAAAATTGTTTAAAAATATTTTTTCAACATTTTTGACACCTACAGTGTACTGTATAGTGACTTTTTAAAATAATATCCCAAGTGACAAATCAACAAAACCCTGCTTCCTTTCCCTTAAAAGGTAGTGTAATGGCAATTTCCTTTTCCTATGTCCTATATATTTTTGACGTTACTTTCACAGAAGGGTTGAAAAGTGATCCAGACGCAGACACAAACAGATGATTTTCCGGTCCTTAGTTGTGGTTTATGATGATGTTTATTCGTCTTTACATACCAGGGTTAATTTAGCGTTCTAGTGATTCTTATGAGCATCTGCCGGGCTGGTGGAATCGGTATGCTCTTCTCCTACTGTGTCCACCCATCTCCTGTCACCTATGACCTCCTTATATACACCCGGTGCAGCTAAACCCCGCCACCCAGTGTTCATAAATAATATTGCACTATACATATAACTTAAATAAACTGACACACCAACATCACCCACAAAATGGCTCCTACACACCGGCCCCTAATTGGCTTTAGTATGGGAAAAAAGACAATTACCAATAAATAATAAAGGAGCTATACAAAAGGTGTGTATGTGTTAGCATGTAATTCTTAAAGTATTTGTAGTTTCTTTTCGTCTCCCTTATTTTAAGGGTCATCGGTCTTTGCTGTTCTTTATGTCTCAGCTTCCTGGAGCAGACATATCTTTGTTATTGGTCTCACTAAGATGTTGCTCTTGGTTTGAAGTCGAACTGTGCGCACAATACCTTGTGCGTCTGGTTTTGTCTCCAGTATTCTGCCCATTAACCAGGAGCCACGTGGAGCAGTGGAATCAGCCACTACAACAATGTCACCTGGAGCAAAGCTTCTTTTTTCCTTTAACCACCGTTGTCTATTTTGGATTAGAGGCAGGTATTCCTGTGTCCACCTTTTCCAAAAGAGATCTGCCATATATTGCACTTGTCTCCATCTGCGTTTGATGTACAAGTCTTCCTTTACAAAGAGTCCAGGTGGTAGTTTTGGCTTGGTTTTCATCAGAAGAAGATGGTTAGGCGTGAGGGCCTCTAGGTCCATCGGATCGTCAGAAGATTTTATAATTGGTCGATCATTCAGAATCGCTTCGACTTCACAAAGAAAGGTTTGCAATCCTTCGTCGTCCAGAACTTGTTGCTTTAGAACAGAACACAGCACATTTCGAACCATACGGATAAATCGTTCCCAAACACCGCCGTGATGGCTTCCTGCTGGGGGGTTAAAATACCACCTTATCCCTCGCTGAAGCATAGCACTCTGAATTCTGTCTTGATTCAAACCATTGAGTGATTCCTTTAGCTCTCTATTTGCGCCGACAAAATTTGTGCCATTGTCTGACCTTAAAGAGGAAACTTGACCTCGTCGACAAATAAATCGTCGTAGTGCATGGATGCAGGAGTCTGTGTCAAGTGCGTATGCAACTTCAAGATGTACTGCTCTGCTTGCCATGCAAGTGAAGATTACGCCATATCTTTTGACAAGACTTCGTCCTCTCTTGATCTCAATAGGACCGAAGTAGTCTACTCCTGTATTTGTGAAGGGAGGTGTATCTGGTAGAATCCTTTCCAAGGGCAAGTCTGCCATTTTCTGTTCTCCAAGTTTTCCACGATGCCGTTTACACACAGTACAGTTTGATATAATCTTTCTTGCCGCAGAGTTAGCTTTGATTATCCAGTACTTTTTACGGAGTCGAGACAGCATCTGATTCCTTCCTCCATGTCCAAGGTCTTCATGAATATCTCGTAACAATAGTGTGGATATGTGAAGATCCTTTGAGAGAATGATCGAATGTTTGGGCTCTTCAGGCATTGCTAGTCGTTTCAAGCGACCACCCAGTCTCAGGAGTCCATGATCCAATATTGGATCCAGTTTGTACAAGCAACTGCTTCCTTTCACATTATGTTTACCAGCTTCTAGTAAAGATAGTTCTTCTTTGAACCGTTGCCTTTGACTAAAAGAAATGACTGCATTTTCTGCTTGAACAAGATCTTCAGGACATAAACATTGTCTGCGGAGTGTTCCTTTAAAGGCCTGTATCTTCCTTTCGACCTTTTCCTTTAATCTTCTAGGATCCTTTTCAGAGCCATTCACAGTAGTCTGAATCTCCTTTCTCCTTTGAATCAGCTTCAAGAGTGTCGTTTTTACTTTAAGAAGCCAGGCTACAGCAGTCTTCAGTTTTTTCCATGATGAGAAGTGGTTTATCAGAGAGTTTGTGGGGCTCAATGAATCTTTGACAATGACGTTCATTGTGATGTCCTGCTTGATTTCTGGATCATTGCCAGGGATATCTGAATCCACATGAGAGTTTGTCCATTCTCTGTCTGGCTTGGAGAGAAACTCAGGTCCCTTGATCCATCTCCTACAGTTTAAGAATTGGTCTGCCTTTAGTCCTCTAGAGGCTTCATCTGCAGGATTTTCCTTTGTTCCAATATACCTCCATTGTGATACATCCGTGGCATCCCTTATAAGAGAGATCCTGTTTGCTACAAATGTTTGAAAGCGTTTGTTTTCGTTTTTTATGTATTTTAGCACGGTAGTGCTATCAGTCCAGAAGACGGATTGGTCCAGTTGCAGCTGTAATTCGTTCTTCAGCATTGTGTCGATTTTGACAGCCAGGACTGCTGCTGTAAGTTCCATTCTGGGAATTGTAACTTGTTTCAATGGTGACACTCTGGATTTTCCTGTTATGAATGAAACATGCACTTCTTTGTTATCATTCTCCAGTCTTAGATATGAAACAGTGCCGTAGCCGCTTTCACTAGCATCAGAAAAGTGGTGCAGTTGTGCATGTCTGACATGACCAAAGCTTGTTGGCTTCATGCACCGGTCCACTTGAAACTCTGCCATCTTATTGATGTCTGCTAGCCATCCTGACCATTGCTGAACTAAAGCTTGTGGTATGTTTTCATCCCATCCAAGTTTCTTCCTACAAAGCTCCTGCATGATCAGTTTGGCTGGTAGGGTGAATGGTGCCAGAAATCCCAAGGGGTCGTATATAGAGCCGACAACAGACAAGATGCCACGTCTTGTATATGGTCGTTCTTGTGCAGCAATTTTGAACTTGAACACATCCGTTTCAACACACCAGTGCAATCCCAGTGCTCTTTCCATTGGTAGCTTGTCCCTATCCAAGTCCAAGTCCTTGGTCTCTTTGGTTCTGCTTTGTTGTGGAATGGATGCTAATACTGCACGGCTGTTGCTGATCCACTTTGACAGCATAAATCCTCCCTTTCGACAGAGAGCAATCAGGTCTCCTACCATTTTTACTGCTTCTGACTCAGAGGGCATGGATTTTAGGCAATCGTCCACGTAGAAGTTATTTTTAACTGTGTCTACCACATCTGCTGTAAAGTTATCTTTGTTGTCCTCAGCAGTCTTTCTCAATGTGAAGTTTGCACAACTGGGTGATGATACTGCTCCAAAAAGATGTACCTTCATCCGGTATTCAGCAAGATCCCGTTGCACATCACCGTTGGGCCACCACAGGAATCGCAGATAGTCAATATGCCCCTTTGACACCTTAACCTGATGAAACATTGCTTTGATGTCAGCCATTAAGGCAACTGGTTCTTGTCTAAATCTGATAAGGACTCCAATGAGTGAGTTTGTTAGATGTGGACCCTGAAGCAGTTGGCAGTTAAGTGATGTTCCTTTGAAGACAGCACCACAGTCAAAGACCACCCTTAATGTTCCTTTCTTCGAGTGATATACCCCATGGTGAGGTATATACCAACGCTTGTTATCACTTGGCTTTAGCTGGTTTACTGGTACCATTTCAGCATAATCGTTGTTGATAATTTCCGTCAGAAAGGAAGTGTATTCATTGTGAAATTTCTCATTTTTTCCAAACTTGCGTTTCAGGCCTTGGATACGCTGCTCAGCGACGCATCGGTTATTTGGCATGCTAGGATTTTCTTGTCTAAATGGTAAGTCTAGGCAGTAGTGTCCATCTGTGGTTTTTGCAGAGTGATTCATAATGTTCAGGAATTGTTTGTCTTCTCTGGACATTTCCTCTGTTTCCTTACTTGTATTTTCATTGAAGTCATGATTGTATTGTTTGACCAATAGCTCCTCTAGGTGTACAATGGATATCCGATTGACAGTAGCAACAGGGTGGCAATTAGCATCTCTGCTGTCGTTGCTTCCTTTTAGGGGACCATAGAAGACCCACCCCAGTAGGGTCTTTACAGCGTACGGTCCTTCTCCTTGGCTATTGATCAGCTCCCAAGGTTCCAATACCTTAGGAGAATTTGTCCCAATGAGTAGGTCAATGCCAGAAGCAATTTCATTAATTTTGATGTCCTTTAAGTAAGGCCATTTTTCCAGATCTTCTTGTAGAGGAATATTGTGCTTGGAAACAGGCATGGTTTTATGTGTAAACACATCGGATAGTTGAAGGAAATTGTTTTCGTCCAGACTCGATATTTCCAAACCTGAGATATGATGACTAGACACAATCTTTCTCTGATTCATTGTCTTTAGGAGAATGTTAGTCCTTTGTCCTGTAAGGTTTAGCCTCCTCATTAAACTTTCTGTGCAAAAGGTGGATGAACTTCCATGGTCCAGAAATGCATAAGTTTGTAACACTTTGTCCCCTTTGTGGCTCTTTACTTGTACTGGTACAATGGAGAAGATGGAGTTTTCATCACCGGCCCCAATGTGACCACATGTATGAGGTGAGATGACACTATTACTTTCCATTGGCTTCCCATTCTGTTTTGTGTGTTCTGCTTCCTCTCTTTTGCCTTTTTGTTCAATGTGGAGTATTTCAGGATGACTTTGATTGCACACATAACATGTCAAACGACTGTGACAGTGTTTGCTCATGTGTCCTATTTTTAGGCATCCAAAACACACCCCTTTTCCTTTCAAAAAGTCAATTTTTTCTCTGTGTTTTCTTCAGGATGTGTGGACACTGCTCCAATGAGTGACCACTTCTTCTGCAGAACAAACACAAATGTAGGGAGTTGTGGCTTGATGGAGGTATTTTCATTCCATTCGTTGTTACATGTTCTAGCACTGCTGTTCTTGGGCAGGTAATAATTGTTGCAAAACTACTTCCCCCTTAGGCTTGGTTTTCCCTTTGAAAAGGTAGAGATAACCGTTTTGATAGCTGCAGTTGGTTTATCATCCTGGATGCTTCCAAACAGAGGATCTGACAGTATCTTCACTTGCCTCTCTATGAAGCTAACAAGGTCAGGAAATGTAGCTCGATGCCCACGCTCTTCCTGTAGCTGACATGCTCTATTCCTCCACTTGTCTCTGAATTTGTAGGGTAGTTTCTGAAGTATGTGTTTCATGTTTGAAACAACATTCATTTCATCCATATAGGTGAGATGTTCCATTGCATTGCAACAACCTCTTAGGAACAAAGAGAAGGTTTGCAGTGCTTTCACATCTTCGGCTTTGATCATTGTCCAGGTAAATGCTTTGTTCATGTATGCAGTGGCGATCTTATGTTCATTACCAAAGTGCTCTTTAAGCAGCTGTTTTGCCCTTTGATAACCTTGAGCTGGAGGCAGATGTTGGCAGCTGCGCACTAGGTCCTGTGGTTGTCCTCTAGTGTATTGCTCTAGGTAATGCAGGCAGTCACTTTCATCATTAGTGTTCCGCTCTACTCCTCTTTCAAATGCACGGATGAAAGCTTCAAACTGCAATGGGTCACCATCATAAACAGGAATGTCTCTTGGAGGTAAAGTAGAAGTGAGATGTTGTTGAGCCAGCATAGCAGTGTTGTCATTTTGCCTCTGGATTAGGTTATAGATGTCACCTTGATTACCATTGTTGATTACAGGAGGTGTGATGTCAACATGTCCCTGCACATGTGTCTGTATACTTTGTCTGGGAATAGAGGTTTGGGCTTGATGAGGCAAGAATTCAGTGGCCTGTACGTTAAATCTTGCTGTAGGGTTTCTGTAGTAAGAGCTCATCCCATCTGATGCTCTAGAGGTGTGTCTTGATCCCATGCTGAGCACGTTTAGCCTGGCATTGGCTTCTGCCAGCTTAGTTTGTATATCCAGTTGTTCCTTTTTCCGTTTCACCTGTTGTTCCTGTTGTTCCAACTGTTGTTTCTGGTGTTTTAATTGTTCCCCTTCTACATCAAGCTCATGTTGACTGTTCAGTGCTGCCGCCCTTTCGATTAAAGCCGCCCTTTCTGCCTGGGCTTTAATTCGAGCAGAAGAGGTAGATGATGCGTGTGATGAACCAGGTTTGTATTTTGACTGAGGGTGTGATGCCTTTGAAATGCTGTCATCAGGTCCGATGTCATCTGAGCTGACACTTTGTTCTATGGCACTTCCCACAATAGAGTGTCTAATTGCCTGTCCACTCTCAGATAACCACACATTTGCATCTTGTATAAATCCATCAAATATATGCATCTTTTCTTGCAGCCACTGCCTTTGCTTTCCCATTTCTTCTTCAGGCAGTTGAAGGTCAGTTAATGATTTGTGATTTTCTTTTAGTTCATCACACAACTTCTTAAATTCAACCAGTTTCAACTGTATTTCCTTTGCATTGTCTTCTGAGCTCATAAGCTCTTTCAGTACTTCCATTAACTTCTTTACTTGTTTGTAACTGAAGTTTCTTGCTTTTTGGCAGTTTGCAATAAACAATTCCAATCCTTTGGCAGTGTGAGTGATAATCCTTTTTTCTCTCACAGATTGCAGTCCAACAGCGCCTTCTTGTGACGTGACGTCAGATGTCACAGACATAATTAATGTTCACTGTCCCTTTAAGTTTCGTTCTCAGGAATTGTCCGTTAGCTGACAGCGCGCTGTTTCAAACAGCTGACAATGTTGCAGCACCACATCCATTTACTAAGCCATTGTCCAATACAGCTTAATATCTCCAAAACAATCTACTTATCATGCTGCACGGTGCACATACCCGGCCGCTTTCCCAGTCCTCTCTCAGCCTCTTCGGTCCTCGCAGGTGGGAACAATCTCCAGCTGATTGTGGCGTGTGCAGCTGATCCGTGATGAGAAGTCGATGGTGCAATAATCCAATTATTTGTTTTCCCCGAAAACGATCCTTAATCCAATTTGAAGTGAATCCAATTGTCCAGTTTCACTCAAAAGTACGATTCCACTTAATGTAATGGCAATTTCCTTTTCCTATGTCCTATATATTTTTGCCGTTACTTTCACAGAAGGGTTGAAAAGTGATCCAGACGCAGACACAAACAGATGATTTTCCGGTCCTTAGTTGTGGTTTATGATGATGTTTATTCGTCTTTACATACCAGGGTTAATTTAGCGTTCTAGTGATTCTTATGAGCATCTGCCGGGCTGGTGGAATCGGTATGCTCTTCTCCTACTGTGTCCACCCATCTCCTGTCACCTATGACCTCCTTATATACACCCGGTGCAGCTAAACCCCGCCACCCAGTGTTCATAAATAATATTGCACTATACATATAACTTAAATAAACTGACACACCAACATCACCCACAAAATGGCTCCTACAGGTAGGGTAGGTAAGAATGGAGAAACCAGCTCGAGTGCGCTAGAATTTGAAACTACGCAGCCGAAAAAAATCTGGCTCCCCCTCCAACAAACTTCCTCACAGAGCCCCTCCTCCAACACACACGAAAGCGCACATGACCAATGAGGGCACGAGATAAGTTTGTGCACAGATGGAAGGCTGACAGGCAGGTAGGCCATCCAGTTACTTTAGCCGGGCCGGCTAAAATGATTGGTCGTGCTTTTTACAGTTGGCTTCCACAGATGAAATTTTTTTGATGTATTTATTGTCAAAGCATTTAATGTATGTAACGTTTTTACGTTTGATCAAATTCTCTGTAACATCTTATCGCTACCTTTTGCGTACTCTGAGTCATTGTTTTTTTCACAACTCTTAAAGAGAAATATATTAGAATAGATAGTATCATTTTACATTTCTTCAGAGTTTAAATTACACAAACACTGAGAAGAAATTAAATGTTGATGTTATGTAATCTCCATTATCTGTTTCCTTTGAAATAAAAAAAGTCAGATTGTTTGTCTTTATACCGGGCAGACTGAAGACGATTATAAGATATCAAGCAGAGCATAGTGTCCCTGCCCTTAACAATGCAGTGTGTGAGTGTGTGTTTGTGAGTGTGTGTGTGGTAGTAGTCTTACAATGATGGTCTGTCCAGGTTTGACCACGTTCAGTTCGGTCAGGCTCTGCAGGATCTCACTGAGGGCCTTCTCACACATCGAGGCGCCGGCTGAAGAATCTTCTCCTCCTCGTCTTCCTTTCAGCTCGCTGTCCTCCTCTTCCTCCCCCTGCTCTGCCCCCGTCAGCTTACGACCTGATAAGGAATACACAAAGACAATAAGCAAAAACATCCCCTCAAGGGTGTTATGTAAATGACAAACCAGCATGCCTTTATTTAGATAACCAAACCCTGAATTATTGCTATTTGGAGCAGATACACAGCACCTCTGCCTGTCTGTAACTGTAGCTCAGTGCCAGAGAAGTGTTCAGTTACTGAGCAAATTACTCTCATTACTGGTAACACTGGTAATCAACCTCTTCTGTTGTCCAATGACGTTGTGATTACAGGGATTTTTCCCTTTGTTACCCTCCTTCCTGCATGAAGTAAACACGTCACGGGGCCTCAAAGAGCATTCACTTCAACATGAGCAGGATGTTGTTTCTTAATACTGTTTATTTGGTGTAACTGGACATCTGTGCTGATGCTGTTTGACCGCTGTGCCGAATTAATGAGCTGGTGAGGTTTGATGGCTTCATTTAGGTCCTAAAGAGGCGTGAAATTAAAGGTCAAGCTTTAGCCAGGAGAGAGAGGTTGGGCCAATTAACTGAAAGGATAAATAAAGGCTCATAAACAGAAATGTTTTTCACAAAAACATTGTCCAGAACAGAATTCAGAAAGGTCAAATGTGTGTTGTCATACACAGCTGTTATTGCCGTTGTTTAAATTCCTTGTAAAGTACCTTTGCATACTATTTAAGTGCTTTACAAATGTAAAATGTGTTATTTTATTTTAATTTTTTATTTAACCAGATAAAAGCATTGAGATAAAATCTCATTTTCAATGCTGACCTGGCCAAGAAGGCAGCAACGTTACACATAACACATAACACAAGAGAACATAACTAAGAAAACAAAAGACGAAAAAGCAGTTACTACATTGTGCACATTAGGACAGAAAGAAAGGTGCACTATATTACTGCAAGAGCAGCTGGTGGTAAGGACCTCAGACAACTTCAATTTAAAACAGGCTCAGTATGGGCTCAGAACAGTCTCATAATACACACATGCACACAGAAGGATTCACACTTGTATTTCCGGATCCACACTTGTGTTTTTCAATGCACACACAAATGTGTTCCGTTTCATATTCATGTAAATAAAATCCAAATACAGAAAAAAGTTTTATATATGTATTTTTGATCCTCACATATTTGTTTTCCATTGAAATCCTCTGAACCTGCAAACACAAACCGCTTTCTGTGCACGGATCGCTGTGCATTCGTGTGTGGGTTTTTGAGACTCCCCTGACGGTCAGCCGATTCGTACTTGTAATCTTTTCTATCTATAGCCAATCAGATGTCTCCTCAATTCTAAGCCAATCACATGAGCGCGCCCCCACCAGGGTATGATTTCTTGCGTTCATGACGTAGCGCTTCATATACGCATTTATGTCCATATAGATCAGATCCAGGTCTCCTGATCGGCCTTTATAGAGAGCACCGATCAAACTATTAAGAGTGAATATCGGCCGATAATGACCGGCGGGGCTCCCCCCCCCGTTGACAGTTCACTGTCTAGCACTGGCTTCGTAGTGCACTGATCGATTAGGCTAAGCTAACCTGTAGCTGCTCCCTCCACACTCACAACAACTTCATACAGACATAAATAAAGCAGCTGTATTCGCCATACAGGAAACACACATTTAAAACGGTTTTGCCTGCCGTTTTTGTGTACACAAGCATTCATCAATGGTTCGGAAAGTGGCGCTGTACCTTAATAATATAAAGGCTTGTATTTGCGTGCATTTCCTGTTCGGAAAGTGGCGCTGTACTGAGAGTGGAGGGTGTCCTGAGATTAGCGCCTGCAGGCAGGGTCCCTGGACCTGTCAGCTCCGGACAGCGCAAAATGCGTACATGAAGCGCTACGTCATGAACGCAAGACATCTACCCTCGTGGGGGCGCGCTCATGTGATTGGCTTAGAATTGAGGAGACATCTGATTGGCTATAGATAGAAAAGATTACAAGTACGAATCGGCTGACCGTCAGGGGAGTCTCAAAAAACCCACACACGAATGCAAAGCGATCCGTGCACAGAAAGCGGTTTGTGTTTGCAGGTGCAGAGGATTTAAATGGAAAACAAATATGTGTGGATCAAAAATACATATGTAAAACTTTTTTCTGTATTTGGATTTTATTTACATGTATATGAAACGGAACATATTTGTGTGTGCATTGAAAAACACAAGTGTGGATCCGGAAATACAAGTGTGACTCCTTTTGCGGATCATGAAGTACAAGTGTGAATCCTTCTGTGTGCATGTGTGTATTATCAATCAATCAATGTTTATTTATATAGCCCAATATCACAAATGTTACATTTGTCTCAGTGGTCTTCACAGTTTACAGTATTATGAGACTGTTCTGAGCCCATACTATTGAGACAAGTGCCCTCAGTTTGAGGGTTGACTGAAGGTCATTCCAAGACCAAGGACCATAATAAAAAAGACTCCTTTTTCCAGCCTCAGTCCGCACAGCAGGAACCTGGAACCGTGGCACAAACTGGGGCAAATCTGGCACATATGTAGAGTGGAAGCTTACCTAAAATGGCTTTATACATTAATAAAAACCAATGCTGCATCCTACGCATAGTAAGTGAGGACCATCCAGTTAGGCTATACAGTTTGCAATGATGAGTCCTATAGGGTGCATTTGATATATAACGCAGTGCAGCATGGTAGAGTGGGTCAAGTTTGGCCAAAACAGTGGGACAGGCAAATCTATAAATGGTATCACTGTAGTCCAGCTGAGACAGGAATAAACCAGAGACCAACCTTTTACGGGATGAAGTTGAAAAACAACATTTAAGTCTGAAATCATTCTTGGTGTAACACATCCATATTTCGTTTCCAGATATTTAGCTTTTTTATGCATAGTTTATCAGAGGTGTGGACTCCAATCACACAACTCAAAATATTAGTTACTCTACTATAGGTTAAGATGTTAATATTTCATTTTAAACTTATTCAATACACAGTTTATGATTGTTCTATAATTTTTATTGTATTGGAAAAGTGCAACCATGTATTAAAAACTCAATACATAGTATAGCATTTGGCTTTCTACAAACTAATGGAGTTGAAGGAAAACGTTTCAGTTAATTATCCAATTCAATTAAATATCTGGGTATATGCATTGCATCATTTAATTTGAGAAACAGTCCATGATACAAGATTACTTTAGAAAAAGTAATTTAATGTTGTTGTTTTTTTATCTAAGTTTGTGTTGTGTTTCTTCTGTTTGGCTACATGTGTTGTTGGCTAACAGGTGGAGGTGCAGTAGTTGTTTACACATTGCTTAACCAAAGCAAACACAATAAACAAATAGGCTGTGGCTCACAAAGTAAGCTGGAAACAGAGACCAGGAATAAGTGGACTATTGTCAGCAGGATTATAAAACATTTCTGGCAAATTGTCAATGAAACTGGTGTAGCATGGGCCAAGGAACAAGTCATTGAATTCTGAAGCGGAGCCAAGTTAAAGGGCTGATACATTATCTTTCACCTTCCTAAAAATGTGAAATGCATTTGACCTTGGAGGAGGTCTACTCTCTTTTAGAGCCCTTCTAGTTCGTTTCAAGGATTTGATTGCAAACTTTAAATACCTTATTTAACTTTTTCTCGATCACACTATAATAACACTAAATATGTATTTACTGTTATCTGCTTACATTTGCTTGTACCCAGCAAATGTAAGCAGATGACAGTAAGCTCTTTCAGGTAGGCCTCACCTTGACTGCTGGACTCTTCGGAGGACTTGTCGCTCTCTCCGTCCGCCTGTCCGTCTGCGTCCTGCTCAGCGTGCTGCAGACTCATCTTATGACACACCTCGAAGGCCTGACCCACTGTACGCACTATCCTCATGGCCTGCGTCTGACAGGGGGAGACAGGAGGGAGGGTGTAAGGTAAAAGGTCAGTGATTTTATTTGTATTTAGCTTATTTCATTAAATAGTTGCACTCATATTTTGACATACAGTACCAGCAAATCAGAAAAACATGAACAAAAATAAGAAGAATTAAGCGGAAGATGAAGAAAAATACAAGAAAAACTCAAATCCAAGCAGTAATATATATAAATGTAGATTAAGGCTGATAAAGCAATGGCTCATATAGTCCAGTTATCGTCATAGGTCGAACACAATAGAGGGATGATTTCACACATTTACATACACGCTTACAAACGCCTGTTCATATACTTTCTTGTAAAGAATAAGAAAACATACTCGGTACTTTAGCCCCAATACCTAAAATAAAAAAGTTCAGCGTTAACAGAAGAAATATTTAACAAAAAACACCCAAAAAACGGTCATTTGGCTGATGAGTTCCTGCTGGCTGCTTTAAGAGGAGTTCATCAGTGAAATCACTCGCTGCAGACTGTGTAAGCATGAACACTCGCAGTCATTCTTTGGCACGCAGTTGAATACCTCCATTCAGAGACTAATAACTTCCCTTCTGTGGAACAATTCTCTTTACAGCTGACTGATAACACCAGACCTGTGAGCCAAGGCTGCAGCAGATACTACAGCAACAACTGCAGCAAGATGCTAAAGATCAAGAGTTGTTTGGGGAAATATGCAGTTTGAATCATCTCTTCTGTATTCACTGCAGGCTTTTTATCCACAGAGATGAACCTCAGGATATCAACTAAGCCACCGGAAATCAAAAAAACTAATTAAAACCACATTTTAATTAACTCAGCTGAATAAGAGATAGAAAAATTGAAAAACATTTAATATAAACAGCCCTCAGTCACAGGTGGAAACAGAAAACTGATACCACATTTGAGTCTGCAATGCATATATTCATCCATGCAGCGCGCCTAACACTGCATGAAGCAGCAGGAGTTTTATATCATGAGCAGTGACAGCAGCAAATTGGGTAGTGAGAGGAATAAGTGCACAGTTCAGAAAGCCTGACTCTGAATGCAACACGTCGTATAGCTGTTAGATTAAGGACTACTGCTGCAGTTTCTACCATTTGTTTTCTTCTCCCTTTATGATGGGTTCATTCCAGTATGATGGTCAGTGTTATTTATACAGGGAATATCAAGGATGATGACCCATTAAAGCTGCAGGGATGTTGCATAAAGCCTATTCCCCAGAAAAGTGTGTGTGCAATCAGTTGTGTGTGTGTGTGTGCACGTGTGAGCGTGTGTGTGTGTGTGTGTGTGTGTGTGTGTGTGTGTGTGTGTGTGTGTGTGTGTGTGTGTGTGTGTGTGTGTGTGTGTGTGTGAGTGGACTCCTGTGGTACCTTCTTCTTTGACTTGAAGACGTTACATCTGAAGGAGTTATTGGATCCATCTCTGGCGATGTAGCTGAAGATCTTTAAGTCCTGGGAGTCATGAGACACGTAGAAAATCCTGAAAACATGAAACTAGATTTGAGTACACAAATGTTAGAGTTACTTCACAATACAAAACGAATGATTAGAGAATTTTGACAATACTTTATGGTATCAAAATGGGTATTAATAAATGGAATTTCACTGGCATTGGTATTAATGTATGACCCTGGATTGTTATGTGTGTTTTTGTCATATATCTCTCCTCCTGTGTGTGAGTTTGTGTGAGTGTCTGTTGGCAGATTTGCTGCTTCCCAATGCCTTATTTCTCCAGATTAAATTCATATTTATCAAGGATAAAGAATGTCTTTACACAGTATAATACGTGTAGTATTATACTGTGTTTTAAGTACGCGCCCTGTCTGGTTTTCACTCTGCCATAAACGCTGCGCTCTCTGCAGTAAACCGTGAGAGGGTCAGCCTGCATCTCCTCTCCACTGGGAATGAGGCAAACTAATTATGACCATCAACTCATGAAAGCCACCTGATACTACAGGGTGTACTACAGTACTGCATGTGTTTCCACTGCAAAACCAAACCCACAGAATCACAGGCAAGTGCAATTATTCTGACCACACACACATAAACGGTCCTTTGATGAGGTGTGGCTTTGGAAAATGAGATTCTTCCACAGGTGAATACATAATTTACAAACACACATCGCACACAAGCTGAGATTCACAGATTTCTATTTCTGTTAAGAGGTTGCATTATTAACCATAATTGCTCATTTTGAAGAGACAAAAAAAGCAGTGACTGGCAGCGTCAGAAGC
Organism: Gymnodraco acuticeps; assembly: GCF_902827175.1. NCBI lineage: Eukaryota > Metazoa > Chordata > Actinopteri > Perciformes > Bathydraconidae > Gymnodraco > Gymnodraco acuticeps. The sequence goes on along the minus strand of NW_022991216.1, from coordinate 3,246,470 downwards.
CTGTTATGATTGGTTAATTCCATCATGTAAACAGGGAGGGTATGACACACACACACACACACACACACACACACACACACACACACACACACACACACACACACACACACACACACACACACCACACACACACACACACACACACACACACACACACACACACACACACACACACACACACACACACACCCCTTTAAACACCAGATCACTGTGAACATAATGTGAGTAGGATGCCTCCCTTGGAAAAATCCCATACTGGCAAACATATGCTCTACCAACACATACACAAGCTATAGATTATTCATTATACAATTTAATGCATGTACAGTAAGTACATTTAGCACATGCAGTAAAGTACATTGAAGCACATTAGTCCTGCATGGTCAAGCCAATGTGAGGGACTAAAAAGTACCAAGACTCAGCATCATCCACTGAGGGTGAGCTGCAGAGAAGATTTCCACAGAGGGACATTCAGTGTGTTTCATCTGCAGTCAAATAGAACATGCTGAGTTCAGAACACACTGGACTGAATATCAGGCAGTTTAATCCTCAGCGTGTGTTACAGGGCTGCACAATAAATCTAAATGTTAATTAATAGTTAATATATAGTAATGACATATTCAAATTGCAGGAAGGACAATATTTATTAAGGGCTAAATATGTGGTAAATGACATTTTGAATTAAGAAATGTGGGGCCGGAGAGATATTCCAGCCTACAAAACGTGATCTATAAACTATTTATTTGGTACAGATCATCTTAAACAAATCTTTAAATAATCATTTACTTAATGGATTAGAAATAATCATATGTTGTAATATCTTGACTCTATTGCAAAATCAGACAAAATAATTGCCATTTTTCCAAATCTTACTGCCATAGTGTGCAAAGAAAGCTTTGTTTTGTTTAATACAAACATACAGTGTCATTTTAAGAGATGTGTGACTGACCTGTATATAGGATCCTGCATGATCAGCATCTTGCTCTCATCCCATGTCCATTCTTTCCTCTGTGTGTGAGACGGATGATTGTGACAAAGCAGCAATAACACATCAGAACAAGACATATTCATGTATATCATTCATATGTATTGGTGTGTAAAAACAATCTTTTAAAACTAATTTAGAGCTGAAATATTTTCTTCTTCGCTCAGCCTAACTGATTACTTTCTTAAATCAAGTGGAACACAGTTCTATGTTATTCCTCTTCGTTGTTCACAGGTGACTTACCTTCTGTTTCTTCCTCAGTAACACCTTCACCCCGTCCACAGACACCACAATGCTGACCTTCTTCTTCTTGATGTTCTTGGCCTTGAATTCATACTAAAAAAGAGACAAAAAGGAATAACATCAGGATAGCAGTATTACCTAACAGTATGTTATCTTCACTGTGTGAAACAAGTCAAAACGTAAATATTATGTGAGTGCAACAGGTAGCACAGTTTGAGATCAACTGCACTACAGTAAATGTAGCTTTCATACTGTAGTTTTGTTAATTTGATGGAGTATATTTGGTTCCACAAAACTGAGCAAAAGTCCAAAACATTTCAAAACCTTTAACTTTACTGCAACTAATAAGTATATTTATAATAATGTATTGTTTTAAATACTTTGTTGACCAAATGCCCATCAAAGGCTCCCATAGCCCAAAAACACTTATTTAAAACGCTTGTTTGAATGAGTAATTAACCAAAGATATTCTTTATAGCGTTATAAAAACACAAAAAGCAACAAATACTAACACTTGAAAGTCCAACACCAGCACAATTTAAGACAATGTATGATTAAACATCATAAATTATCCAAATTGTTGCCCACTTAAGTATTAGTTGTTTCACCTGCGCATGCACCACTCAACCCTTTCGACTTCTTTCTTGCAATGAGCGTGTATGTCCTGAATGATGGCATAATTGGGATCAATCTGAAAGTATTATTATAACAGGATCTGTGGTGCACTTTAATATATCAGCATCTTTACTAGCTTGGCAGCTCACTATAGCAGCACTGATAAAGTCTGTTGAGATTGGGAACAAAGCCAACTGAAAGAAAGTCTCCTCTGCAGTGAGAGGACATTTTGATGGATCACCTAACTTCACCTTGACTGTCACGAAAAACGGTATCAACAGGTCAAAATACTACATTTGTCCTTTCAAATGTTCTAGACTACTACCTGTCACATGGCTGATAGGAATCCTGTTGTCATTAGAAAGTGTTAGAGAAATGATCATGTGGCCACATCTCTGCCTGACAGGAAAACAGAACATCTACCAGCTAAATCAGGGGTAACCAACAGGTCGATCGCGATCGACTGGTCGATCTTCAAAGCCTTCACTGTCGATCCCTAGCATTTAAAAAAAATAATAATAATATTTTCCAAAATAAAAATATTTTCCAAAAACATAATATTTTCCAAAAAAAAAATGTTCATGCTCTGGTTGGTTGTTTAAACAAACGTTTTAGACCTAGCTCTGGTTTGTTGATTTGAATCACGCACAGGTCATTTTACAATGACAATGGTAGGCTACAATGGTTATTAGATATGTTGACGTCTATGAATTGCTGCATGCAATTCTGGGTGGGGTTAACAATCGTATCTTAACAGTCATCTTCAGGAGTAACTTAAACTGTACCAAGTTCTGCTAATATTTAACCAACATCGATATGGCTGAGGGTCCGGCGAAAAATAAATCAAAAACGTATTATTTCCACCCGGAATGGGAGCATGAATTTCTTTTCACATCAGCAAAAGAGAACAATATGACAATATGACAATATTTCGGGCATTCCTGTGGAGGTTGGGGACATTGAACCAGAGTGGTCGGTGTTCAAAGCCTCTATTGCCGAAGCCGCGGCGGGGAGCTGTGGTCTCAAGGTCCTAGGTGCCTCAAGGGGCGGTAACCCTCGAACCTCCTGGTGGACACCGGTGGTCAGGGAAGCCGTCCGACTGAAGAAGGAGGCCTTCAGGGATTTGTTATCCCGGGGGACTCCCGAGGCAGTTGCAAGGTACCGACAGAAAGGAGGGTCAGGCCGATTGTCGAACCTCAGATTGAGGAGGAACAATGCGGATTCTGTCCTGGTCGTGGAACGACGGATCAGCTTTTTACTCTCGCAAGGATCCTGGAGGGGGCCTGGGAGTACGCTTATCCGGTCTACATGTGTTTTGTAGACTTGGAGAAGGCGTATGACCGAGTTCCCAGGGAGTTACTGTGGGAGGTGCTGCGGGAGTATGGGGTGAGGGGGGTCTCTACTCAGGGCCATCCAATCTCTGTACTCCCAAAGCGAGAGCTGTGTCCGGGTCCTCGGCAGTAAGTCGGACCCATTTCCGGTGAGGGTTGGCCTCCGCCAGGGCTGCGCTTTGTCACCAATCCTGTTTGTAATATACATGGATCGGATTTCGAGGCGTAGTCATGGGGGAGGGGGTCTGCAGTTCGGTGGACTAAGGATTGCACCACTGCTTTTTGCAGATGATGTGGTTCTAATGGCTTCATCGGTCTGCGACCTTCAGCACTCACTGGATCGGTTCGCAACCGAGTGTGAAGCGGCTGGGATGAGGATCAGCACCTCCAAATCTGAGGCCATGGTTCTCAGCAGGAAACCGATGGACTGTCCACTCCAAGTAGGGAATGAGTCCTTACCCCAAGTGAAGGAGTTCAAGTATCTCGGGGTCTTGTTCTCGAGTGAGGGAACAATGGAGCGTGAGATGGGCCGGAGAATCGGAGCAGCGGGAGCGGTACTGCAGTCGCTTTACCGCACCGTTGTGACGAAAAGGGAGCTGAGCCAGAAGGCAAAGCTCTCTGTCTACCGGGCCATTTTCGTTCCTACCCTCACCTATGGTCATGAAGGATGGGTCATGACCGAAAGAACGAGATCGCGGATACAAGCGGCCGAGATGGGTTTTCTCCGCAGGGTGGCTGGTGTCTCCCTTAGGGATAAGGTGAGAAGTTCGGTCATCAGGGAGGGACTCGGAGTTGAGCCGCTCCTCCTTCGCGTCGAAAGGAGCCAGTTGAGGTGGTTCGGGCACCTAGTTAGGATGCCACCTGGGCGCCACCCTAGGGAGGTGTTCCAGGCACGTCCAGCTGGGAAGAGACCAAGGGGTAGACCTAGGACCAGGTGGAGGGATTATATCTCTTCTCTGGCCTGGGAGCGCCTTGGGATCCCCTAGTCAGAGCTGGTTGATGTCGCCAGGGAAAAGAAAGTTTGGGGCTCTCTGCTGGAACTGCTACCCCCGCGACCCGACCACGGATAAGCGGGAGAAGATGGATGGATGGATGGATGGATGGAATATGACAATATGCCAACAGGCGGTAGCCTTGGCGAAACGGGGCAACCTGGAGCGCCATCATGCGAGCACCCATGGTAAATTCAAAGACTCATATCCACTCAACAGCGCATTAAGAACCAAAATAATTGATGAACTGAAAAGAGGACTAAAAGCACAGCAGTCGCTTTTCATCGCGCCTACATCAAAGAGCAATGCAGCTACAGAAACGTCCCTCCGGATTAGCCATATTTTGGCTCAGCACAAAAAAACATTTACGGATGGTGAGATGATTAAAGAAGCAATGAGCGCCACAGCTGACGTCTTGTTTGCGGATTTCAAAAATAAAGAGGACATAAAAGCAAGGATAAAAAGTGTACCACTTGGTGCACCTACTGTAGCCAGAAGAGTCCAGTCATTGTCCGAAGATGTATCCCAGCAAGTATTAAAAGACTTGTCTCTCTCGGAATACTTTTCAGTTCAATTTGATGAGTCTACCGATGCCACAGACACAGCCCAGCTAGGTGTGTTTGTCCGGATGGTTTTCACGGATTTGATTGTCAAGGAGGCCTTTCTTGCCCTTATCCCATTGAAAGAAAGAACCAGGGGTGAGGATGTGTACAAGGCATTCAAGGACTATGTTCGTGAGTACAAGATTCCCATTCATAAAATAGTGTCCTTCACAACCGATGGTGCACCAGCGATGCTCGGTGTTCGTTCAGGATTTGTTGCGCTGTGCAGAAAAGACCCAGACTTTCCACCATTTGTAAACTATCACTGTGTGGTACATCAACAGGCATTGGCAGCTAAAGCAATTGACATGTCACATGTAATGAATGTTGTTGTTAAGATTGTCAACTCAATTCGCGCAAAAGCACTCCAGCACCGGCTATTTAAGTCTTTATTGGACGAGCTGAACTCTGTGTATGGAGATTTGATCCTTCACGCAGATGTAAGGTGGCTCAGTCGGGGAAAGGTGCTCCAGCATTTACTGCCAGAGATCATCAGTTTTCTGAAGTCGAGGAACGAGGAGTATGAGCAGCTGTCCGACGATACTTGGTTATTGGACTTGGGGTTCCTTACCAATCTGACTGCAAAACTCAATGACCTTAACCGAGAATTGCAAGGGAAAGACTGAGAGCTTGGTCACATGATTAGCGCAGTGGAGGCATTCAAAGTGAAGCTCAGTTTGTGGACCACTCAGTTAAGACATGTGAGGTTGACACACTTCCCAAATCTTGAAAAGGTGTCACAAAACCTCACAGACAAAACTGCTTTCCATTCTGAACAATTCTGAACCCATTTGAACAAACTGATCGATTTGTGGAGCTACAAGACATGGGGCAAGTAGTTGGTTTTGTATCAAACCCTTTCCTCAGCGTTGACATTGAACAGCTGTCAGCTAAAATGCAGGAGGTGTTTACATTACCTATGGGTGTTGACATAGAGATCATTGAAATGCAAAGCGACATTGAATTGAAGGCCAGAGCAAGAGATCAGGACTTTTGGTCACTCGTGAGTAGAGAGAGGTATCCACTGATTGTGTCATGTGCGCTTAAACTGAAGGCCTACTTTGGCTCCACATACTTATGTGAAACGGCCTTTTCACAAATGAAAATAATTAAATCCAAGTATAGAACTCGTAAGACTGACGCACATCTTACTGACTGCCTTCGGCTGGCAATCACTAACTATCAGCCAGATTTAAAAAGGCTTGCAGATAATGTGCAGTCACAGCAGTCTCATTAAAGGCAGGCTGATAGAGCAACTTGAGCATTGGAAATATATTGTGCATTGAACAGAGAAACTTAATATAGTGCAGTGGTTCTCAAACTTTTTCTGTCAGGCCCCCCCTTTGGAGAAAAAAAAAAGTCGGGCCCCCCCAACACAAATAGTCAGGCTCAGTAGCTCAGGTAGCTTGACGTTTCATAGAGGGTGCTCAAACATTTAGGGTTTCCCATTAATGTACCGGTCGCTACAGTGGAATTTTCTACTGCAACATTCCCCACGCATATACACAGTGTACCCGCGATTGTTACAATGAAGGCTCGATAATCAGCTTAGCAGGGGTAAAGTGCTATTTTTATAGGTGGTGTGTGGATCTCACATAGGGGGGGTCCGGGGGCAAGCTCCCCGGGAAGATTTCATTTTTAAATATTGAAGTTAAATGCATCAATCTGGTGCACTTTGAGAGCAAAATGAAGAGATCTATGGATACATCTCTCAACACGTAATAATACTGTACTGCATCATATTATTTTCGAATCAATAATTTTTAAAATTATGATTTTTTTTTTTAATCTTTTTTTTTGTAACCATTTTTCCTCCTGGTCTCTCGCGCCCCCCCTGGCATGCCTCTGCGCCCCCCTGGGGGGGCGCGCCCCCCACTTTGAGAACCACTGATATAGTGTGAACAGATACTGTAAATATTAATAGTTTGTATTGAACAGATAACTGTGCATAACTGTGTCTTTCTTTGTGTGCATCTTTACACGTACATTGAGCCTGTTGTAACATAAATTGATTGCAAAAATAAATATGACGATGAATAGTCTTACTCCTAAGTGGGTTTTTTGGAAGATATCGGATTGGTAGATCTCGGTTTACATTTTGGAATAAAAAGTGATCTTGGGCTTGAAAAGGTTGGTTACCACTGAGCTAAATGAACACTAAGGTAAAGGATGTGAGTTTGTCTCCACTCTGTTCTGCTGAGGGTTTCACAGCAGCTGCGTCGGCAAGGGGAGACTAACATGTTTCCACCTCGTCAGCTGGCCAGCTTTCTGCAGAGGAACTTAGGAAGTCTGGCCTGTCGAATCAAATCACCGTCACTGTTAAACATGAAGCATGGTTCCACACTCTTTAGCAACAGGCATCCACCGTGTGACAAAATGCAGGTGTTTGACAAAAAGCTGGTTTCATACAGCTTACAAAGTCGATGAAAAACGACAAACTGCAATGGAAAACAGCTCTCTGGCTTTTAACGCACGTGGAAATGATCAGTTTGACATTGTTGAAAAGAAGGAAGCTCATTTGTTTTCTTGTCACACATTTTGTGAAAAGAGTGTGACTCATGGCTTTCTACGTGTAACATTTAATTTATATTTCAAAAGGTTAATTATTACAGTTTTATTTTATATGTTATGTGAAGCACAACGTACCATACTGTTATAATAATGTTCTTTATCAGCCTTTGAAACAGAAACCATTTGGGGAGAAAAATAAATAATATCATATAGATGGAGAATATACGTGCGACGACTAATCGCCTGGATTGACGACTATTGGTCGACTATAAAAATCTTTAGTCGAGGGCAGCCCTAGATCGTTGAAAATATTTTGATGATTGTTTGACATTTCTCTGGCAGAAATGGTAAAACAAATCCAATTTTCAAATGTAGAGGATTTTCTGCTTCTCCTGTCAAATATTATTGTATACAAAAGAAAATTGAACCAAAAAGATGTTTTGAGAAGTCACATGTTATATTTTTTAAGTTGTGATGGCCATTTTTTGACAAGCCAAGCTAGATCCATCCTGCTTATAGTCTTTATGCTAAGCTAAAGGTGTCCTGGTTGAGCTTATAATTAGAATATACCCCATGAGTGGTGCTGATATACAATTTATCCGGTTTTATTACATCTTGTGATCATGAACATAATAGTATGCGACTAGTTTTTTTCAAGTCTTTCACACACAAAATATATACAACAATAATATAAAGGATTTAAATGTCCAGCCTGCCGTTTACTACATTCTGCCAAATGTTAATATAGAGCATTAGTGGACATATTTAATGTTGTACTCCAACTGCAGCCATGTGAATAAGTGTAAAAGTGTAGGAGTACGTTGTTTAAAATGCAAGGGTAAAAGAAATGTCAGTGGAAACAAGGAAAGGGTAAGAGGATGAACAATTGAAGATGAGAGGAGTGGTGAGTGGATAGGAGGAGACAGCTGTTGTTATGTAAGGACATCCTGCAAACTGTGACCTTTAATCAAGCTGCACAATTCTGCCAGGGAACAATTAACTAAACATTATGAACAAGTCAAGACCTCACAGACATGATCCTGGAATAGTTTGGGTTGTATTTGTCTTTTATGTACGCAGGCTAAGTCCTCACTGTGTGAGTGTGTGCGAAGACTCACAGGAAATAAGTGTTATACTCTAAAAGGAAGCTTTCTGGTCAAATCCGTTTTCCACACTTTCTTCAGGCTAATTTCCTGCTTGTGTGTCTATTTGAAATGCCCTGCTCTCGCTGCCCTGGATCCATGGTGATTAAAGTTTCAGTCTCTAATTATACAAAAGCGAATCCTGGGAGAGCTGATTAAATGGAGAATAGGTTGAGGGAGGGAGGGAGAGAAGGAAACGCACCACAGAGACCGAGGGAGACGACGGGTTTAAAGAGGAGGAACGGGGAAATACTCGTGCTGCAAAGTGAAGTGGGACATTGGTTAGATGAAAGGAAAGTGTGAACCCAAAGAAAACTGGTGCTAAGTTTCATTAATCTCTATTGCAGTGTGCTTATGAACCCTGTGTAAAACACTGAGAGGAGAATATGTGCTCTGGGGCCAAAACTGAGAAGAATACATTCAAAGAAAGGTGAATGAGCAGAATTGGATGATTTTAGGGGCGTGAACCTGACAAAAACACCATCAAAATCGAAAGAAGAGTTATAAGAGGAGAGCAGAATATATCTGAATATTTAAATGAAAATGAATTAGGAAACAAATATAAACCAAAAGGGGCCCTATGATACTCATTCTCAGGTTCATACTAGTACTTTGTGCCTCTGACATGTCTCCATGCTCTAATGTTCAAAAAGCTCTTTATTTGTCTCATACTGCAGCACCTCTTTTCACCCTCTGTCTGAAACCAGAGCCCAGTCTGCTCTGATTGGTTAGCTGGCTGGCTTTGTTGTGATTGGTCAACTGCTTAGGGATGTCACGCCCCTTTGCATATCACTACAATGTTTTGGAGCCAAGCCAATAGCAGCGCAAGTGTTACATAGTAATGTCACTCAACAAAGAATCCAATGGAGGTGTTTCATGGAACACAGGGATTGTTGCCTTTGCAGACCATTTACATGCACAGAAACCCATATATCACACTACAGGGAAGAGAAGACCCCAAAAAGCACAAAACAGGCACCTTTAAGATTTTCCCTCTACCCTCCAATCGAAGATACGTGTCCTGCATCTTTGAAACACCATGCTTTTCTAGCTAGCTAACAATCTATACTAACAGCAATCACCGTTAATATTAATAATCCAAATACTGTGTTTTAATACCACTAAAGAGTCAGCATATCAACTCTTGTAACAAAGTCTAATAAACGATAACAATGGCTTGGCCGATTATTGGGGCCGATATTCCGCATTTGACCGATTATCGGTATCGGCCTTTTTTTAATCAAATTGCCGATAAAACTTTGGCTCTGATGCGGCCGTTTCTCTGGCTGCAGTCACCACTCTGTGAACACGAGCAATGTCCCGCCCACAGCGCTATCTGATAGGCTATTACTGAAGATTTTCCGGGCGGGAGCCAGCCAGAGGCGGGACCTTCTCAGATTACAGGCAGGTGCGAAAGAACGCAGACACAGACTGAAGCAAGCAGCAGCGCTGAGCGGCAGAGCCATACATGTGTTAAACCGAAGTTCAATAAACATCCCTATCCCCTATGCTGAAGTTGCAAAAACACCACGATCTTATGATCCAATTCTATCAGTTTCCCAGTTACACAGGGACGCGGAAAGTCAGTCAGAATTGGGGGTGCGTACAGCGTCTCGCAGCAGAGTAACTGTGGTGCGGAGGGGGAGGGGCTGCGAGTGGAGCCTCGCAGTTTTTCAGGTTGATATGTGAAGCTCATTAGCTAGCCAACATGTATCTAGCAAATGTTTAGCAAAATATTAGAAGTGAGGCTACTAGACTAACGTTAGGTCGACTGTAATAGCCTCACATTTAATAGTTTGCAAAACATTAGCTAGCACTAGTGTTTTGCAGTTGCTAGCAGCTTATTGGGATGTTATGCTAGATAGACAGATAATAAATTAAGCATATTGTTAGTTAAGCATGTCAGCCTGCAGCCCCACTTCTTGTCTCTCTCTCTCTAACTCATTGCAGATGACTGCACTAAAGAAAAGGGCACAGAGAGGAAACCAGTTGTAAGATGTTTAAAAGTTAATTAAACATAATATATGCTTAAATGCATGTCAAAGAAGTTGTGTTGAGTTGTGTTGGAGTTTGTGTTATTCTACATTTTGACACCAAGATTTTCTGATTTTACTGCAAATGTATATCGGTTCCAAATATCGGTTATCGGTCTCCTTGATTACTAATTATCGGTATCGGCCTTGAAAAAGCCATATCGGTCGATCCCTAGTTTTATGTAGCAACTAACTACCTTTCCTACCACATCGGTGTCAAAACAATTACACAATGCTCTTTCATAAAGACAACATTCTGGTGAAGCAAACTGGGATTTGGGAAGTATGAATTTTTTATATTTTCTTTGCTTATCTAAGTGCAAAGTGTTTTTGAAATATTCAAGCTTGTAATGCACTTCTATTGTTTTGGTTTTCCTTTTATCAACAGCAGGAAGAAAAAACAAAGTTCATGACATGAGTTCCCCAAAGCCTCAACGTGTTAGAAGTCTTTCAGCAAGGCAAAGAAATACTCCAGAGGGGAGCTCAGTTTACTTTAGTCTGCTGTTACAGATTCTGAAACTTTCTGATTTATGCTAGAGACATTTAGGAGGACAGACTAGGGGAATAACTCAGTTGGAGTTGTAATGAAAAGCGTATGGCTGATATATGTGGATTGAACATAAACACAAAGGAGATGGCTTCATATTCAAAGAGGCACACTTCAAAGATTTGCCTTAAAACGCTAAAACTATACCTCCAATGCTGACTGACTGTTTCAGTAGTACAGCAAGGCTCAAGCTTAAGAGTGAGACGATGTATTTCAAATCTTTCTCTGGATGTCTGGATGTGAGCATTTAGGCCGTCAGACTCATCAGTCTTCCCAGACAGCGTAACAAATCTTAGCCAGCGTTGCTCTCTGCAATCTATAATGAAAGTGTCAGACAGAATAGCGATGGCTGTTGCTATGTGCACAGAATGAGGAAGGGGACAATTGGTTCTCAGTGGAGTTTGTGTTCCCAGTGTTGTAAATGTTTAGTTAGCTGCTTCCAAACAGAGAGAAACACATCACAAAATCCAACCAGAAGGGGCCACTCACTTTTTAGTACTATCTGTTAGGGAATCATTTGCTTAGGTATTCAACCTTCGACACAGTTCATCATTTTCTCCTCTCACTGTCTCCTTTCCCATGGCATAGGTCTACAGCCTTGGGTATTGCTGCTATCTCTCTTAAGGAGGAGCAGCTTGGGCGCATTGTTGTTGCCAGTCTATGACAGAGCACAAGCCGCCATAAGGTAGTTTACTGTTCAGGGACGTAGGTTCCCTGGCGCACATTCTTTCCTATGGACTTCTCTAGTTAGATTCAGGGTCCATAATGTGTAGTCTCACTGATGAAGAATGTTGATTATTACACTCCTAATTAGTTAAAACCTCGAGCTGCAGAAAGAGTTCTTCAGAATTGGTTTGGCAACCGCTGTGTCAACTCGTGACACAGCACCTGTCTTGTCAATTCTCCGGCCGAAACTCCAAATAAACCATCAGTGTTTGTCATCAAAGCTCCAGCTCTCCTCGTGTCTCTCTGAGTCCTGACTCTAATTGCTTCAGAAGTTTCCCCCACACTATCTTAGCGAGCTAAGACAATAAAATGTGGTCTGACAGATTCAGAGCAGCTTCTTAGAAATGTTTTTGTTTATAATATATTCTGCCAACATATATTAGCTACAGATACACTTGTGGTATGGAAATTAGACACCTGTGATTGGAATTGACCATGCTTGCAGGATGTAAGGTACGCTTTTATGTTTATTTCTTTGGTCAAAGCTAGGTAGCTAGCCTAGCTGGTTACACAGCTTCCAGTCTTTATGCTAAGCTAAGCTAATATCTGTTAAAGTAATTTGCCTGTTACGTTTGGACATAGTAAATTAGCAAATTTCCCCAAATCTTAAACTATTCCTTAAAGTGCAAAGAGTGGAAGGAGGTCAACATTTGAGGAAACACATCTGCCACCATGATGATAGTTAAGCCCTTGACGAATAATCAAACCATACACACGCGTAGAAATTTGGACCTCATGATCCTGAGATCAATATCTAATCTTGACCACCTACTAAGAGTGATATAGAAGGTCAAACTTTAGAGGACGCCGCAGAGGACATGAGGGATTTTAGTGAACTACACGTGTACATGTCCTTGTAGGAAAAGGGCTCCAAATGATTATGTGGAAGTAGCTGGGGATACTGTACCCCTGGCTCCAAAAAGGAACATGTCAGCAACCTCTGGTCACAGTTTCCTTTAGTTAATGTTATTTGGTTCATTTTTAGAGGTCTCACTTAAAAAAACTCATAAAAGGGAAAAGTTGAAAAAAGAACAAATTAGTTTTTCTTCTTGCTGTTTACGGATATTTTTTTAGTGAATCATTGAGTAGGATTTAAATGATGGGCAACCCCCCCACTCCTCTTCCTCGATTCTGAAAAGCAGAGGAATGCGGGGTGCATTGTGGGTCATTGATGCTCCCTGTAGTACCATTGAATCCATACAGGAGTACACAATAGGCCCCATAGATCGCAACCTAGCAACCCTTCATTACAATTCCCAGGATTTGGGGAGTTCCAAGGAATTTCACTGCTTTTTCCCCCAATTTGCTAAACAAAGAGATGACTGTTGGGAGCTGAGATCACAACAGCTGCCCAACATCCTGGCAAGGAAGAAGGCTTCTCTGAAATCAAAGTGGAGGGAAGCAATTTCACGCAAAAAAAACAAACTTATTATGTAAAACTCCAACTGCTAATTTTTTGGGCAATCAAGAAGCTCTTCTTCTTACACTGTCCAATTAGTAAACACAAAGATTTAAATCACTGCTGCTCAACTAGTTTCTGTGAGGGGTATTTTCAGACACCACGAGTGGTACTCTTAATTGATCATCTTTATTTCCTTCAAAATAAAAGTGTCAGGATAAAAAGCCATCACAGATTAAAATAGTAAACGTGCTGCAGGATGAATCAGCTGCTAGCTTTGCAGAGGAATCTATACTCTTAAAGCGTGTCAGGGAAACTGTGGCAATCAAGCTGCTCTGCTTCTTACACATTAGTAAAAACAAAGACTTAAATCACTGCTCAACTAGTCTCTCACTGTGAGGGGTATTTTCAGACAGGCCTCTGCCCTGTAGCTAAACGGGGAGGACAGAGTGACTCCCATGACATGAACTGGCACACCTCATCATTAGTCAGCAGGAGTGTGATAAGGGAGCAATTACCTCGAGAGTCGCCACAGACGACGACCTTGGCTTCGACCAGACACAGACGGGAGTTTTGGTTTGTGCACGCTGGGAGTGTTATGTGAAAGAAAGAATAAAGATACAGGAGCTAGATAGGCAGACCACATTTTAAAAAACTGCTTGCATTTGGATGCTTGCTGTGCCTACGTGAGTGGTTCCCGCCTGAGTGCACATATTATGGATTGGGTCTGTTGGCAGCCTCCAGTGAGTGAGCAGCAGTCTGGTCCTGTGGGGGAGATGGTGCTAACAGGAACCAGACAGCTTAAAGGGCTTCTTAACTGGGACTGCACCAACACAGCAGGGTGACACGCAAGACTGCAATATACTGCATTGTGGCGGCCAAATTCATAAAGGAATAAAATGGAAGAATAACTCAAAATAAAACTGCAGCAGAGGCACAGGTCAGCGAATCTTACGCAGAGGTTAAGTCCAGGCAAGAGAATCCTTTTCGTACATTTATTTCCATGGTCCGATATCAAAAAGGCACACTAAACACGTTTCCTATATATTCTTGCCTTGCAGCCTTTCCTACAGCTTTCACTTGAATCACCATGGTAAAAAAAACATATGCATATGCTGGTGCTCTTAACCTAACTACCACCTGTCTCATGATACATACATGATCACCAGGTGCCCCAAACGGCCTTCAAACAACAAAGAATAAATAAATATACATTAAAGATAAACAATAACATCGAGAAAGTAAATGTTGAACAATTCAATTATATAGAGCAATACATAACTCCAACAGGCATAGTATAACTTTAAGAAGAGGTTGGGACAGTTTTAACTCAAGGTCCTCTTTTCTAGGCATATTTATTCTTAGTTTTAGTGATACTATTCTGGAAGACAGATAAGCAACCACAGCTGGCACCGACTGCCCCGCTCCATCTGGGAGCTACAGCGGTGTCTTGTGTAGATAAATGACTTTCATTACTAGCACCGCAAGTGTGTTTATAGAGGCTGACAGAAAGAATTGATCAGTCCTGTGGTCTGTGTTAATACGTCTGGTTGGAGGCAGGGAAGAAATCAAAGCCCCTGAACTCAGACAACAGACTATGTAGTACTCTTAATTGATCATCATTGTTTCCCTCCATATGAAAGCGGCTAGGTCAGGACGAAAAGCCATCACGGATTAAAATAGCAAAACATGCTGCAGGATGAATTAGCTGGGAGCTTTGCAGAGCAATCAACTCAACTTTTTGTGTAGAACAATAACATGAGGGGGTGGTTACAATGTTATTTCATGCATGCACATGGTATCATGATTTACTCCATAACATAGATATTGTACTGTCTATCTCCCGACAGTATGGGTGGAATCAAGATGGACGGAAACAACTCCTAGTTTTGATGATTTAATCAAATCTAAATAGGTTGTTAACCTTAGAAGAAAAAGGACAACAACAATACACCAATTAGGATCACACATATCCCATACACATTAAATCACATTCAATATAATAATCACACTTACTAGTGGCCTCTCCTGATTCCTCAATCTCAATAACGTTAATTTATGTATCCCCTCTATTTATACACATCAATAAACCCGCGAATCTCCATCCAGATTTAAAGTCACTCACATAAACTGAACCCCATTAATTGAACCCTCATACACCCAGTACAACCATGAATTTACAGCACAGATATACTTTCATTATTATGAAATGATTATATTTGTACCTCTTAATGTATTCTCCATATCAGTTGTTCTGTATTCTTACGAGGGGGAGCAGCAGAGATAGTTTAAGTCGCGGAAGTACCTTATGGAAGCCCATAATCTGTTACACTGAAAAAAGTGAGAAGTTGACCTTAATTAAATATGTTATGTCAACAGATTTCACATAACTGTATAAGGTTAGTTGAAGCAATAATATATAGTGCACCCTATCAACATGTGAAAGGGAGGAGGCAGCTTCTTCCATATTTAACAGATTGAGAAAGTTCTCCAGCCATTCTGCCAAAGCAGTTGGGCTTTCTGACTTTCAATTCAGTAGTATAATTGTTAGTTGAGAAGCATGCTAGAGCTATGGGAATCAAGTACACTTAAAGCTTGTCAGGGGAAGCAGCGCAGCCTCGTGCAGGCACTCCTCCAGCGCTGCGCCCTTGCAATGGACCCACGCCTGAGTTACTTTCTGACAGGCAGTGAAAGGACCACCAGTCCCAGGGCGCTGACGGTGGATACTCAGGGTTAGTCACATGGGACGTGGAGGAAATACAAAGGAACGACCTGAGCATGCCAAACACACACACTCAATGAGAAGGTGCACATGGATACACAGGGCCGCCCCTCCCTACAGGCCAATCACGCAGGCTGCATGGGGGCCCGCCTAGCGCAGGGGGCCCCGCCCAGAGGGCCTCAGCTGCTGTGCACAGTTCTCCGCTCAGTTCTCCGCGCACCCCCCCCCCCCGAGAGTGAGAGATGACAAGGGGAGCATGTCTGTAACCCGACACCGTTGTAATGTATCGACATCTGACCAATCACGGCTTTGATACGGCCAGTAGTGCAGGTGAAGAGATGTCGGTGAAAAGACAGTTTCAGTCCGGCGCAAAAAACAAAACATGAAGAAACTAGAGCATCACTCGAAGGTGGGTTATTGTATGAGTCAAATGTACAACTTGCGAATGTTGTATAAGTGAAATTGCCAATTGCCATATTAAAACATCAGCTGCAATTCACGACATGAAGAAGGCAGTCTCTGCAGAGCATACAGGCTAATGGAGATGCAGTTATTTCCAGCATTCTTTATTTACCATTCATTCAAGTATGTTATGCCTTTTATCTGCTAATGTACAGGAGGAAGAGTGATACACTGTCTGTCTAGTTGGCTTACATAACAGTTAAAGTGTACAGCCTAAAAAACATGGAGCAGTTTTTCCCCTTTTAATCATTTTTATGTCAATTTGCACATTTCATGGTGATGCTCAGCCTCTCCCCTTAACTCCTAACAGTCATCATCATGTCAACCACAACACAGAGAAACACTGATAGAAATGTGTGTGTAGTTTTTGATACATTGCTGACAGAGGGAACTACATTTGAATACAGATTTAAGAAATATCAGTTTTTGAGCATGTCATAAGCATGTTTTGTCTTGACTATATTATAATAAAACAATATAGTATTTTTATTATTGAATTGATTATGATTGTCATTATTAGTAGAAGTAGTTTATTTGCATTAATTATATTTTAATCTTTATGAGGCTAGTATTTGGCAGGAAATGCAGACGTATTCACCTGTAAACACATACTGAACGACATACATGCACATTTACCTCACTGTATAAAAAAGTAACTGTTGATAATAATAATAAACAGGAATTATATTTGCAAACATTTTTTCACTCCTGTCGGTTGGGGGGGGGCCTCATCTCACAATGTCGCTTGGGGCCCCAAGTTGGCAAGGGGCGGCCCTGTGGATACACACTACTTACATCCACATGTGCGATTTCCTTAGTCGGTTATTAACAGTATTTGATAACCTACAAAATTGTACACATTTTTAACTAATTAACTGAATCTTAAGAAGAAAAGTATGCGCTGGTTGCAGTTCCTCCAAATTGAAAAGGAGCAATTCTTCTGTGTTTTATGTCATAGGAAAAAAACATATATTTGAGTTTTGGAGTGACAAAACTTCTAAAGACATTGCCTTGGAAGGGCATATTTTTCAAAGTTCAGAGACCAAACGATGAATTGAATTATATGGAATAGAATTCTAAACTGCAGCCATACAATATTTAATAATACATGGATTTACTAAGTCTCTTAAAATGGTTATTCACATTATAACATATATACATCCAATCCACTGAGTTAACAACAACATAAGTAAACCCGCAGACAGTCTGATATAAACACCCTCATCTTAAACCTCTTCCAAGTTATTACGTCCAGTGAATGGGTAGTGTCTCCTTTAAATGCAAATCTGTGTCCTTAAGTGACTCCACTGAAATGAAAATGTGAGGCACAATATATCAGATCCATTTTGTGTAAAATATCCCAACTTATATCCCAAAGCAGAGCACACTGATGAAATATATAGAAATAAAGTGACTGATATCTTTAGATCTTTTTAAGAGGACTTGTGTTACTTCGATTGGATGTTTGACCTTCACTTTGCAGAAAGGCTTATAAGGTGCAGACTTTGACACTGTTCTGATGAAGAGGACCACTTTCTGTTATTTTCAATATCAGTTTAAGGCGTGCACCTACGACCATCTTTTGTGACATCCCAATAACATTGAAAGCCAATCATGGTCCAGAGCTGAAACTGGTGCATTTACACTTAGAAGTATTTGTCAGTGATGAAGGACAATTCGTATTTGTGTATTCTTAGACTTTGAATTTTCAGAGTGCGAAAAGGAATCAATGTATTTTTAAGGTTTTTTTAATGCAGAAAAAAACATACCAGGACATAAATTATAATTCAAAGCTGAGTATTTAATGCATTTTGAAACAAGGCACCATCTTGTTTAAAAAATCTCCTAATAATCCCATAATAGTAGTGGATAAAAAACCTGCTAAGTGAGGTATGCCACTGCTTTTTATAATGCTTGTATGTAGTTTCATTTCAGTAAAGTGCTTCATTGGCCCAACGTGTGAGACTGCCTGGGTTTCATTCAACATTAATCTACTAAAGAAGAAGTCTTTTTGTCTCAGTTAGTGTGTACTGATGTGGAAACACTTTTTTAAGAGATCAATTAAAACTGAAAACCATCTGTTTTTATAAAAGTGGCCTCACTGGGAGGCTGAGGAATAAGGAAAAGCTCTGGGGCAACAGGGCATCTTTCAGCTGTAGGTGAACCTAGGGACCTTGGTGTTACAGAGATGCTGAGCAATGCTCTGTCCATTCAGGAGTCTGTTAGAGCAGCAGTCAGAGTAATAGGATTACAGACCAACGCTGTCAGATCACAGGCTCTAAAATCCCCCCCCCAGGAGCCAGTGCAGGGGGGTAACCGTCAACCATCTAGATTCTACACCCATATACTGTAAACACAGTAATGACATCTAGTTAGGGCAGGAGCTTCTAGGGTCTTGAAAAGAAACACAGCATGTTTATGTTATGATATATCATTGCCAGTTAATTTGCCAGTCAAGCCGAAGTTCTTTCTAAAAATTGTTTTGTTCATTTTTAAGAGGGAAAACTTAAAACATGCTCTGGTTGCTGTTCCTCCAATTAGAAATTCAAAAAATTTCTGCGTTTTATGTCCTTATAAAACCCAATATATTGAGGTTTCGGAATGTTTGTCGCACAAAACAAGCCATTTGAAACCATCACCTTGAGAAATATGAATCAATTAATAAGGGATATCATTTTAAGCTGCAGCTACAATACCCTTAAGGTTATATTATTTTCCAAAAGGCTTAAATAAGGAGGATTTTTTAAGGATAACCAGTTTATTCTTTCAGTGCTCAAATAAAGAGATCAACGTTAACGAGTGACTTTAGTGTATATTGACATATAAAAAGGATATATAATGGATTTTTAACGTAACTTATATGTCTGCCATCACCAGAGGAAAGCACAAATGTGAACACAGGAAATGACAGACTACAGCTGGTGTGAAAGAGGTAGGTGATGAAAGGAAACCAGGGAGAAGGAGTAAGTAGGTGGCGAATGGTTTACTAAAACAATGACAGGTTTGAGGCCAAATGCAACTGCCTGATTAACCACACGTTAACCCTTTTTTCAGGGGGTAAACACGGGGTGTCAATCAGGGGCGCCATCTGTGCCTTACATGCAAACCTGGCCCCAAAAAGCCCCTTAGAAGAGGCTTTAGGAGTGTGAGAGAGCTTTCATAAAGCTCAATGATGACTGAGTAGCTTAAATCTGTGTCTGAGAGGACGGAGACAGCTCTTCCAGTATCCATGTAGGCATGACAACAGAAGGTTGGGTAAAGTGTGCCAGCACATGGCTCTGATTGATGACTGTCAGCTCCCCTCTACTGACAGCTGTCTGTCTTTTTGTCCCATATCCAAATGTGCATCCCTCCATGGTAGGGCTGCACGATATTGGAAAAAACTGACATTGTGATTTTTTTGCCCCCTGCGATATATATTGCGATATGAAAAAATACAGGACTTGAAGAAAAGACTGTTTTTTTGTCCGCAAACCATCCTTTCTTGAACTTTAAATGCTTTACAATTGGTATTTTTCTAACTATATTTAACCGGATGAAGGATTTTAGTCACGGAGGTCTGGATCTTAAGTTATCAGAGCAACAAGCTGAGCTAGCTCGGTTAGCAGCGCCGAACTGCCCTGGAGAAACACATAAAACTACTTTATTCAGTGTTTCTACCTTTAATCACCGGGTCCGTTTGCTATGGAGATTTGATTGTGGTTTGCTGTGCATGCAGAGCCTGCCTGTCACTCACTCAAGTACCCCTAACATGAGAGCCGCGCTAGTTTTCCTTTTCTAGCAAGCAGTAAAATAATTGTAACATGACGTGTTTGAGTTAATTTGCCTACTTATTATTGCACGTCCTGCGATGTGAATATCGCGCATGCGCATATCGCGATTATCGTCACGACACGATATATCGTGCAGCTCTACTCCATGGACCAAAGTAAGATAAATAATGGTAAAACTCACAAAATGTCAACAACAAAAAAACAAGCCAAGTAGGTGGTAAAGCAGGGCAATATATTGACATAATCTAAAAATTCTGATATGAGACTAGATATTGTCTTAGATTTTGGATCTTCTTAAAATGGGAATTGTTGTCTTTTCCTGGTTTTAATGGCTACATTACAGTAAAGTGGTATTTTTCTGAATTAACAGACTATTGTAGCTTCGGACAATCACAGAATTGTATCCGATACAACAAAACATGAAAATCTCGTAAACTTGGGTTAACTAGAGATGTTATTTCAGGCTTCTAATCACCAACACCTCAAAAAAAAGATGAGGGATAAAAGTATTTTCAGGGTTTAAGGACTCATTACTGCACCACTCGAGGAATTGCCTTTACTCATTCAATCAATATTACTGATGATTACTTATCTAAATTATAATTGTGTATATATTTTTTAAAGAAATAACAATCAAATATAAAATATTGTCACAATATCGATAGTGGTATTTAGTAAAAAAATATTGTGATACATGATTTTCTTCATCTCGCCCAGCCCTAGTTAGAAGGCCACCAATTAAAATCACTATTGCTGAGGCTCTGTGACGACTTTCCAACAGTAATGCATTGCAAAGGCAATCAAATAGATCAAAAGCACTGAATTCCTTTTGTGCAGAATCAAAGGACTTGAGAGATGAACAGTAATCAGGACGCAGTGCGATAACAATGATGATTACTGTACGATCTTCGTGATGTTATTACTCAAAAACAAGACTATAGAAGCCGTAGACCCTTCAGAGATATTAAGCTGGTGTCATTTAGTCCAAAAGTGACAGACGTTTGGTGACAGAGATCTCTTGGTCTCATATCCTTTGTAACTGTGGCAAAATGTTGTTAGAGAAGGTCAGCTCAGTAGCATTTTCAGCTGGGATAATGGAGCCAGGGTAATGTTGGGAAGTCACGACACACTACTATTTGATGTATCGTAGGGGGTGGCAAGGGAAGACAGAGACAACCTGACAGAAAGAGATCAGAGGAGCGCAGGCTTTATTATAACCCAAAACACACAGAACCAGACAAGTAAAAGATTATAATGAAATCCAATTGGGATCAAAATATTCAAAGGAAGCAAAAAAGAAAGATGAAGAAAGTACAGAGTTTGGGCAATTGAGATTCCGCTCCAAAAATATGCTAATGCCTCCAGTGCATATGATTAGACGTCGTATGGGTTGTCTCCTCCCTCGTTATATATTCAGCTTTTCTGCCCTGACGGGTTGATGCAAGTGAAGATAACAATGAATTCAGCAAAACAGCTTCTAAAAAAATGCTGAGTGGTGTGTTATATAAATAATATAAAGTTAAGTATTTAAAGTCCAAACTGCTCCACCAGTTGAAAATCTTGTCAAAGATTGTAGGTCAACCTTTTGAAAGACTCTATAAACCAGCCTACCATAATAACATATTGAGGCAACATCGTCTCTGACCCCAACCTTGTCCTGACAGTGAATATGAATTGTTACCATCAAATCGGAGATACAAGGTCCAATAAAGTAAGACTGAAGCATTCTTTTGTGCACCAGTCAATCCTAAAATGAAATACATAATTACATCCAAGGTCTAAAGTACGATAGGTCATGTTACTCTTCAGTGATCGTGATGTTATGCTAAATGTCTGTTCCCTTGTATCCTGTCTTAATATTTGTCTTTGTTAATCTTTCAAATGGAGCTGCTGTGATGCAAGAACAATGTCAGACTCTATCTGACAATAAAGTATTATCAAATCGTATCGTTATTCCTTTTCTATTCAATAAAAAAACCTGGAAATGCAGCTTTGATTGAAAAAACTATGCTGCCTCAGTTTCAGACATTAGTAATTGGACAGAGTTTGACAGACAGGGACATGGTCCTCTGTGAGAGCAAGGTTCTGTTCATCTGAGTGACAGTCACATTAGCCCTGTCATCTGGACTGCAGAGAATACGTTATCCTGTGTGAATGGAGCAGTTTAGAGTCTGTGGGGTGAGCGGCAGCAGTTTGCTCACATCATGTATCCCAGTGGTTCCCAAACGGTGTGCCGCGGCACACTGGTGTGCCGTGAGGCAAGTCCGGGTGTGCCGTGGGATTTTGTGACAACCATACGTTATTATTGCAATATACAACTACACAAAAATAATTATTTTTTAATTTACTATATCAGTACTTTGTAGGTTTATATGTACGTAATCTGCGCGACTTGCGCGTCCACATCTCCACGTGCAGTGCTGCATAAACATGGCTGAGTCAGCGATAACTTTCGAGGGGTGGAGTTATGCCCATTATTTTGAGTCCTCCGAAGAATAGACAGGAATGTGACGGTGAGGTGCAAACTGTGTCCAGGCCAGAAGCTGTTATCCACTGCTGTAAACACCACGTCAAACCTCAACAAACACCTGCAAATAACACATGCTACGGTGAAGCTAACGCACACGCTATTTGTTGTTTGTTTATATCACGTGGTCTGTTCTTCTTCTCTGTCTTCCGGTTGTTGCCTGTTTTGAATGACAAATACACACTACCGCCGCCTGCTGGTAAGGAAAGTTATTGCCACTCACGCATGCACAGTTCGTACGTGCTCGGCAAGTAAAGTAACGAGTTACTTTATGTAGATAGTTACGAAGTAGTGTAATATATTACATTTTTTTAGTAACGACCCCATCTCTGGAGTTGGCGTTCTCTACTATGATTTACATGAAGAACAACAGGAGGTCACGGCTCTCTGTTGAACAGGACTTGCGAGTGGCCCTCTCCTCAGTGCCACCAAGGATTAAAAAATTCTGCGCGCCCCGACAGGCACATGTATCTCACTAATTTGTAAGTCGGCAAAATATTTACAATAGCACATGTTTCAATGCTGATTGCTCAAATGTTACATTTATCATTTGTAGTTCAGGACCATGCAGTGCAGCTTCCTTGCATTGACAGTTCTCTGTGCTGAATTTCTGCTGAGTTTCCTTTGCCTCATTTTTAATTGTGTGACCTGTCTGGTTTAAATGAGTGTGTTGCTGCTTTGATGAAGCCTATTTTGATAAAGTTTCAAATTAATTTCTGAAATATTTCGTTAATAAATATTTCATGAGTAATATAGTTGTATTTGTCACATTTTATTTGGCATTAGTAAATAATTATGCACATGTACAGATATTTTACATGATATGAGTGATAACACGTGTTATAAGGGCTATTTTGCACAATAGGTGTGCCACTGATGTATCCAATTAGAGTATAACAGGCAGCAACCATTGTGTGTGTCCCAACGGACTGAAGTCAAAAACACAATCCCACTGACAAGAGCATCCAGGAACCACACATCCATCAAACTCAACAGATAGAATGAAGGTTTTAGTGACAACAGAAAGACTGAGTGGCAAATAGTAGATGTAGAGTGCACCAAATGTATAAAAGGTTAATGTATTTACTCTTTACACCTAAAACTTCACTTTTAGAAACAGCTTACTTTGACGCAATGGTGAAAAGTACAATTCAGTCATAGATAAATAAATATGATAGTCTTTTTTGCATCAAATCTATAATTTTGATAAACCCAGCAAAAAATCATGACTAGAAAAACGCAATGGAAAATCAGTGGCAAATCAGATACATCTTTTTTGTTTGCCTAGCCAAGAAAAAGCCCAGCACATACAGTAGTCTCACAAAAACCCAATGTGTCATTGGTACACAATGGTTTTTGTAAGGAACAAGCAAGATACAAGTGACAAGTGAGAAAGCAGAGTCTCCATTATGTAGTGTAGTTAAAAATGCCATCTCTTTTCCATTTCTTTCCTGGAATCATTTAGATTAAATTATTTTTGTTAGTACATGTATTACCATCCCTAGTATTTGTAATAAGCAACCATTATGTCATACCTGTGCACTTACATATTACAATTGATTGATATCAGGACAGCAAATATATCTGCACTTTTTTTGCAGTTCCGAGTTTGAATCTTTGTGGTTTCTTACACTTAGGCTAAGTTGTTTTGGAAGTCTAAGCTAAACGAATAATGTACTGTAACTGAATATGCTGGATGAAAATATGCATCTACTGTAGGATTCACATCCATGTAAAGTCTATTCCAGGTAATTATTCTAGAAAGATGTAATATGAGGGCGCTGATTTAAGATATATCAATTTTCGCCAGAACATGACGCCCATATAGAAGATGGCGATCCGTAAAAACAAAGCTGTCTTTGCGGTCCAACGGTCTATTTGACAAGTTTTTCATATTTTTTGAGTAATTATACAGTTTTAAACGAACACAAATATTGTTTTCTGGATTCACAACATTTTACGGTGAAGATCTGCATTTAGGCATGAGGGCACAAACCGAAAACAAGAGGCAAACCCCCACTGTTACCCAGTTTAGACAAAACCCTGTATTCACATCCTTGTGAGGAGGGTCAGGTGAGGGGAGGATGAGATGACTATCAATTAGGCTTCTGCTGTGTCTCCATATGAAAAACATGATATTGCTTCACTAAGGGTATTCCAATAGTCAGTAGGAAGATGTTCCAGCTATAAAAATATGGATTGAATAACTGGTTAATGGAGGTGTTGACAAGAGGAAGTCAGTAGCAAAGCTTTTAAACCCTGACTGCTTCCTGCATGTTTAAACCAACACAGAATTGATACAAGAGAAGGGGAACAGAGTAAATACAGCCACAATGAAAGAAAGTGGAAGGTAGGGAAACAACAAGAGAATCAGGAGGGAGGATCGGAAGGTTGAAGGATATCAGAGCAGGAGAAGAAAACTTTGAGTGTTGCCATGTAGCACGCTGGAACGAGATGAGAAGACACAAGACTCCAAAAAAAGTGTAGAAGTAGGGCAGCCTAACTGCCAGCTCAAAAGCCTGCAGCACTTTTCTCAATCATTATCCAACAAACGTAACCATAATACAACGGGCCTAGATTATCCGTCTACTCATGCTAAGAAAAAATGCCTCCAGGCAGAGGAGTGCGACTTGCTCACCTGCTCATATTTATTTTGATGAATATGGAGAATAAGTGAAAAGTGCTTTAATTTGTGTGAAAAGGTATACAAATAATGAGTGTTCTGCAAAACTGAATACCAACAAATAATGCTGCTTCTATTAATGCTACTGTGCAGCTGTAATCACATATATCCATGACAAATCAAAACAGGGTTAGTTTCTGAATCTGCACCAAACTTTAAGCCTATCCCAAATCTGAAAAAGGAGTTGAGAAACATGTTTTTGTGGCAGAGCTGGTTGCCAGGGACACCTAAGGAGCAGCCTGAAATGTGTGGTTAGTTCAGATTTGCAGGATAATAGCGAGAGGGAAGACATGCTCAAGAGTACCATTCATCAAAAGACGAGCTGAGGAAAACCAACATCAAATTCTACTCCAATTCAAATCTGTTGGGACAATCTCGGTGACCGAGTCAAATTTGTAAATGTACAGACCGGAGAATTAACTTGTCTTAATACAGACAGTCACTAGAAAGGAAAAAGAAAAAGAAAAGAGACACAAACAGTTACGGGCCGTCCACACTACAGCTTCGACAGCTTCAAAAACGGTTTCCAACCCGTCTGCCCATTCACTTTGAATGGGGTGACGTCACATTGCCTCGCTTTTCGCCGAACTGAATTGTGGGTAGCATAGCGGTCCGTCTCCGGCGTCAGAAGTTGAACAATGTTCAACTTCTGACGCCGGAGTAGGCAGCACCAGCCAATCAAATCCCGTTTCTGAAAATCTGACAGCTCAAGCCCTAGCCAAACCGCTGTTCATTTCTATATTTAAAAAAAAGATGGAGGAGAAACTAATTATCGCCGTAGCAAATCACCCGGTTTTGTATGACCAGACCCTCTTCACCTACCGGGATACAAACCGGAGGAACCAGTCATGGAGGGAGGTGGCAGAGACAGTGGGTGAAACTGGTAGGTTTTCGCCTGTTTGGGGAGTTTATATATATATATATTGCTCCCATAAAATCCCCGGGGTTTTTTGCTTTGTATGTCGGGGGCGGGAGATTCATGTGATTGGTTGTTGGTCGCGTTGCTCGAATAAAATCCCCAAGCTTCAGACACGCCCAGCTCCAAGATTTTTTTTAAGCTGTAGTGTGGACGCTCCGTTATGGTTCTTATAGTAGCATGTCAAGCACTGACCTCTGTAGGTTTGGAGCAGATTCAGCTAATGTTTGTATGTTTACTCGCTTAGTTGGTTAGCATGCTAGCATACCAGCTTTTGCCAATCAGCATTACGGCCAGTCCACACAGCGGCGTGCGTTGACGCTTCACCATTCACTTTGAATGGGGTGACGTCACTTTTCGCCAAACTGCATTGTGGGAAGCGACGCGGAGCGACACACAGTACCACAGACACACAGTACCACACACACACAGTCTTTTACTTTAATTGTTTATTTGAATCGGGACAGTGCACATCGATGAACACTTTAAAACAAAACAATGCGTAAATGAGCCGGATTTTAGCTTTAAGCTAATTTCCATCTGCAGTCTCCTCACATACAACATACAAGAACATGACATTTATATACATAGCAAAAATAAATACATGACAAGCAGAAAGAGCATGAGCAGCATACAAGCATTTACCACTTGGCAGTACAATATAGCAGCTATGGTATATAAAGGGCAAGATAAGATAAGAGTGCTACATAAAGTGCAAGAGGAGATACCCCTGTATAAAAGTGCATTTAGCGGTGATTGCACGTCTGTTTGTTGCTCCAACATTCTTTAAATTGTCCTGTAAAACTCTCTTCTACAGCTGTTCTATGGGTTTCAGGTTTGTGGCACAAGCAAACGACCAGTTTGTCAAACAGTATTCAATGTGGGATATAATCATACAGTGGAGGTATGACTTTGCAGCATTTAATTAGCACAGTTAAGAAAGGTCTGATTTGTTTAAAATGTTGCAAGTTGAATTTAATGGTATTGGATACTTTCTTAATATGTTTCTTAAAAGTCAAGTTCGAGTCCATTATGACTCCAAGATACTTGAAGTGGGGGACTAGTTATATTTCTGCTCCATTTAAAAACACATTGGATTCTTCGATTTTGACTGGTCGTTTACTGAACATCATGTTTTTTTTTGCATTTAACTGTAAGCAAATGTTGTTCAGCTAGTGTTGAACTTTGTCCAAAGCATTTGAGAGACAGGATGAGATAATTTCAGTGTTTTCTCCCCATGTACAAAGATGACCGCATCATCGGCATACATTTTGCACATTCAACTTTCATTCAAACATTAGGCAAGTCATTAATGTACAGAGAAAACAGTAATGGTCCAAGAATGGAACCTTGTGGAACCCCAACAGGGTTGACAAGGTAGGGCGATTTGGTACCGTTTACTAAAACACACTGTTTTGGTAAATAAGATTTAACCCAATGTATTGAATCTGCCGAAAAATTTAAATAAGTCAGCTTTGTAAGGAGCACTTGGTGGTCAACAGTGTCAAATGCCTTCCTGAGATCAAGGAAGACAGCACCTATACATATGGGCTCGTGTCCAACATACATTTAACCTTTTCCACAAAGACACAGTTAGCTGTCTCAGTGAGCACGAAAAACAAACTGCATTGGGTGGGGTGGAGCGAAACCTTTATTGAAATGTTTGGTGATTAGTTTTGGCACCCATTTTTCAGTGATCTTAAGGCCCGGACACACCAATCTGACAACAAAGAACTGACACAGATGGACCCCAACTGTTGCGTCGCCTCACGTCTCCTGCGTCTTTGCCATGTGTCGCACTGCAACACACCGCAAAGACTTCAGCCGACGGCCAAGAAGCATGTACGAACTGCGCATGCATGAGTGGCAATAACTCTCCTTACCAGCAGGCGGCGGTAGTGTGTATTCGTCATTCAAAAGAGGCAACAACCGGAAGACAGACTGCGTGATAACCGAGAGAAGAAGAACAGACTGCGTGATATAAACAAACAACAAATAGCGTGTGCATTCCATTTTCACTCTACAACGAGAAGCTCACCTGTGTCGAGAGCTGGAGTTAAATGAAATCTCAGATTTGCCTTCTTAATAGTTTGTTTGGGTCCCTCACTTCCGTTTCGCTTCTAATCAGTGTTGGGACTAACGCGTTACAAAGTAACGCGTTACTGTAACGCCGTTATTTTTGGCAATAACTAGTACTCTAACGCATTACTTTTTTAATTCAGTAACTCATACCGTTACTACATGGTGCGTTACTCCGTTACTGCGTTAGTTTTTTTATATAGTCAACAGCCAGGCGAACAGAGATGAGAACTGAGGTTACCTACTGTAACCCAGCTTCTATGAGTATTGGCGCAGCCCTCTAAGGCTATCGCTATTGGGTTTACCCTTCTGCGCAGTACTGAAAACACTTGTAGTCCACGCCCACTCGCTAGGTGGGCCCCACCCTCGGGCCTCCTTCCGGTATAAATAGGGAGGTTGCCCGGCGATCTGCTCCCATACAATATAACTTTTCTTCAGCTATTCGTAGAGCCAGTGTGGCCCAGCGCTTAGAGGGCTGCGCCAATACTCATAGAAGCTGGGTTACAGTAGGTAACCTCAGTTCTATTTCGTATATGGCTTCGCCCTCTAAGGCTATCGCTATTGGGTTAAGGGCGAAGCATGATGTAGTCTGCGCCCCACTGGGTCCGTCCAGCACTAGAAGCACAGACATACCTGCTTAATAACACCCCCCTGCCTGTTGTGCCATGCGTAATGGCACATCCCGTCCCTGGAGAAAACATACCTGTTTTCCTGACGGGGGAAGGCTGGGAACAATACATACCGACCGCTGTGAGAAAGTAGAGACGAAGGTCCCACCTTGTCCTGCGATCATAGAGGGGGAACAGCCGCTCTCTCCGTGTCAGCCAGGTAGGAGAGCTCTCAGCTGGATCCCTGACGTCACTCACTCTGACCAGGCACTCCCTACGAAGTGTGTCAGAGGAAGGGGAACGTCCCTCTCCTACGAGGGGAAAAAGGGCCGCTCTCTGTGTGCCGGAGGCAGGAGAGAGGCGCACAGCTGGATCCCTGACGTCACTCACTCTGACAGGACACCCAGTACAGGGCGTGTCAGAGAGGAAAGGGAGACATCCCTCAAATAAAATTGAATAAATGAACAGGGGGAGACCAAGATGCAGCCGTGCAAATATCTTCCACTGACATTCCTCCGCGCAAACACCGAGGAGGAGGAAATTCCTCTGGTTGAGTGCGCTTTGATATTCTCCGGGGGCTCCACCCCAGAGGAGACATATGCCTGTGACACAGCCTCAACAGCCAGTGTGACAGCCCGTTGTGTAGACAGATGTTGCCCGATCGAGCGCTCTCTGTAGTGCACAAACAGGCGCTGAGAACGGCTGCAATGCGCCGTGCGCGCCACATAGCAGACAGCGCGCGCACCGGGCAGAGGAGATGAGATGTTTCTTCTTCCTCCGACCTGTAAGGAGGGGGGAAGAAGCCAGCTAGGGTGATCACTCTTGACCTAAAAGAGTTGTGATTACCTTATAGGCATGAAGCCGGGTTAGGGCGTAAAACAGCTGAACTGCATCTCCATAGATCCGGAGACATGACGGAGCCACAGGGAGAGCAGACAGATCACCCTTTCCTCTGATAGAGCCAAAAGCAGTACTACTTTGGCTGAATACAGTTAAGGGGAACCTGATCAGGTTCAAATGGGGTTTTTCTTTAGTGCGCGTAACACCAAAGCCAAATCCACTGAGGCGCCAGTGTGCGTGACACCGGTCTGAGTCTCCATACTCCTCGCATAGCACGGCTGCTGCGTTCTGCGAGCCCCTCGGTTAAATTCGCCGGAAATAACACTGTTCCTGGGATAACGGGAGTGTTTCTTGCATCCCATGGAACTGCTGGTGGGAGAGGCTTCTCTGTGATGTGCCGTAATGGTCGTCATGGTGACGTGCTACGCCCTCGCCGCTGCTGCCCGTGAAGCAAAAAAGCTGCGAGGGAGTTTCCACACGCTGCATTCCACTCTGTCTCTCATCATGAGGCGCGTACACGCCCAGAGGATGAGAGGTGTGTGTATGCTGTCCTCACGAGGCGTTATAACAATGCTCGTGGATTTATTATGACCGTGTGTAAGGCATATCTGGGACAGAGGAATGCCTCGAGCTCTGCAGTTTATAAACCAATAGGTTAAAACAGCAGGCTTCTGCAGTGAATGAAGCACCTCTGGAGACTCCCCCTGTGGGGGAGACCCAGGGGAATCCCCCCTGTGACCAGCTGACGCTAATGCCGAGCAGAGCTGTGTTACGGAGAGGGCTGTGTGGTTTGTGACACGCCGGAGGAGAGCTGTCAGTTTCTCACTCGCTGCCAGAGAGCGCTCTGCTGCTGGCTGAGTTTGTAATTCCACTCCAGATAACGTTTGTCTGAGAGGGAAGGGAACAGCTCTTCTTCCAACTTGTTATGAAACCCAGGCTTTGACAGATGCGATACGAGATGTACCGTCTGTAAAGCGACTTCCTCCCTGGAGCGAGCCAGCAACTAGCAGGTCGTCCAAGGAAACCCACCCCTCTCATCCCTCCTCTGTGTAGCGGCTCCAGCCTTCTCTACACCAAAAATGGAGGAGCCAGGAACTATCCAAACGGCAGACGATTGTCTGGTCTGATATTCCCTGAAATGAGAAACCGCAGGAATTTCCTGTGTTTCGGGATGATGGGTACGTGGAAGTATGCATCCTTCAGGTGGAAGTGAACCAGTCGTCCTGGTGAACACATTCCAGCCCCTGTTTGATCGTCAGCATGTGAAATACTGACAGATCGAGGATGTCTTATTGCCCCAGTCTTTTTCGGGATTAGAAAAATAACGGGAGTGAAAACCCCTGATTTTCCTCCCTTTGAGGAAACCTGGAAATATCCTCTTCCAACAGGAGTTCCAGCAGCTCGGATTTGGAGCGCAAGACATAGCTTCTGGGAGGACAGGAGTGTTTTCTGTATCCCATTGAACTGTGGGGGGCTTTTTCGTCACCACGCTGCGGGGTGTGACACGTCGAAGGAGAGCTGTCAGCGTGTCCACTCCACTCTCTGCCGTGAGAGTCGTGCTCTCATGCGGGCTGAGTTCAATTCCACCCAGGTAAACAATACTCTGGGCTGGAATAGGACAGCTCTTTTCCCAATTTATCATGAAACCCAGCTTTGACAGATACAATATGAGTTGTACCGTCTGTAAAGCCGCTTCCTCCCTGGAGCGAGCCATGCAGCAGCAGGTCGTCCAGGTAAAAATAGTACTCTCATCCCTCCTCTGTGTAGCGGCTGCAACGCCGTCTTTACACACTTTGAAAAACTACGAGGAGCCAGGGAATAGCCGAACGGCAGACGGTTGTACTGGTACGCTATTCCCTGGAATGAAAACCGCAGAAAACCATTTCCTGTGTTGCGGAATGATGGGTACATGGAAGTATGCATCCTTTAGGTCTATAGAGGTGAACCAATCTCCCTAGTGAACACACTCTAGCACCTTTTTGACCGTCAGCATGTGAAAAGGCCTTTTCATTATTGCCTTGTTGAAAACTGACAGGTCGAGGATGGGTCTCATTCCCCCTGTCTTTTTCGGGATAAGAAAATAGCGGGAGTAATACCCCTGATTTTCTTCCTCCTGGGGAACCCTGGAAATAGCCTCTTTCAACAGGAGTTCCCGTAGCTCTGTTTGGAGCGCAAGACACTGTTCACGGGATGTTAGGCATGTCACCTGTATCCCGTTGAACTGTGGGGGGGGGGAGGCGAACTGCAGGGTGTACCCTCTGCTGATCAGCCTGTGCATCCATCCGTCCATCAAACACATGCGCTGCCACACCGAGAAACACTCTGACAGCGGGCGCGCATGCTCGAGATGTGTTGTGGTTGTCATGACGACGAGCCACGCCAGAGCCCTCGTCGCCGCTGCCCGTGAGGCAACACCAAGGTGGGCCTAGAGCGAAAGGGCTGTGCGGAGGCCTCCACACGCTGCGTATCACTCCGCCTCGCATCATGAGGCGTGTACACGCTCAGAGGATGGATGGAGGTGTTTGCAGTAATATCCACATGAGGCGTTAACACTGCGCTCCTGGGCTTATTATGACCGTGTATATGGCGTATCTCGGACAGAAGAATGCCGCGAGGTCTGTGGTTTAATAACCGAAGAGTCATAACCATCAGATCCCTGCAGCGAACCCAGCTGCCTACTAATCACCAGATTGAAGGCAGCTGGTGTAATTACTGTGCTCCACAGCTTATTAATCGATAGATTAAATAGCGCAGAGGCTTTTTGTACCGAACCCGGCTGGCTATTAACCGATAGGTCATGGCAGCTGGCTCACCGGCCAGAGTGGGGGATATGTGAAACACATTTGAAACTGATGACTCAGCCAACATGTTGGGAAATAATCTTCTTTTATTTTCCTCACACTGCCTCCCCAACCGTCAAGGCCGCTCTGCTTCCTCGGCAGCTCTCATGGAGCAGACACCGAACGGGAGTACCTCACTCCCTTTTTACCCCCCCTCTCCTGGTGGGGGGGCGGAGGCCCCGTGAGGCAACCCAAGGTGGGCCTAGCGAAAAGGCTGTGAGGAGGCCTCCATATGTTGCATTCACTCCGCCTCTCATCATGATGCACGTACACGCTCAGAGGATGGGTGGAGGTGTGTGCAGTGATAACCACATGAGGCGTTACCACGGTGCTCATGGGCTTATTGTCACCGTGTGTAGGTGGCGTATCTCGGATAGAGGAATGCCGCGAGGTCTGTGGTTTAATAACCGAAAGTTATAACCACCAGAACCCTGCAGCGAACCATGCTGCCTACTAATCACCAGATTGAAGGCAGCTGGTGTAGTTACTGTGCTCCGCAGCTTATTAATCGATAGATTAAAATGCGCAGGCTTTTGTAACGAATCCTGCTGGCTATTAACCGATAGGTCATAGGCAGCTGGTTTACCCAGAGTGGGGGATATGTGAAACACATTTGAAACTGATGACTCAGCCAACATGTTGGAAAATAAGCTTCTTTTTATTTTCCTCACACTCCCTCCCAAACCGTCAAGGCCGCTCTGTCTCCTCGGCGGCTCTCATGGAGCAGACGCCGAACGGGAGTATCTCACTCCCTTTTTAACCCCCTCTGGCGGGGGCCCGTAGGTGCGGGACGGTGCCCTGGAGGTGTGGGCCGGTGCCCCGGCCGCCGCTGACGGACGATTCTGACGCCTCGGCTGCTGTTGCTGCTGGTGTCTGTCCGTCTGCCGCTGTGGCCGGGTTGGCTGCTGCTGCTGCCGCTGGTGTCGGTGCTGCTTCACCGCTGGCTGGAGCCAGCCGACGTGCTGGCGGATGTCCTCCGCCTGCTCCGATGCCGCCTTCATGGAATCAACCATGGCCAGGAACTGGGGCCCGAACAGCCCGTCCGAGCTGATCGGAGCGTCCAGTAAAACCTTCCTGGCTGGCTCTGTGACCGCTGCCTGCTGTAACCAGAGGTGACGCTGGATCTGTGTCATCCAGGCTGTAATCCTCGCCTGGGACACCGCCACGGCTGTGCACAGCAAGAGCGCCGTGCTGGCCGCCTTAGCGATCTCCTCCGCCTCCTCTGGAGCCACGGTGGTGTGTTCTGGATGGGCTCCTGCCCACCCCAGACGTCTTCCTCACCCGCAGCAGCTAGAGCGTCCGCCCTTCGCTTCCTGTCGGATGACGGAAGACGCACACAGTGAGGACATGCGACCTGCTGGCTGATAGCCGCGTCCGCGTGCTCTGGCCTCAGACAGGCTGCGCATATCGGATGCAAATCGTAGCTCATAATGTAGCCCGTATTGCACGAAGGGCACATACGGACACACTCTTTATTACTCATGATGTTGCTTTTCTCGTGCTTCAGTAAACTGCTGGTTGCTGAAGAAAAGAGGGAGCAGATCGCCGGGCAACCTCCCTATTTATACCGGAAGGAGGCCCGAGGGTGGGGCCCACCTAGCGGGTGGGCGTGGACTACAAGTGTTTTTCAGTACTGCGCGGGGGCGCAGAAGGGTAAACCAATAGCGATAGCCTTAGAGGGCGAAGCCATATACGAAATAGAACTGCACTTAAGTACAGTACTTGAGTAAATGTACTTAGATACTTCCTGTGTCACATGCGGAGACGCGCTTGTGGGCGTGTTTGTGTTGTTTACTAACAAGACTATCATGGCGGCGGCGGAGCTCAAGTCTAGTTTCTCCACCTGGAGATATTCTCACTATTTCACTTTTGTCGAGCACAAAGAAAAGAACGTTTTAGTTCAATGTAAGTTGTGTCTTGGCGGGTCAAAGATCCTATCTACTGCCCAAACCAGTCATTCAAATCTCTTAAAACATCTGCAAAAACAACATGCTGGGGACGAAGCTAGTAGCTAAGACCACAGAGACTCAGCCGACGCCACTCCACCTCCACCTAAGCAACAGCGGCTGGATTTTAACCGAGGGACTGCTAGCCAGGGAAAAGTCGATAAAGCCATTGCACGGTATGTTGTAGAACACATGCAGGCTATTGCTACAGTGGAGTCACCCGCTTTCAGGGAGCTAGTTAGCATGATAGCATGTCCGGGCGGCACACGGCATATGGGACGGAAAACTTGTTCCAACAACCTGGAGAAAGAATATACAAAAATGGAAAGCCAGCTAATATCGATGCAATCCAGATTGCATATAATGCATGTCAAGTTGATCAACAGATTGTATTATTCTCCAATGCAATAACAGTACTGAAATGAAGGCTATAAGGGCATTAATGGGAGCCCTTTTTTTAAGTAACTAAAACGTTACTTTTCACAGTAACGCATTACTTTTGGGTGTAAGTAACTAGTAAAGTAACTGCGTTACTTTTGACATGAAGTAACTAGTAATGTAACTAGTTACTGGTTTTCAGTAACTAGCACAACACTGCTTCTAATGCACTGATTCGCTAGCTGAACAGCTAATCAGAGTGATTTATTTTCGCCGAAAAGGCGTCGGCCCGGCTGAAAAGACCCAACGGTGCGGGACACACCAATCTGAGTAGGGCGTGTTGACGCTCATCGTCGGCCTGGCGCCCACCGACGCCGATAATCGGCCTGGTGTGTCCGCGCCTTTAGAGACACAGGGGAGGATGCTGATTGGTCTGTAATTGGACATCATTGCCTTATCCCCAGATTTAAAGATCGGTGTCACCGTGGCCACCTTCCAGGACAATGGAACTTCCCTCGTGCTAAGAGATTGATTTACTAGCATACTAATTGGTTTTATTAGACCGTCAATATTTGTCTTTATAAAGTTGGTGTCGAAATCATATGCATCCCTAGCCTTAGAACCTTTTAACCCTAAGATTATATTTGTTTACCTCAGCCTCTGTGACTTCCTCCAGGTCAAAAACGGGGTGTGTATCCACAGTCGGGCTGGGTGAGACCTCAGATGGCGGGAAGAGCTTTGTAATGTCCAGAGCACTATTTATAAAATACTCATATAGAGAGCTGGCCAACACTGCAGGGTCTTTTATCAGGGCATCATTGATTTTTAATTCTAGTACATTATTTCCTGTTTGGTTTGTTTACCTAATAGTTTATTTAGGATTTGCCAAACGTTTTTACTGTTACCTTTCGCACCTTCAATTATGTTGATGAAAAAGTTTGCTTTGGCCTGCCTTATTGTTTGTGTTATCTTGTTACGAGTGCATTTCTGTCTATCAGTGGATAGTCCGGATTTCAAGCTTTGCTTTAGTAGTTGGTCTCTAGATTTCATGAGATTCCTGCACTGTAGATTCAGCCAGGGAAGTTGATTTAAGTTGTGTTTGTACTCAAGATAAGCTACAGCAGGCTGTGCAGCTGGCAGTAACAGATGACTGTTCATATAATCAGTTTCTGGCTATGAGCTCTTTTGGGACCTTTACACTTTACACAACTATAAGCTTTGACTTGCTGACATATTGCAATTGTCCCAAACAGAGAACAAATAACACAGCTGACCTGGTTTGACAATGCCAACATTAGATTTGGAAGGTTTTATCCAACATCTGTGTTGTGTCAAGTCTGGAAATACTACAAATAACAACCTTTATGTTTATGTATCCAATACAAAGATCCTGAGGCTGAAGAGAGCGATGGTCGGGGAATGTCTTTGAAGAAATGGTGCCTTCAGGCTGTGCAGCAGGATGGAGTTCCTGGCTTTAGAAATGTCTTGTCCTAAGCGTGGGTCTCGTTTTGGGTGAGCGTGGGGAGATCTGAGTGTATAAGACTTGACTAATTGTTGCACTGAAAGACACAGCAGCGCCTGAGGGGAGATGATAAGCATAAGCATAAGCCTGTGTGTGTGTGTGTGTGTGTGTGTGTGTGTGTGTGTGTGTGTGTGTGTGTGTGTGTGTGTGTGTGTGTGTGTGTGTGTGTGTGTGTGTGTGTGTGTGTGCAACATTATGCTGGTTATGGAGGCAGGGACCACTCACCACCTGTCTGTCCATCCATGTGAGCAAAGACCTGCTGTCCCTTCAGCGTATTTATCCAACACACACATACACACAACAGTTTGAAAAAAAGCTTATGAGATCAGCAACAAACTAAAAAGATACACGATGAAACATTAACTTAAGTGCTTGCACTCAGGAAATGCACCAAATGCACTTTTAAAAAAAGGTCAAATTAAATATTCCACCTCAGCAGGAAGAGAAAATGATTTAACTGAGGTCATGTTTTTGTGACTCCACTGTCTGCTGGCAAAATAAAATGGTGTTTCCCATAGAGTGCGGGTGTCAGCTAATTTACAGTGTGCAGCATTAGGTTTAAAGTAAAGTTAAAATAGGGGGCTGGGTCACACCAGCATTTCAAAAAAACAATTGTGAAGAAATCTGTAGATTACAATGGAAATGCTGCAATTGAGCATTTTGGACTGCAACTTACAACATGTTCTTATTGTCAATTAATCTGTTGATTGTTTTCTTGATTAATGGATTAGTTGTTTGGTCTATGAAATGTCAGAAAAAAGTATTTTCTCTTATAATAACGTACTTCAGTGCAAAGATTATAATTCTAATATATTTTTTTTAAATGTTGGCCATGAGGGTTGTGCAATAGGTCGCCATTGTCAGTATGTGCGTCTGTGTGTATTGTGTTTGTTCAAACGGTGTATGATTGATGATATGTGTATGTCTCTTAAATGTCCACTATGTTTGTATATTATGTACATGTATGCGGAACTGCTGGACGGAGCCCAGAACGAATTTCCTTACGGGGACAATAAAGTATATCGTATCGTATCGTATAATAGAGAAAATAAATAGATATTTTAATATATACACCGTTAAAGTAAAGTTGCCTAAATAAAACAATCTTCAAATTATATTTACTAAAAAGAAATTACATCACACATGTTGGGAAATGTTACTTATAATTTGTATGTCATGATTACTTTATTGAATACCACAAACTTTTCTTATATGATTTAATCCCGATGCATTTCCTTAAAAGATTATTAATTATCATACTGAAATATTGTCCACATACATATACTGTGCCACTTTCTGGTGTGACCGGGTCTTAACAGAGCAGATCATGCAGCACTTCACTTTAAAACACTGATCATGTATTGTGAATTAATTATTTGTAAAGAAGAATGGGCCCCCACCCCCCTTTCTCTGGGGGTTCGGTTAAACAAAGAGTAGCTGCACCCCTTTCAAAGCTAAAATCACGTCTGATCCAGTACACATATAGGTCAGCGACTATGCTCTTGTACATCTGCCATTAAGCTACCATGAATACAAAGTGAAAACAATGCCCCCCCCCCCACCAAATATGTGTCATGCCTCCCCTAAATAGTGCATATCCCACTTTCACACATGTGAGTGCACATAGAACAGCACCCTTCCATTCGTCCTCACTTTGCTTAAGATCTGTTACCCCCCACGAGTTAATCTGTGCTCTCATTTCTCCCCCTGGTTTCTGGGACATGCAGGATGTGTCATTGTTAAACAAAAATGTGATTGACAGTAAACATAAGGTGGGATTATCGTTCACCATATTGTTTGGCACCGATAATGGTCAATACGAGTCCACGATAACAGAAAGATATTCAACTATGCAACAGCTGTTGAAATGTAGCATATTCAGTCTCCCTGAGTGAATATAAAGTAAGACAGTTTGATACCTAGAGAAATATTTCCTACGGTGAAAGTGAAATATTTCTCTGTTCCTCTGGTGGAAGTTATTTATTTTGGCTGCAGGCAAATAGAGTTGACTGCTGCCACAGTGCTGTATGAGTGAGAGACAGGTGGTCACATAGAGAAGAGAAACAAGATGGTTCATATTAAACACACATGCCTTAGCCTTGCTTGATTATTTGGCTTTTAAAGCATCTCATGGGGTTTTAGTTGACAAAATCCTCAAGCAAAGTATACAATGGAAAGATGTTATGCCAATATTTGCATGCCAGAATGTACCAATATGTAACTGTATTTGCTTCCCAGAGCTGTTTTTGTTCACTAAAGTTTTTGAAAAAATTGACACAAAAAAGGTAAAACTACAAAATAAATAAATATGCTGTTGCGCTCTGACGGGTCCAGAGTGCCTGTTTTCTCACTTCATTCCTCTTGGCAGTCAAAGATCTGCTCCTGACTTCTGTGTCATGACAGTTCTCTAAAAAAACCTGATACAGGCTCAACAGCACTATACTGAAATAGAGGAACCCTAAAAACGATATGGTTTGCTTTTTTCTTGCACGACAGAGAAATATTCTAACTTGAGATGTCCGGATAACTAATGGGACCAAAGGGAGCCAGGCAATTTCCAGCAAGACTCTTGGCAGCGAGAGGACGGAGGCTGCATCCTGACGGACACGAGGGAGGCTTAAAATCCCATTAGAGCCGATCAAAATTCAAAGGGAGGCATGCAGCCTGCCCTCAGCCTAAATCTATTCCTGTCAGCACTGAGGAGATAGCAGAGATGTGCTCAATTGAGACCGTCTATTCTGGTAGGAGGAGAGAGAAGGGGTGAGGAGGCGAGAATGTCCGTAATTTTTTTTCGTAGAGGAGACATCGGCCTGCTTGTTTCCCAAGGATATTCCAGGACATGCCTTTTCCAAAGCAGTGAGCTGTGAGCGACTAAACCACATCTCTCCGTGTGGGATGCAACTTTTATCATTCAGCCTCGTTAATCAATTGTGGAGGTCGTTACAATGCAAGGGGTCTCTCTATTATAAAGCACTGGAGCTCACACACACATTCATACGTGCAAATACTAAGTGAACTCACTACTGGGGCGGTTTCTAAGCCACCGGTCAAACTGAATGAAAGTAATTATTATGAACCAGCACAGTAGGACCAATCAGACATAATGGGAGAAGGTTTAACAAAACACAACTCTGAAAAGATCCACAGGATACAAAATTGTGTCTTTTTCTCTTTGTTCGCTGTGGGAATGGCAGGTGTGTGAGGACTTGACTGAACTAGCACTGTCAAACCCAGATTCAGTGTTTGTTCAGCGAGGATCAGGCTGCTCTGCCTCCCTGCTCATGTTTGCTCCTGTTTCCTCACATCCACTGAGACTAAACAGATTAGTCGAGGGAGATGAAACGACTTCGGCTCTGCCAGCCAACAACCCCTCTTGATTTCAGGACTCTAGTCTCTCTCCTCAGTGCCATCAGTTCATTCCCCACTCTCTTTAATCACTCTCCTCCACACTCAGTCCCTCAGCTAAATGGTTGTGCTTCTTTTAAAAATAAAATAAAGACAAGGTTTCAGTGAAAAGAGATGAGGCGAGAGTCAGGAAGGCCAGTCAATATTCAGCTGCACAAAGCTAATCACGTTTAACTTGGCAGCCAACGCAGAGCGCACGCCCACCCTCTAAATGTGTTTGCATTCACTCAGTGTAGGCACAGTGTGGGAGGGGGCTCCCTAAAGAAGAGTTTGGCCACAAGAAACAATCTGTGCTTTCCATGTGTTTCAAAACCCGGGGCCACACACAAACACACACCAGGCGTACTATTGATTCTACAAGGCAGTACCTGACTTAAGAAATGAGACAATGGAACTTTCAAAAGAAGTTAAAAAACCTTTGGATAAAAAAACTTGACTCACAAGATATAAAACAGACCCGTGTTCAACTCAATGTTGATATAGCCTTTTAAATTTACTTCTAAATGTTCATTAGATTGATGCCTTTACTCCTTAATCTAGCCTACAAAATGTAGGATGAACATTACTCACTTTTTTTTTGCAGTAAAAATATATTTCAATATCAGGAAATACATTTCTACATTATCTTTTGATTGCCACTTGTAGCCACAGTAAAAGTAAAGTAATTCAAAGATAACATGACACAGTAAAAATGCCAATCCACTGGTCCAAAAATAGTAACATCTCTCTAGTAAGCAGAGAATGCATTAAACACACATATATAATAAATGAGGTTGTATTTTTATAGATCGGTGCACTCAGGCAGACTCTCTGTTCACATTAGTCACACAGGGGACTCCATGAAGCAGTGTTCTGTTTGACTTAAAAACAAAGATATTCCATACAATAGCCTGAGAGTTGCAACCTCAGAATAGTAACTCATTCATTATGAATGTAGGCTTTCTTTAGACCGTAAGAGGTACTTAAGATACAGAACATGTATGCATCATCATACTCGGACATAAACAAGCTCCAATGAGTGTATATCTTTGAATAGCAACATCATGTCAATAAATAAATATAAAAAGCCTGTTTTATGTTCTGCCTCGCCCTGCCGTTTATCACCTCCATGATCATGTTTGGTTTACAACTTTATTGATTTGTCAGCTTTGGGAATTTTAGGAACACACACACACACACACACACACACACACACACACACACACACACACACACACACACACACACACACACACACACACACACACACACACACACACACACACACACACACACACACACACACACACACACACACACACACACACACACACACACACACACACACACACACACACACACACACACACACACACACACACACACACACACACACACACACACACACACACACACACACACACACACACACACACACACACACACACACACACCTGTCTGTGTTGTTGTTTTGTCTTGTCTTGTCTTTGGGTTTCCTGTTTTATTTTGTAAATTGTTCACCCCCGTTTCCTGCTTGTTGCTTTCTGTCTGTTTTCCCTCCCTGATTACCCGATTGTGTTCACCTGGTGCCTCTGTGTTTTCTCCTACCTCCTCACCTGTCTCGTGTTTGTTTGATTAGTCCTGGGTGTATTTAAGTTCTGGTTTTTACGTCTGTCTTTGTCGGTTCGTCTTGTGTTTTGACTTGGTCTGCGGTGAGTGTTCTGTTCTGTATTTGTTAATAGTTGAGCCTTGAAATAAAGGAGCTATTTTTCGTCACTTTAATCTGCATTTGGGTCCTGCTTCCTGCACAAACCGTGACAACGTCTGTCTCTGCCTAAAATATCTCTCTCTAACAG
Organism: Gymnodraco acuticeps; assembly: GCF_902827175.1. Classification (NCBI taxonomy): domain Eukaryota; kingdom Metazoa; phylum Chordata; class Actinopteri; order Perciformes; family Bathydraconidae; genus Gymnodraco; species Gymnodraco acuticeps. The sequence goes on along the minus strand of NW_022991216.1, from coordinate 3,204,808 downwards.
CAGGGTTTCTCAGATGTTATACACTGCCTTCTCCAACCTCAATCCTTTACACTAGAGGAGCCAAAACAAAGTATTGAAAAAGAACATGGCGGATTCCCCAAAACTGCTGTAAAAAAAAAAGTTGGAATGTTGTGCCTTGAATGGGCCCTATTATGCTAATTTTCAGTTTTCATAATTGTGGAGCTGCAACATTTTGAATAAGTAATGAATTGCCAGTGTTTTTGAATGATTTTGCAATAGGATTCAAAATGGAGATATTTAAAGATATTGGTGTGATCTTTTAAGGAATCTGTAACAAACGGAGACCTTTTTGTTGTGCATTTTGGGTGTAGGAGATAAAAGTGGCATTTTTGCCTCTGTATAAAATACAGGGAAGGAAAACCCTAAACAGCATAATAGGGCCCCTTTAAACTCACGCATTTCTAAGATGATGAATGCACATTATGGCTTTGCTGAGCTTTAAAAAGAAAATCATGCTGCAAATTCACTCAGCTTCAAAGAGCCTCGTCATGTCTGAAACAAGCGAGTACAGTGAGCCACACTTAAATGACAGAATAAATCCAGGTCTCTGATACCACTGTGCTCCTAGAGGAAAACGCTGACCCACTGGGACATGAAAGGGGAAAATGATTACAGGATCCCCATAGTAACACTACTGACTGCTAATGCTTTATGGGAAGAAGAAAAAACAACAAGCCTGGCTATGATACGATAGTATGAATAAGAATGAGGAAATGCCAGGCGAGAAATGAAATTAAACTCATTCATTCTAAAAAGGTTTGATTTGTGCTACTAGCCTCTCCACAGGAAGGAAACAGACTGACTTTCATCAAAGGTAGCCATAACATGCCCACACACTGTGTCCTTGAACTTTTAAAAACATTTATAGAAAGGGTAACACAGTATTCAGCCAATAAATCTCTTACTGCTTTTTCTTTCTGCAGAATTCACCCCTGCATTGCTTTCTCTGAAGTCGTGATCTGTTGTCCAGCCAGTGGGTGCATGCGTCACTACGGTCTCAATATAAATGTCATCTGACAGACACAAATACTCTTTGGATGTGTGTGCTCAGTGCATTATTGTAAAGAGAGTTCAAATTAGATCACCACAGGACTGTGGCGTGTGCGCTCTTAAACACACACACATGACATTGTGTTTACATCTTACCCTGATTCTCCTCATGGCCGCCACGATCTCCATCCGACTGTTGGGCCTGGGCACGTCCAGACTCCCCACATACTGCAGTAAACAAAAACACACAAAGTCAGAGGTGTAATCCCACACACTCCAGCTGAACATTTAACAGCTTCTAAAGAGGTAGAAAAAAAAACAGACCATTCACAAAATAAGATGTTTTCGGGGGGGGGTTATTAATCCATTTGTTGGTTTGGATAATAATGCACTTTTTAATGAATTGACGATCATTTGATATAATATGTACATGCTGCTATAGTGGCATATGGATGTATTATTTGAAATAAAGCCATATTGAGAAAGAAAACCAACATGGATGAGAAACATAGTTGATAAACAGTCCTACTGTAACAGCATAGAAGGTACAAGCAGTTTTGTGATTGAACTTTACAACAGTAACACTTTTTGTAACCCTTTCTACCACTGCACTCTTCTTTGCCCTCCTCAAAAAAGAAAGAAAAGAAAAACATCAAGAAAGCCCATAATAAAGTAGCAGATTGCTGTGTGAATAGTGCCACTAAAAACAGAATACTGTCAAGCTTTCTTCTCCGAGATGTTAATAATTCAATGACTAGGGAAAACCTGAAAATACACTCAATTCACTTCACTTTGAGCTGCAGTGGAAAGTAACTAAGTGCATTTACTCAAGTACTTTAGACTACTTAAGTTCTATTTTGAGGTATAGTACTTTTCTTTCCATTTTATGCTATTTATACTTGGACTCAAATACCTTTTAAGGCAAATATTGCACTTCTACTTCCCTTCATTTATTTTATACTAAAGTATTTTGCAGGTTAATATCATTAATACAAATCACCTCAAATATATCAAGTCACATACTGTAGCCTATGTTGATATATTATTATTGGGTAACCTACAGTACACAGCCATATATAAAGTAGTTCAATTCAGCTCTCTTAACAAGCTGCATCAAGAAAGTGATGAACACATTAATGCTCTGTAAAAGCCAATAAATGAAATATATGTATGATTTTAGTCCTGTTTGCATAATTAGAACTTGTTGAACATTAAGTAATTTTGTGCTACAATAATGTAGTACTTTAAAGGACCATTTTGAATGTTAGCCTCCTTGAGTATTTCTACTGCTACTGAATCCTCTTCCACCAGTAGCCTACTTGTAAGCACCACACAAAAAAGACATCTATCTAAATGTTTAGGGATTACATAAACTACAATCTCCATAAGACCTGCAACAATATACCACATGTGTGCTGTGCAGTTAGTTGAGTACAATGTCATGCGTTCAAACTTCATGCTGGGTACCGGATGAAAGGCTCCATTGCACCTGCCACTCCGCTCCAAAACAACACTATACTGAATTCCCTGTGTGGTCACACGGTTCCAAAAGAAGCACTCTTTTTTTTATTTCACCTTGGCTTGGAAAGAAATCCCATGCTGGTACGCCTCCTCGTTATGCAGCGGCACCCTTGAGTCCGCCAAATCATCCACCAGGTTGTACCTGTTCCTCGCCGGCATCACGGGCTCCAACCGCCGACCCCCCCCTCAACGACAGTCACACCGTTTAACAACTAAAACACACGAATGTCGTCCGGGTTTGAAGCGCTACAATCCCATATGTGTGTCTCCAAGAGAAAGTTCCTGGTGGAAACGCAGTCCATTGTTGTTGATATAAAAATGTTTTAAAAAGGTCCCCCGTCCTCAGGAAGGACAGATTTGGGCGCCGCTTTTCCTGTGACAAAACACCGATACACACACTTAGGGATTTCCTTCCATGCACAAATCACGCAATAAACACGTGGACTCTTCCAAATTTGCGGGGGAAATCCAATCCAGTGGTGTTACCTCTCCGCGGGTGATGTTGCTCATGTGTGGGTATTTGCTTTACTCACGTCCTGTTGATAGCAACCCTGCACCCGCCTCCCTCCAGAGAGCACAAAGCAAGCCCCTTATTGGAGCAAAGTTGCCAGGCATGATGCAACCCGGAGCTGGGAGGAAAGCTATGGAGGAGAGCAGTGAGTCCTGCCCTCAGGAGATACTTTCATTCATTTATACCTGGGAACCGGGGAAGATTCAATGTGGGGGCGATACACTGCACAGTGGAATTATATTTCAACAGAGTAATGTCTTTTCAAAGTTGTATATTATTCTCATTGCGGACTATTTTGAAGTAGAAGTATAAGGTATAAAATGTACCTGCACTTCAAGTACCTGAAAACTGTGTTTGAGTACAATACTTAGATAAATTACACCAATGTAAGTAAATAAACCTATATGGAGATATTAATAAAAGAGCCAAATATTATTCTTGTTTACATAATGATCAGTTCATACAATCTGACACATTGTTATAGAAGACAAGATGAAGAAGATACAACCCAATAATTGTATATCACAATGGGAGGGACCATTCTACATAATGGCTACGTTTACTTTTGATACTGTATGTTCATATTTTATAGTCAATGCGGCTGTATTTTGTATTTATTTATATTTGTACTAGATCCAAGTACTTTTTCCTATAGATTGAACATTTCATGTCATAAAACATTCCCTGAATACAACAACATATTGTTCCCTTTCAGATAATAGACTACAGTTTTCCGTAATTGCATCATGCAGGGATTTCACTGTAGGCCATGAGCCTTAAGTCAGGAGGATAATAATCAAGCAGCTCGGACTCATCACACAAACCTCATGTGGTCGTTTTCATCATCCTGGTGTTCCCCACTGGAGCCCAGTCTATTCATGGATAACAATTCAGAAATTGAACAGCCATAGTTTCCATGAATGCATGAACATTTGTATATAAACTGCTAAATTAAATCTCTGTTCAGACAATAAGATGCTGTTTGGTTGTATAATGGAAATGATGTTTATTCTCAAGATGCTCAGCCTTTATGAAGCTCCCGCCTCTCACCATGTTAGTCATATTACTGCTATTAACATTACACATGCATGTTCATACCAATAAGTCAGGAAGTGGAGCATCACATGTTAATGTATCATTAAAGAGAGCACTCTTTGTACGAGTAGCAAAATGTCACATGATTAATTAAGTACAAGGTTAAATACTTAATTAAAACTAAAACACGTTTTGGAAATAATGCAATGGCGCCCTCTGTTGATCAGTCACTATAAGTTACTGAAGTTAAGAATTCAATTTGAGATGTTTTCAGATGTTACACCATGAATAGAACATACAATAGTCGAGTACTTTCATTGGTCCGAAAATATACAGTTCATATCTAGCAGGTGGGACATATTTAGACAAATACTTGCAAATTAGATGAATTAAGAACTCGTGATAATATGAGAAAGAAGCAACACACTCCCTACAAGCTGTACTCAGAGGGTTAGATATTAATATTGACAAATAATAAGCTTTATAAGCAAGAGAAAATGCCTCACGAGGAGGGATATTACTGACATAATGACATGTTAATTAAAGGCAGAGATGAGGTTATAATTACATTGATTACATAAAACAGGCACCACCAGTAAAAAAAAACATTTAAAATAATCTTTCAGAAATCCAGGTTCCCCTGGATTTGTGTGATGAGGCTGACATGTTCAGCACTCAACCTGAAATCCACCTTCAGGTGTTCTTTCATCAATAATGTCTAGCTGACATCTCTCAGTGGATATCTGCTCATCACCTCAAGCTCAACCTTGACAAGACTGAACTGCTTTTCTTTCCGGGAAAAGATTGTCCCACTCTTGACCTGACTATCAACATCGGCACCTGTGTTGTTTCCCCGACTCAGACTGCAAGGAATCTGGGTGTGATCCTAGATAACAACCTGTCCTTCACTGCTACAACCCGCTGCTGCAGATACACGCTTTACAACATCAGGAAGATACGTCCCCAGCTGACCCAGAAAGCGACGCAGGTTCTGGTCCAGGCTCTCGTCATCTCACGCCTAGACTACTGCAACTCCCTCCTGGCTGGTCTACCTGCATGTGCCATCCGACCTCTGCAGCTCATCCAGAATGCAGCGGCTCGCCTGGTCTTCAACCTTCCTAAATTTTCCCACACTACTCCGCTCCTCCGCTCCCTCCACTGGCTTCAAGTAACTGCTAGAATCCACTTCAAGACAATGGTACTTGCTTACCATGCTGCGAATGGATCTGGCCCTTCCTACATCCAGGACATGGTTAAACCGTACACCCCAGCATGTGCACTCCGCTCTGCATCAGCCAAACGACTCGCTGCACCCTCGCTGCGAAGGGGACCCAAGTTCCCATCAGCAAAAACACGTGGGTTTGCTGAAGGGGACCCAAGTTCCCATCAGCAAAAACACGTGGGTTTGCTGTCCTGGCTCCAAGATGGTGGAATGAGCTCCCCATTGACATCAGGACAGCAGATAGCTTGCACATCTTCCGGCGCAGACTGAAAACTCATCTCTTTCGACTCCACTTCGAGCGATAGAACTATTAACAAAGCACTTATATACTAATAAAGGACTGGCTTATCTAAAGCCAGTTGAGTAGCACTTGAAATGTTTGGCTCTATGAAACCTGATGTACTTATATGATTCTGTTTTCTTCAAGGTTGTGTCTTCCTGGTCGAATGTACTTATTGTAATGGCCCTACAATATATTTTTCCAATATAACATAATAGGTCCACTTTAATTAAAGATGGTATGTTCACTTGCTCCCCTTCAGTTTTAGCCACTATAGCACTTGGAGATGATTTGCCAGGGCAATTTTGGTAGTTTTTGGATTAGCACAAATTCATTTTTTGATACGAAAATATATTTAAACTAATTTATTTATTTTACGTATAACAGAAATGACGCCATGTCCAGAGCCCTAGAGAGATAAGAGTTACGACACTCGGCGCCTACTTCCGGGGTATGGACATCGAAATAGTTCAAAAATATTGTCATTTGGGCGTTGAACCCATGGATGTATAATAGGTTGGACCTCATTCACTTACATTACGGCGCGTCGATTAGTTCCAGAGGTAAGTTGCTGAAATATCGAACTCTTTTGAATTGTCAACTGTCTATATTGTATCAGAGGCCCTTTATGATGCTTATACTGGTCTTCATTTGTATATGCACAGCGTAATTATCTATATTTTATCCTGGTTGTTACAACCAATTTAGCTAGCATTGCCTGCTAGTTAGCTAGCGCGACTTCGTCAGCTTTGAAGGTAAGATTTCAGTAATGAATCGCTAGCAGCTTATATATCAATTGATGCTGGGTAACTAACAAGCAGGATTTAGATTGATTATGTGTCTTTATTGTTATTTTGGTTTGTATCCGCTGAACCTGACCGTGTCAGCCATCCTTAGTCGGCTTTATCTGTATGATATGACTTAACTGCTAGCACTAGTAGAAATGAGGTGGCGTTTGTGATGAATATTTCATTTAATATTTCATTGAATTTTGGGATATACTAACATTTAATGATGTGACATGTTGACTGTACTTTGTTTTTGTTGGTACTGTTCCGTGTTAACTCATCTGTACTGTACAACTAGCCTAGCGCTACTTTTTAATGCTTGATGGCATGCTAGGATAGATTCCTTTGTATTGTAATATACACTCTAGTTTAATGATTGTTCTTCAAAGGTATTATTCAGTCTTAAACAAATAATAGCCTACTGAATAGGCTACTCTACAGCAGTGAATGAAGGATGAGCCTTTTAGGCTCATCCTTCCTTCATCCTTCATTCCTTCATGCATCCATGCATCCAAAATGTTTATTTTTAACAAAATAAACACTTAAAAAAAAATAATTAGCACTTTTTTTTTCCACCCACAGTGACAGCGCGCAGAGCATATTGGAACTCTACAGGTGTTGGGACAGAGTTCCTCAGACGAATGGACGAAAATGTGTTTTCCAGGCAGTCTGGAGTGAAGCGGCTTGTGAGAACAAATTTGTGCCCTTGTCTCAACAGGTCATGCTGGACCTCCAGGATTGTTGTTGTGGCCATCACCAGTCCTGTCTGGACTGGTTTCCAGCTGCCCTTGGGACCGATCTTCAGGCCCCGAAACAGATGGATGGAGTCCCGGAGGAAGCTGATGGCCTTATCATACTCCTCCATCTTGAAATGACTTAGGGCAGTAACAGTGTTGCGTGACGACATGAGGTCAAACTTTTTGGTGTCCAATGTTCAGTCACTGTATTGGTAAGCAACAATTTGTTTTGGCCAAAATGTGTTATTCACACTCCTGACTCCAGTTTGATGTGCTGCATTCTCCTCTGATGCGGCTTTCACACCAGCGCTTTTCCCTTTCTAGCTCCGAGCGGGAGCTTTTCTGGTTCAGCTCCGGTTTCCCTTTTCTGCTCCCGCTCTGTTCACACCGCCTAGCACCCGACTGGTGCTGCCGCTGCTGCGTCATGACGTCACCGTTTACATCGCTGATTTGCTCCCCAACGGCATTACGGCGCTCACAACAACAACAACGGGGAACTGCGTCGGGTCGATGATCGTGTTGCTTTTAATCACACGAAGCCAGATTAAATTGAATAACGACTTCTCCAACCTTATGCTTTTCTCCAGAGTGCCGTGGTTCATTGTTTATTAATGTGTTTCTGCAGCATTTACCGACCGCTGCAGTGTTGGCTGCTCTTCCACGGGAGTTTATTCTCCTCCGTTAGCTCCCGGTTAGCTCACACTGCTGCGGCCGCTCTAAAGTATTCACTGTCCGACTCACACAAGCAGCTGATACATATCCCCAGTTCCCCTTAGCCTAAGTGAATGTGTGTCAGTCTGAATTGACGCTGTTTGGCATCACAACGCTGTTATGAAAGTTTCTCTGGTATAAAATGGGTGATGTTAGCATAGCAACCGAAGCTAAACTGACTACTTGCTATTGCTATCCTATTGTGGCATAAACCGTTTTCTACAGGCACATTTTACCGGCGTATTTTTATTATGATTCTACTTGTGATAGTCGGACACGACAACCTGTGCAGCCCATGTATTGATTCCATCCTATAGCTGCTATAATACAAAACAAAACGTCTGCCTCTCTCCACAATGATCAATAACAGTGAACGGATGGTCAAAGTAAGGTACAAATAAACAGAACCACACGAAGCCTGGTTAGTGTTGCCTGACTTTATAAAGTGTGTTTATAAGCACTACTGCTTGTAGGCAGGTATGACAGTCGACCCATGTTCAGGGGAGGAGGGTTTAGTTTCCTGCACGCCTCGACGTAAGAGAGACGTAAGCGACGCCACCTCTTAGCTCCGAAGCTCTTGCCTCTAGACCGACAATTTTTTGGAGCTGGAAGTGAATCCGATTCCGGAGCTAAGAGCCGGCACCGCTGCGGTGTGAACAGGAAAAACCGGCGCTTTTCAGGCTCCAGCTCCAAGCCAGAGCTCAAAAAGCGCTGGTGTGAAAGGGGCATGAGTGGTCCTGATTTCAGGCAGAGGTCATGGCTTGGAAGGTTTTATATTCTGTAGTGTCTCAACAGAACCTAATATGAATTGCTTTATTGTCTCCTCGCTGGATCACCTCCCCCTGGCAAAGTGGCCTCGTTATTGTTGACAAACCTGTTTTTGTTGCTGGTTCAACAGGAGCTTCTGTAAATAGTTTTGTAAATAGTTTGAATATTTATCATAGTAATCATTTTTAGTCTCCCACTCTCTCAATTTAATTGATCGTTTCTTTGCCCCACCATATGTTTTGTTGTCCAAGGGCAATAATTTGGTCTGTGTTGAAGATTGTTTTACACTTTAGATTAATCAAAATTGTGTTTTTTGGCTGAATTAATCTTTTTCTGTTGAACCCTAACCCTCTTTGTTCTCCTTCTCATTCATTTTACTTTGTTTTGTTCTAACACACATCCCACATCACATCACTTTTTCCATACACTGTTCTTAATACTTGTTCACACATGTGTTCGTCCCTTTTACTTTGTTCTTCCTGTTGTTCTTGTTCAAACACATATATCAATTGTTCATCCACTGTTGTGGTAAAATGATATTCATAGTCTTAACATGATTAAGTTAACAGTCTTCACCATGCTAACATGAACACAAACGTTTCCCTCCAAAAATGTAAAACGTATCTAAGTAATAGGCTACCAAGCTTTCCGTTGTCACCCTGCCTCTTCAAATGCAAAACTGTCAATAAAAAGTATGCAATAAGGCAATTACAGCTGAAAAAGTACTTGGGTGTGTGTGTTTTTTTAATATATATATTATTTACCATTCAATAATGCAATCGCTGCTGTCTGTCTGTCCCATAGAAGAACATGACAGCGCAGCGCAACTATACTACGGACGTGACTGCCCTGGCAGTGACAGCAACATAGCCTGCTTGTGCTACCACACTTTCCCCTCAAAATATCGTTAAATAACGAAACTTATAAATAGTGCCAATCCATACAAAGTGTAACCACATCATGTAAATATGAAAGCAATCTTTAAAAAAGAACAGCGTTGGTTTAATCTATGACTATTTTGACCATGTTTGTGCTGTTTTTGCCATAGAGAAGCATTGAAACGGAAGTGCGTTTTGAACTATCCCGGTGTTGTGTCACATTATGCCTCCCCGTCATGAAATGCCCCCCTTGTCACGGGAACGCGCATTTCTAAATGACACGTTTACACCTCTAAATGACACGTTAACACCATAGGTTTACACCTTAAAACGATGTTTAAAACGAAAAGTAAACGTTCAGGGTTTTTATTAATGGTAATTTTCAGACTGTGAGTTGTTTAGTGGTAGCTCATAGTCTTGATTCTTCTGGTTTAACTTTTCACTCCGTATTTGAGGTGTCGAAATTCGTTCGTCACTTCCTTTTCAGTTTGTTTTTTTAAATGTTTTTTTTATCATTATTGTTACGTCCTGTCTGTATAAACGTGCTTTAAAATGTATTGTTTAATTTGACATAGTTGTCATCTAATAATCTAAATATGTTTACAAATGTTACATAGTCTTTGTCAGCATATATGCTATGCGTACAAAATAAAAGTGTGACATTCATGAAACTTGCTCCATTTATTGGTATCAGTCCTAGAACCATACCCTGAAAAATGCTTGAGGGTGGGATTCATAGAAACCTCTTTTGGTGGGGGGGGCATTATATGACAGGCCTGGCCATCACAATATGCCCCCCCTTGCTATCTTACAAAATAAAAGTGTCACATTCATGAAACTTGCTCCATTTATTGGTACCAGTCCTAGAACCATACCCTGAAAAATGCTTGAGGGTGGGATTCATAGAAACCTCTTTTGGTGGGGGGGGGAATTATATGACAGGCCTGGCCATCGCAATATGCCCCCCCTTGCTATCTTACAAAATAAAAGTGTCACATTCATGAAACTTGCTCCATTTATTGATACCAGTCCTAGAACCATACCCTGAAAAATGCTTGAGAGTGGGATTCATAGAAACCTCTTTTTTTGGGGGGGGGGGGGGGGGGGGGGGGGGCATTTTATGACAGGCCTAGCCATCACAATATGCCCCCCCTTGCTATCTTACAAAATAAAAGTGTCACATTCATGAAACTTGCTCCATTTATTGGTACCAGTCCTAGAACCATACCCAGGAACATCAACCAGCGCAATGACGGTCAAGCAGCTGTTATTGACAGCTACGCTATGACCGCCATCTGGAAACACAAATTTGGAAGAATCCGGGTATGTACATGATTGGAATGACTTTGCTTTTGTAAATGTTGCAAATGTGCATTTTTCAACAGGAATGTAATACTTGTGCAACTACTCTCAGGTTGATCCAATGGCACACAGTCATCGTGGGAATTGTGAACGAGAACCGTCATTGGATGTTGGTGGTGAGAATAGGAGCATATTTTAAGCTCCAATCTGTATCTATAGTGCTGTATACACCATATATAATTAGTGATTTGCAAGATAACCGGGCCACACATACATGCTGTCACTTATTATTGATCAAATCTAAACAATACCCTACATCGTACCTGCGTAATGTATGGTTCCTGCCTAATGCATGTTGTGTTTCCATGTGAATAATAAAAGGTAATGTACCCCCATGAGAAGAAAACCCTCTTCTTGGATCCACTTGGAGAAGGGAAAGGCAAAACGAAGGTGTGCCTGCAGTCTACAAGGTACATTTGATACAGTGTACTAGTTCCGGTGTTTTATGAGTATTTTGACAATGATGTGCTGCATCTTGACACATGTACTATATACATACTGTAGAGCCTTTATGAGGATGAAAGGCTGCAAGGTGTCAAGATGGACATGCAGCACCCTCCCCCATAATCGCCAACAAGACAGCACATCCTGTGGTGTCCTGGCCTTAAAAGTGAGTGTGAAATGCATTTAGCCAAACATTACTCTCAAACTCAAATTCAGTAGCAATTAGACTGAATATCTTGACTTGCTTTTATACATCTTGATCAAAGATGTATTGAATTGTGTCAAACTACACATATACAACATGTCATTCTTTAAATCTGTTGGGTAATTTGTCTGTATTCCATTTGAGGGTAAAATCATAGACCATGCAGTCCATATACTAATCAAGGTTCTCTTCAGTTTGCAGAGAAGATTTTACTGGGGGAGTCAATTGAGTTTGAAACCTCACAGAAGGCAGTGCACGAGCTGAGGCTGGACATTGCTACTTCTCTCCTCAGAGAATCTGGTTTGTTACCTTTTCTCAACATTGTCAATGACTTCATGTAGTTACTTTTATTAATTGTATCTCATAAGTATGCATCAATAACCTAGTATATTAATAATGTGCCATGCAAATTGTTGTATTGTATCACTGCTTGGACCATTGGTACTGTTGACCAGGGACATTATCAGGGTTTTAAAAGCAACACAGTGGCTTAAGTATAGATTAGGGTAAATAGTCACTACATACAGTATATTGTGTATCTCAACTCCAAACAGATAACATATGAAGCATCGCAGGCAGGCATCTTCAACTGCAATTTCATATAGGCTACACACGTCACACTCTAACACACCCTTTCAATTCTGCGGTTTATTTAAGATGTGAGATTTCCCCATCTTCCTCCTTTCAATGTGCTCATTGGTGTGTATTACTTTTAACTGATATCCTCAGTTAATTTTTACCTTGAACTTATTATAATCAAAGCTGTAAAGCTAATGTGATGAACAACAAAAGAACCATGAGAACCAAACTTAAATTGATGCGTACAGTGCGAAAGAAGTTTTTGGATGTTTTGTAATGACATTGTGCAGGTTCCCATTCTAAAGAGGGTAAGGAGATAGTGAAAGAAGGAGCAGATGGCTCCTCTGTGCTCAGATTTAATCATTTAGAAAATCTATGTGTTTGTGTGTGTTTTGCCTTTTCTTCACACAAAATAATAAAAGACCACAACAAATGTGTCCTTATATAATTGACCTTTTAGTCAAAAATTGGAATGGGTCACCTTGACCCCAAATCTGTAATGTGGTTTATCTGAAGATATTGATTACGTTTTGTCTCAACAGATGATCTAAGCAGGCTTTGCTTTTACTGCGGGATGGAGGAGCAGGATGAAGAACATTGGGTAATTTCCTATTGCACATTACAAATAAAGAAAATTAGCAGAAATATGTTTCCAGACTTTATCAACATAACATTTGCGTTGGTAATTGCTACTATATTTGGCATCTTCAGCATTAACTGATAAAGGATTAATGTTTTGCTTGTTTTTCCATACATTTTTGTTGAAAATGTATTTCTTTCTCATAACACAACATTTATGTTTTTGAAAGATTTCGATTATTGAAGGAATGGTTAGAATGTTAGTGGGAAATACATTAGAGATATTCTATTATCATAACAAAATCCCATAATGCATACCTTACATAACAAGTATTTATTGTTTTCTCAGATTTGCTGTGACATTTGTCAGCAGTGGTACCACCACCAATGTGTACAAAGGCCGCCAGTTGATCAACCGTACTTGTGCCCTGGATGCACATAATGCCCCGAAGGAACCATCATTAACTAGTGTCCACTGTCATTTCAACCAATGCAACTATTGTTTGGCCTGTCATAAAATGCACCCCACCCCAAAAGAGGTTTCTATGAATCCCACCATCAAGCATTTTTCAGGGTATGGTTCTAGGACTGGTACCAATAAATGGAGCAAGTTTCATGAATGTGACACTTTTATGTTGTAAGATAGCAAGGGGGGGCATATTGTGATGGCCAGGCCTGTCATAAAATGCCCCCCCACCAAAAGAGGTTTCTATGAATCCCACCGTCAAGCATTTTTCAGGGTATGGTTCTAGGACTGGTACCAATAAATGGAGCAAGTTTCATGAATGTGACACTTTTATGTTGTAAGATAGCAAGGGGGGGCATATTGTGATGGCCAGGCCTGTCATAAAATGCCCCCCCACCAAAAGAGGTTTCTATGAATCCCACCCTCAAGCATTTTTCAGGGTATGGTTCTAGGACTGGTACCAATAAATGGAGCAAGTTTCATGAATGTGACACTTTTATTTTTGTAAGATAGCAAGGGGGGGCATATTGTGATGGCCAGGCCTGTCATAAAATGCCCCCCCCCACCAAAAGAGGTTTCTATGAATCCCACCCTCAAGCATTTTTCAGGGTATGGTTCTAGGACTGGTACCAATAAATGGAGCAAGTTTCATGAATGTGACACTTTTATTTTGTAAGATAGCAAGGGGGGGCATATTGTGATGGCCAGGCCTGTCATAAAATCCCCCCCCCCCCCACCAAAAGAGGTTTCTATGAATCCCACCCTCAAGCATTTTTCAGGGTATGGTTCTAGGACTGATACCAATAAATGGAGCAAGTTTCATGAATGTGACACTTTTATTTTGTAAGATAGCAAGGGGGGGCATATTGTGATGGCCAGGCCTGTCATATAATGCCCCCCCCCCCCCAAAAAAAAGAGGTTTCTATGAATCCCACCCTCAAGCATTTTTCAGGGTATGGTTCTAGGACTGGTACCAATAAATGGAGCAAGTTTCATGAATGTCACACTTTTATTTTGTACGCATAGCATATATGCTGACAAAGACTATGTAACATTTGTAAACATATTTTGATTATTAGATGACAACTATGTAAAATTAAACAATACATTTTAAAGGACGTTTATACAGACAGGACGTAACAATAATGATAAAAAAAAACATTTAAAAAAACAAACTGAAAAGGAAGTGACGAACGAATTTCGACACCTCAAATACGGAGCGAAAAGTTAAACCAGAAGAATCAAGACTATGAGCTACCACTAAACAACTCACAGTCTGAAAATTACCATTAATAAAAACCCTGAACGTTTACTTTTCGTTTTAAACATCGTTTTAAGGTGTAAACCTATGGTGTTAACGTGTCATTTAGAGGTGAAACGTGTCATTTAGAAATGCGCGTTCCCGTGACAAGGGGGGCATTTCATGACGGGGAGGCATAATGTGACACAACACCGGCATACATAAACCACGTGACCGGCTGGCAGCGACATCAAAGAGTGTCGTAACTCTTATCTCTCTAGGGCTCTGGCCATGTCTAATTAGTTACTTTACTGTACGATTTAACGTTTGCAGCCATACGGCTCTCTATCGTTAGCATGCCATCAATAACAACGCTAACTCTGATAGTACAAGTTAGCTGCTAGTGGTTAAAACATTATCAATGTCAAGGGACTTAAGCAAAAATGTAGCCTTACGATGTTACAATATACATAGTCTTAAACAAAAATGTGATGCTTTAGTGACATGTAAAGACAACAAAAAAGACCTAACTTACCTGAACCGCAGTGAACTCCACCATCTTTTCCCCGTAGCGCTACTTGTTCCCCGCTGTATCGCACACTCGAATTCGTGGTTGTGCTGAGGCCTAATTGGCAAGTGCACTAAACTCGTTCATTTTAGTTAGGATAAAAATCTTGACATAATTGGCTTGACCTTAAAACTTAACTAAGAAAACAAATGTCAACGTTTAACCAATCTCTTAGGGGAAAAGGTTGAACCCAAACTTATTTATAGACCAATGTATTGAACATCTTTGGTGTATTTTTCCACAGGTGGAAACCGGTAAAAAAGCCCAAATTATCAAATGCCGCCCATCAAATAGAGAGAAGGTCAAGATTGGCTCTATTTGACAGCTGACACTAAGAACCGCCTTCTTCAGATTGACAACCAATAATAAACGACAACCTGTGACCAAGCTAGAATTAGATATTCACTTACATTTTTCTTTACCATGTTCTTATGTTTACATTTGCAAGTTAGCACTGAACATAAAATGCAGCTAGGCTTAGGATTGTATTTTTAATTGTTTTGGTTTGTGTATTGTTGAATTGCATCCCCTGTGGACCATGAATATCTGTAAACAATTTCAGATCAATCCACCCAAAAGTTATTAACCTATATTCATTTAAAAAGTAATGTATAGCAGCAATTCATATCTATGGATCTATACCCAAGAATGTGCAATTGATCTGGTAGATGAAATTAAGGAAAACCAGAACCTGCTGTTGGCACTAGGAAAACATGTTTTCATGGTGGTGCTTAAGGAAATGTCAAGGCATGGAAGAAATGGGTGATGGCCGTACAAAACATAAGAAGCCAACACCATGGTAGTAGAAGCAAGTTTGTTTAATTTCCTAATTGAGAACAGGATCGTGATTCACATCACAACACTTATTATACACATATCCCTTACAGCAAAAAATATGCATTCAACACCTGAAGATGTAAAATAAATCAAAGCAAGGGAGTCTTCAATGCATGTCACTGCAAAAACAATAAAACTGGATGGATGTGCTATGGACGAGAGTAGTGTTTTTTTATTGTTTTTTTAGTCTCAGACTGTAACATACTGCTGGTGTGGTTGTAGTGTTTAATCACTTGTGCAAGTTTTGTGCAACACAACAGTTTTTTCATTGGCTCAAATTATATAGTTATTTTGTAGTTATGCTTATGCTGGTTACCATATACATATGCATAAACCACATTGTATCTGTACGCTGAGCATTGTGAAGTATGACACCTGAGAGCTGGTGGTAATGTGTGAATAATCCACTCAGTCACTGAGCAGCCAGTCAAAGACTTAGGATAGAAACAGCTGTAAGAGGTACGGGTAAACAGTTATTCCCAAAGCATCCTTGTTATTATGACACAAAAGAGGGAAAGCAACAAAACAACACAAACACAAATTGTACAGCAGACCTCATTTGAGTGACAAAAGGCAAACCATGGCTCTGGTGATAGTGTGGGATACTGAGCAATTAGTCCCTGCATAAAGACACTTCCCCTTAGGGAATATTTCATGGGCTTTGTTGATGTGTACTAATTAAGACTCATCATTTAAAAGGAAACAATATTTTCAGTAGCAACAACGTTTTAAAAAGAGAATAAAATGAGCGCACATTCCACTTTTTCCATTACAACATTTACCACGAAATCTGCAGCCATAACTTTGCTACCGGCTGCTTGTTCATGAGGAAATCAAATAAAACAAAGTGACACATGTACTGAACATTTTGCATTAATTCCCTCCAAAGGTTTAGTGCAGAAATGTCTGTGCTGAGCCAAATACAACTGAGAGGAAAATATATATATGTAATAACTGTCTTTATCTTTGCGTATACCTGATACATTCCCCAATGTTACAAATATCCCCAATGCCTATGTATGTTTGAAAATGCATTTAGGCGGAAATTCAGACTTTTGTTTTTGTATTTGGAAGTCATATTTTAATACTTACTAATTTCCTTAGTCTAATGAAGGTACAATTGGATAAAATACAGGCAAAAACTTAAGGAAAAACTTAAGGGAATTTACAGATCTGGGGTTGTAACTTTAAGTCCAAATTATAAAAACATGCAGTTTCTTTCAATACAGATAAAACACAATTTAATAAGCCCTCAGATCATAAATCTACATAGAGCTTTTGTAGCACTATTTTTCAAATGTTCATTTGAGTACATTCACTTCTTGATAATAAATTATTTAAATATAATGCAGCGTTTACATTAAACTCTTTGGAAACTCCACTGCCTAAAACTTTGTAATGATAATGAGGTGAGAGCTACAAAAGAGCTGATATCGAGTCAATTATGTACATTTTACAATATCATTAACTCCTATTGGGATTTCCTGAAAGGCTTTTGGGTTAAAAAGATGTACCTCACATTTTTCCTGCAGAAAAAAGGGTTGAGACAAACAACATAACACAACAAAGGGTAACAAATAATATAAACAACCCAGGATAAGATAATAAATCATAAAAACCATAAAAACAAAGCGTACAATCGAAGGTATCGAGTCACAATGAGAGATCCCATTTACACGCCAGGTAGCAAATACTGGACTGAATCCAACATCAATCTGTTAGGATACTTTCAGGTCAGGACGATAAGGATGCAGCAGTTAAAGGAAATAAATAAAGTCAGTACCATAAGTATGGGGGGACAGAAATGGGAACAAGCGGAGGAGCATGGAAGGGGACGTTGGATGGATGGAAGGCAGTAAGGACTAAAGAAAGTAAAAGGAGGTCGCAGATGTCTCACTCCGGAGCCCCGTTTGCCTTTTCTGTCATCCTCTCTTCATCCCCCATTTTCTGATGCTGCAGTCTGGCATAAGTCACCGCGTCTCCTCTGAGGAAAGAAAAAGGGAACACAGGAGGCAAGAGGAGGAGGGTAATGAAAAGTTATGACCAGGGAGAGGGGGGGTAGAAACCAAGAGAGAGCGGGTATGACAGGAGAGGATAACATTGTTAATTGCAAGGTTATGACATGGCTCACCTTGTCAGAAGAGCATTTGCACGAATTAAGAGGCTCATTATTGTTGTTAGAAGCATAAAATAAAGATCTTATGAAGTCATTTTAATGTTGAAAAAGGAATTTAATGAGAGCCTGTTATAATATGACCTTTTAGAGGAGTGATTTGATGAAGGAAACATCAAGAGATATGAGTAATTGCAAAAGGTCTATATTGCACAGCTGTTCAAATAGATTCAAAGAAATAGATGATACATTATAAGTGCATATTATATATTACATCATTACATGTTAAATCATCTTACTTTTTGCCCAAAGATGCGAGGCCGTACAGAACTCCTGTAGCAAAGGCGATGGCATTTCCAAACAAGGTTGTGAAGGAGAAACTCAAGAATACGGGAAACAGAGCCAACCTGTAAATGAACAATAAAAGGGACGAAAAGTCAGTCAATTATATTAAGTACATGCTGGAGATAAAACAGCAACATTCCCAAGAGTGTCTCCAAATGCTTATGCAACATTTTTTCATGAAGTAAAGTACAGACTCTGTTGACATAAATGCATATTAGTTCTTACCCGCAGTAGAAGAAGGCTTTCTGCCAAGGTTTGAATTTGTCTGCACGGGCTGCTACTGCGTTAGCAAACTCTATGAACTGGCAGCAGAATGGGACTTCACACAGGAACAGCACGAAGGCAGTCAACCTTGAGAGAGAAGAAAAGGAAACACATACAGCAGTGAATATCAGCTACATTCAGGATTCATTGGTTTTCCCAACTAATTAAAGCCTAGGTAACAATGCAGCTAAGCTTTGACTGCAGACAGTGTTTTTATCTGGGAAGAAAACCAAAACCAAGGCTGGCTGAGGCCTGTGCTAAATTCTTCAAATTCTGGACAAATCAATGCGGGCTTTGTTACAACATGTATATTCTCAACAAGAATGTCTGAACGCCTCCGTCATTTGAGCAGCAAGTTGTGTCAACATGTCTACATGAACATAATGCTCCCATGGATCATGACATATATTATAATTTGTATGTTTCCTTTCAGGAGATGTCTAAAACAGTAACATCTGTGCCTGTAACTTATTACAACTTTAGTAGAACAAATAAAGTACCGTCTTGTTCAAATAATGAATGATCATCGTGCTGTTTAAAACCACACCTTCACTGTGCATTGTGGCAAACAGTACACAGAGCTTTGTACAGTCTAAATAAGTGGTGTTATAGTATGTGTGTTGTTGTTTTTTACTGAATTCCAACAGCCTATAAAACAAAAAGCTATTTTTTAAAGTTAAAGTTTTTTAAAGTTTTTTTTTAAAGCAGAACAAATGCTAAAGACTTACACCATCCATACTCCAGCAGCGATGTTTAAAGGGTTGACAGTAACACAGTTCCACACTCCTGACACGGCACAGGCTGCACAGAGACAAGACAAAGTTAAAGGTTATGAGAAAGATAAGACGTATGACCGATAATGAAAACATTAGACCGGACCATTAGTTATAAAAGCCATGATAACTAAATACTTTAATTGACAGTGCTGGGTTAGTACCAGGTTAGTACAGGCTGTGCGCTAAAAACAGCAGAAGAAAATCAGCAATGCAGAACATATGGAGAATGTACAGTATGTGGGTGAAATGCACAACACACAAACGTATAACATATCTTTGAAAAGCAGCTGTTAATAAAACCGTTTTTGAAAACATCTGAAAAACACTGAATACAATCCAGGAATCCAACATTTATATAAAGAGGCAGTGACATTTCCACAGGCTTTATTTCCCTGCTATAGATTACTTTATGATAATGTCAGCATTTTCAATACAGGCCTTTTCTAGCTTTCACCATTACTATTATGTGTTTAAAATGCAGGTACATATGCACATAATGGTACCTGCCTCAAATCAATCCCAGACTATATGTTATCTTCAATGTGTGACAAGTGCAATATGGGATAAGCCTGACCTCAAGGCTGGTGTTTTCATAAGTGGTGATCAAGATGTGAAATATTTTAGTCAATGTGTGTGTGAGGTTCTGAAATAAGGTGTGATTTGACAACATCATTGGACACACACATTGGAAGTGTCACAGTTAAAGCAATTTACACAGCATCAGTAAGTCAAACTATGTTGCCAGTCCTAGAATATATCAAATGCAATTATCAGTTGTTTTCAATCCAACACGAAGCAATCAACCATGCAACACTTCTGTGGTATTTGTAGTGTTTGCAAAATAAAAAAACAAGATTAAAATAATTGCTGTCACAAAAACATTTCCGATAATTTACTTATAATTTCAGCTTTAGAACAAAGATAGATAATGTTTCCCTTTTGCTTTTCCTTCTCTAACAAGTCAAAAAGTCAAATGTGAGACAGATGTTTTCAACGGAGTAAAATTGCCCAAATGCCACACTTATTTATTTCACTACTGAAGAGTAAAGAAGATGTTACAAAAACATTCCTAACATTTGTGCCTTGGCATTTCTTTCTTATCAACAGAGTAATGTTATCAGTGTCAATTATTCCTCATTTATAATGATATGGTACTTAAGGCACACATTTCTAACTAATATGCTAAAACCTTTGGAATTTTTAAATGTTTGCGGCCAGATATACCAACACAAAGTAAAGTATTTGTATTTGAGAGTTGACAATGTACAGCAGTTTCAGGCTGAAACTCAGTGAGAAAAGAGGGTACATTTGCCAGCAGTCGAGACTAGCCCACACTATCACAAACAAGGGAAGAATAATGTAGTATATCCAGATTCTTTAGACAATCCAGCCTCCTTAATAATACAGAGTCCATTGAATATGCAGTGCCCCAGCTGGTTAATGTGATACACTGTGGCTCTGGTGTCACTGTGAAGGAGAGCTGCAGTGCTGCTGGAAAACTGCAAAGCCAGCAGTAAAAATAGCCTGTCTCGCACTGAGGGGAAGAGTGAACATACCAGCTATGGACTGTTTGTTCATATCATACAGATGAAAATCAGGAATATCATAGTGTTATGGAATGAGCAAGCCATGCAAACAGGCGGTGCCCACAACTGTCTGCTACAGGGAGGGGACAATGGGCTGGGACAAAGCTGTAGTCTGGCATTGCTCAGCATTACAGTTAGGTATATATAATAAGTATACACAACATGTTGTTGTTTTCCAAAATATTAACCTGATCCCCTTTCTGTCCTGTTTTATATTAATGCAGAAAGTGCACACAGTATAAAAGTATGCTGACAAGTCAATAAATGCACCTGCTTCCTACAGAAAAGAGCACATAAGTCTTTGTAAACTGGCACCCTCAATAGTTGTATTCACTGTACATTAAATAGACAGATAGATAGATAGATAGATAGATAGATAGATAGATAGATAGATAGATAGATAGATAGATAGATAGATAGATAGATAGATAGATAGATAGATAGATAAAGCAACAACAATGTACTCCAGATAGACAGTGTCTAATACATACATTACAATTGTGCAAAGTAACAAATTGTACTTTGATATTTACTTACATACTCCTCCTAAAACTCCAGCTATTTTGCAGAGCCATCGGTACCACCATGTCATGCCGTCATCCTCTGGAGGGGGTGCAACGGGGGCGGCTGCCTTCTCCTCGGTGTTCATTGTGTTTGTATATCGATGTTAGCTAAAAAAGCTAAACCGTATTTAAAGTTGTGAAGCCTCTAAGAACCAAGCACAATTAAGTTAGCAAGTCTAAACAAACTAACTGCTCACTCGTTTAGTAATACAAAGCGGTCCCTTTCAGCACTGCTGTATGAAATACAAAATGTAAAGTATAATTAATTAGTTTTTTTCTTTGTTTCTTTGTGTTTTCCAGCTGAGCTGATGTTGCCAGCAGCTTCTCCCCGTCAGTTGGTACCAGCTAACCGGCTAGCTGATGCTAACAGCAGCGCCACCAGCTGCCGCTAGGAGTGGATATCAACACAGAATCCGTTTTGAATTTCCTTTAGCAATCAGATAAATGAGCAAAGCTTCCCTAAACTCTCCCTAAAAAGCTTTAAACAATCCCCTCGTTTTGTTCGGGTTCAGGTAAGGTAGTCTGCTCCGTTGTTCTCTTCCCTGGTTACTCAGCCTATAAGAGCGGTGCATTGTGGGACGATTTGACGCACGTCAAGGTTTGTTTACATGTTTCTATCACCAGATTTGATTGTAATCGAGTTGCAATGAATATTCTATACGCCCAATGTTGAAAAAAAGTATTCAGATCCTCCATTTGAGTAAAAGTACCCATTCAATAATGTCTGAATGCTACGTAACAAGTAGAAGTCCTATTATTCAAAATGTTTAACAGCAAAATAAATGTTTGAAGTGTGTATAGAAACCAAACTGAGTTCCCATGCAATGAAACAGATTTTATTGCATGGTCGAATGTACTTATTGTAAATCGCTTTGGATAAAAGCGTCAGCTAAATGCAATGTAATACCTGTTGTCATAATTCCTTCTGTAGTAACCTTTAATAAATCCCTTCATAATGTACTTTTATTGGACTTGCTGGAGAACAAAATCCCCAGTCCCTGTATTTTCTCAAAATCTAAAACAAATATACTGTAAATAACAGTGTGATTTTCAAGTCGCTATCTTCAGAGTTTTTATAGTAAATAATTCCTTATTTATGTTTCCCTGGAAAGTGTTTCTTTCCTTTATTTCCTGAGGTAAAATTCTTGATTATTAAAAACCATTTCCCCCAACTTCTTTACAAATCAAGGCAAGAGGAAGAATCTTTTTCCATTATTAAATGTATCTTTAATCACTCATTCACACTTTTATATACAACACATTCTTCCCAAATCATTCATTATCCATTTCCTTTCAAGGAAATGCTTCATAACCATGAAGATTTTGCATCCAACATTGTCTTTTAGCAGCTTTGTATTTCAATGCCTGCTCCACAAATATGAACTGTTTTTCAACTGAACTTCTTCAAATTGGATAGACAAAAAAAAATGGGACAAAATCCAGCTCTGCAGATAGATGACTGTCTGTTTTAGGAGTGGTAGATCAGTTACTTCAACAAAGTCTGCTCTAGCCAGAGTTAGTGTTTTTGGACTGATTGCATTCAGCCTTTAGTGAAAGCAGGCTTCTCTCACTCCGACAGCAGAGTGGCCACTCGTGGGCTCTGAGTACTTCGGCTGTGCCTCCTCTGTTCCATCAGCAGCGACGGCCTCCTCTTCCCTGTTGGCGTGTGGCAGAGCATGCCATCGACGGTCTGCTGGGTCACCTGATCAGCCTGCTCCAGATCTTTCACTATCTGCTCCACCTTCAGCATGTGTGTACCGCCTTCAATCCGCAGGCGCAGCAAATCCACCTGAAACAGGTCATAGGAGGCCACTGAGCTCACTAGCGGTTTTTCAGAGATTTACATATTCATATCCGTAGCTTTTTCATTTTTTATCTTGGGTTAAAATCCTTTGAACCACAGAAAAAAGCATTGACATTAATATTAATTGAAATGTGTAAAATATTTAAATAATGCACCCATAGATATCTAGATTTATTTTTTTAAGTTGATATGGAGCAAACTTACCACCTCCTGCGAAAATTCAGGCTTCTTGACAAAAGAAAAGCTTTTTGCCGTCAAGGCTGCAGACAGCAAGGATATGACGTCTGTCACTTCTCCTGACATTGCTAGTATCATAACCTAAATCATCATTTAAAAGAAGAATATATTATTAACTCAACATAAACAACAAGTAGTTAAGTACACCATAGTTAGGATGCAGACTTGCCTTTAAATTTCGACATATTAGGCTGTCAGGAATCATTATTTTTGAGAACAACGACTGTGCCTTTTCTATGTCGTTCTGGAACAAAAAGAAAGGAAAACATATATTATTAATGACAATTTTATATTTTCACATCTCTGTGCATGAAAGAAAGATGTGAAGAAGATCTTACTAACCTGTCGAAGTGCTAACGCTACAGCAAAGCAGAGAGCATGCCTGGGGATGGTCATCCCTTCAGTCAGTCCGTTCTCGAGCATAGCAGTGCACATCCTGTAGGACTCTTCCGTGTTCTGAACAACATAACGCACAACTAAATAACGGCAAAGAGATTGTACATCTTAAAACAATAACTGATGTATATTGGAACTGTAATGTTCATTTTTTTAAGAAATGATCTGTACATGTTGATTGGTTTGTTTTACCAGTTTATAGAATGTGGCAGATGCCAGCGTCAATGTGTTTATGTTGAATGGTACAGGTTGTTTCCTCATGGTTGTTAGTACCTCTAGGCAATCTGCAAAAGGCAAAGTTTGATATATTACATGTGATTATGTGAAAAATAAAAAATAAACACTTGAAGGTTAATCTGTCACCTACTTTCATAATAGCCTTTAGTGAATAACATGTCTAAGGTGATGTTGAAAGACGTTGCTTCGCTGAAAAATCCACTCATACTCTGTTCAGAAAAGTCAAATGAAATATTATTATTCCAACACTGTCTGGTTTAAACTTTGTCAATAGTACCATAACAAATGTTTTTATCCAAGTTAGACAGCATATCGTTTTTATGTTCTTTTTTACCTTATCCATAATTGTAGCAGCAGCCAAGTCCTCCATACCCAGCTCATAGCACAGTCTCACAAAGAGAGGACCAAACCTGAAGTCTCCAAACATTAAGTTCCGGTTATCTGCATGATACCTAGTGATTGCAAATTAAAGGATAATAACAGATTAGATAAAATAATAAAAAAAGGGTATTTATTATTTATACGGATATTAATGTGCAGCATTTGCATTACAAAATGGAAAGATTGAAAATATAAGACAAAAATAAGGACATGTAATAGCTACAATTCGAAAATTAGTGTAAGAGCATATGAAGGTCAAATAGATATGCTTGTACAGTATCGAATTGGAGGTCTCAGTAGTGTAATAGTAGGAGGACATGGTTAAAGAATAATTAATTATATAAATGACATTGCACTAATGTCATATTATGTCCTATCAGTCAGTGGTAAAAAGTTGAGTTGTAATAATACAATATACATAAAATTGATGATGATAGTCAAAGCCATTGTAGACATATTTTAGTTATCTTAAGTGAAGTTGGTAGCATCTGGTTTTGTTCAGTTTAATATTGTTTATGGCATTTTGGAGAATAAAAAGAGGATAGGACAATGATTTGATGCTGTAATGGATGCTTGAAATAACTATCAATACAGGATGTACCATACCTAGAGATGGCATCTCTGGCGATCACCATGTCGTCTGCGGATTGGCACATGTGAAGGAGACGCTTCAGCTCATCTCTCAGAATCAGGTCATTCCTCTGTAGCTTCTGACTGAACAGCTCAATATAATTTCCTGTAAAATAAAGTAAAGATATAAGCTTTGTGGATCATCATGCAGGACATACAACTGCAGCTTTAGAAACATTAAGAATAAATAGTTCACCTTTAGCTCCAGTGAGAAGGTGAGCCACAGCCAGCTTATTTTTCTGGAATTCTTGTAATTTGATAACATCTTGTGATAACAGATGCCTCTTAGCTGCAAAGAAAAAATACAGTGTTGAAAGAAGAATTCAGATATTGTAATTAATAAAAGTAACAAAAGTTTAGAAATACCCCTAGATTTCAAATTCAAAAGCAAGTATTAGCACCAAAATACTCAAAGTACCAAAACATTTCCCATATCATTAACATATTTATCATACTATAGGATTATAATTAGTGATGCATTAATGTGC
The DNA here is from genome assembly GCF_902827175.1 of Gymnodraco acuticeps. Classification (NCBI taxonomy): domain Eukaryota; kingdom Metazoa; phylum Chordata; class Actinopteri; order Perciformes; family Bathydraconidae; genus Gymnodraco; species Gymnodraco acuticeps. Next base: position 3,179,246 of record NW_022991216.1, on the reverse strand, counting down.
GTATCATTTTGATATTGCTGCTAGTAAATGTGAAACTCATTTAAACACATTTTATAAATAGGTTGTTAGCTTGACCTGTTTTAATATAAATGATGTATTAGTGTATTCATATGTTGTATTTATTGTATAATTTTGTTGTTATTGTATAATCTGTATGTAAAGTACAATATTTGCTTACAAATATAGTAGAGTAGAAGTAATGTGTTGCATTAAATGGAAATACTCAAGTGAAGTACCGTTTTGCCTACCAGTACCTCACACTTCTACTGAAGTACACTACAAGTTAATGTACTTTCCATCATTGCCTATAACTCAAAAAAATTAACCCAATCTTGAGTAAGCTTGTACGGGTATTACGAATGTCCAAATGTAATGAATGAGACGGACATACAACTGCTATATAATGCAAGTAAAACTACAGGTAGGCTACACCGTGTTTTGGTGAGTTTTTATGACGCATTCAACACATTTACAGGCAGCTGTACACACATGTGGGTTATTTACATGCTGCCAGTGTAGCATCTCTGTCTGTTAATCCAGCTAGCTTTGAAGGTCACCTGACACGAAACATATTGAAAAATTGTGTTTAATTTACCTCCTGTGCAGCATTCAATCCACCCTGGCTGTAAAACTCCAACAAACAGTCCTTTCGAAGGTTCATGTACCAACGACCGACATAATTTACCAATCCTGGCCAGCGCCATCATGGATATATAATACAAACTGGAGTGGATACAGCGTGAGAGGCGAAGTCCCGCCCATCTACTTCCGACCCATGGGACCTTCGGGGAAAAACTAGGTTTGTTTGAGACGCGTTGCGGCTCGCCTCGAAAGTAGACGAGAATAGCCGATCGCAGCCGGGGGAGGTCTCAAAAAGCTCGCCTGAAGTCGGACAGCTCCGAGTCGGCTTCTTCTTCTTCATCTTCTTCTTCGCCTTCTTCTTCTTCTCTCGGTTATTTGGCGGATTGCAAACAACTTTAAGGTGCATACCGCCACCTCCGGAGTCGGCTTGACTCGGTTTGCATTTATAAAGAATGCACACATGTGTTTAATCGTTAATGTCAGATATGTACTAAGTAAATACATTTGTTCCTGCTCAAGATTAGATTCAACTTTATTGTTATTGTACATATTACAGGTACTGAGACAACAAAATTCAGTTTAGCTTCCAACCAGGAGTGCAACAAGCAGTAAAGTGAAAAGTAATGTTGGCCTACACAATAGACAGAATACAATATAGAATGAATTGAATGATGAATAAACAGTGAGGGGTATGAATACACTAGATCAGGGGTCACCAACCTTTTTTAGGATGAGGGCTACTTTCTAAAAATAAAACAAGTCGGGGGCTACTTTTACTCCTCTTTTTTTAGTTTTTTGCAGTGTATATATTTAGCACATTTTAAACATTATGATATGCTTACCTTTAACCTTTGTGTGCTGTTTGGGTTTGTTTTCAGTGTTTACTCAAATAGCATGTATGCAATTAAATTATTTTAACCTGCTTTATTTGGGGGTGGACCTCACCTCCTCTAGGGGGGGCCTCACATCCTCCAGGGGGGACCTCACCTCCTCTAGGGGGGTCCTCACCTCCTCTAGGCGGGTCCAGGGGGCATGCTCCCCCGGGAAGATTTTTTTTTAAATGTTGAAGTTAAATGCATCAATCTGGAGCACTTTGAACACAACATGAATTTATGGATACAGCTCTCAACACTCAGATGAAAGGGAGCTGTATACTTTTCAATAATCCAAACATCTTTATCACAACCAATAACAAATCATTTAAACTTGTTTATTCTTATCTTATGTTACCTTAGCATTCTTTCTTTTTATTTATGCATATTTTACTAATCACTCCCCTTTTAAACAATTTTTTGTACTGTCCTATTGTACACATTGGAATTATTTCTTATTTTATCTATATTAAATAGATAAATGGGGTGCTCTCTCACACACACACACACACACACACACACACACACACACACACACACACACACACACACACACACACACACACACAATCTGTGTGCACCTCCGTGGCGATGACGGCTTGCGTTCAAAAATAATAATAAACATATTTGTAAAGTGGGGGGACACAAACGGGATTTCGAAAAGAGCTGGGGACATGTCCCCCCTGGAGATTACGCCATGTGTGTGTGGTCAAGTGGAATAAATATATATGCAAGTTACAACACACAGAGTAAAACTCTGCCCCTCATGTGTTGTATAGGCTGGCATGACTAGTTCAATGGGTCTGATGTGTAGATTCTGCCAGAAGGAAAATCAGCGGGGAAGTGCCACATTGCTTTTCTTCCCGACTGCAACGCTGGTCCCGCAAATCAAGCAAGAACGTGATTGGTCGATATTCATTGTGGGGGTGGGGGGAGGAGGGGTGTTAGATAGATATCGAGTTGTAGTAAGTAGATAGAGTTCGCTATGATTTAGGTTTCGTTTATGCATAGGGTAGATTCTTTTAATTACATTTCCTTTTTTGTTTTGTGTATTTTATACATTTTGGATTTTCTTGGCGAGCTATTTTTAGAACGTGCCCGGCGGGCGCCTCACGTTGCCCCTGCGGGAGACTGAGTGCCCGCGGGCACCGTGTTGGCTACCCCTGCACTAGATATACACAGCCAACACATCCTCACTCCCAGGTCGGCCTATGTTGACGTTATGTCAAGTCCTGTGTCGGCTTTTTCCAACGCAAGGGGGGGGGCCTTAGCGTCCATTTTCAACGCAAGGGGGGGGCTCTTAGCGTCCATTTTCAGCTTTCCGGGATGTCCATATGCTTCTATGGACGCTCATGGAAGCACGGCGTTCGTTTGTGTCGACTGCCCTTAAAGGCAATGTGAGCGTCCATTCTCATTGGATAACGGATAATTGTACACCCGGAAGTAAGTATTCCCCTTACTGTCGATTGATTTTACAGTGTTATCTGCACTACTCATCGACTAAAAAACACCAGATTATCCTTGTTAATTACACAACATTGATTGGTTTAAATTGTGTGCAATGCTTTTGTATTTTCCCCCTTCGATTCGGAGAAACAAATATTTTTTCGGAGTAAAGGATGGCAGAAGACACTACACTACCCAGAATCCCCAGCTATCGTTTGGACTACACCATGTGCTCTGTTTGACAAACCCCGTGATAGTCCTCAAGCTCTGTGATTGGAGAGTGTGCTCCGAGGGTTACGCCGAGCCTCGAACGGCAGAATGTCCAAAACTGGATTTGAACGGGACCACCGCGTCCCCCCCCCCCCCCCCCCCCCCCCCCCCCCAGAACTACACATGCTGGCTATTCTGTTTCGCAACATGTTCTCTATCTATGGCACGTCTCTACTGGGAGTTGTAGTTTTAAAAGACGTTTTCGTATTTCCCATAATAAGAAGTTGCCAGTATTAAACTGTGTACATCCCTGGAGGTTTAGGGGATAGGAAACACTCACATTTAAAACATATAATTAATAAATGGGTGAAAATTGCTTGTGCCCATAATGGGCAGCATTAATATATATATACACACATGCCAGCTAAGGTCAGAAGAGCTTTATTTAACAGCTGGTCTTATGTTTGTGACCCCTGTTGTTAATTGATAACATTACATTACATTAATTGATAAGCCTGAAACATGCACTTGTCAAGGTTCAGAGGCACATTTTGCAAATATGGCAGTAGCCATCGATCAGCTTAAGATAAGATATACTTTATTGATCCCAAGTTGGAACATTTGCGTTACATCAGCATGTGTAACAGTTAAATATGCAGTGGTGTTCATTTGTAAATCATTTAGTATAATCACACAAATTCTGTGTTTTATATTCAACAATTCTGTGTTCTTTATTTATTGATTGTTCAATACCTGACAAGGCCGGAGATTAAATATCTACATACATCTTATAAGAGTATAATACATTATGTATAATATCAGTTAAAATAAGTGCTTCAACATAGTTAACATTGCTGGAGGTATGCACAAATATTGATAGATGTCTTGTAATGCACTATTGAGGAACCTGCGACCCAAGTTTTTCATTCAATGCAGAACTACACCATAGTTGTGTGGGCCTATATGATATGTCAATAAACCTTAGAAAATCTTGAAATCTTGAAAGGGATGTGCAAAATAGTCATTATATACAGTCTTTAATTAACTATTAGTAGAGAATAACGAGTAATGAATATACTTTATAGGGATCCTATTAATATCTAATAATAAAAATAATGAAATTCAATAACATGCTTTAACCACTAGGTGTCCCTTTATATCAGCTGTGCACCTTTATGGTGTAAATCAGGGGTGCCCAACCTTTTTTGAACCGAGAGCTACTTTTAAAGTTGCCAGTCTGCTGAGATCTACCAGTCCAAATAGAGAGGCGTAGTTACTGACAGCCTACTACCAGGTAAATACACACTTCTACTTGTATAAAACTAGCCTTTGTACGATTAATACTCCATAAAATACTGCAGATCCTTTATTTTACCTCTTTCTAATCTACACACATACAAGTATTTAACTGAAGTTACACAAGGGTTGTGTAACCCTTATGTTACAATAAGGGTTACACAACCCTGCCAAATATGACACAGGGAAAAAAGAAAAGACTCTTTACCTTTTCTTTGCCATTATATAAAAATAGTGTTGCTACAAAAGTATAAATTAGGCTTACTAATAAGACAACTCAGATCTGAAGCTACACAGGAATCTGCTGCAACAGTGCAATACAAAAGACAAAATTAAAAGAATCAAACCCTTTTTTTGTTGCATTTTAGTAGAGTATAAAAATAAATGCCTTTAAAATAGGATGCAAGCAACACTAGTTTCTTAACCTGAATTGATAATAGACTATAATCAATTTAAAAAGAACAGATCTTAATGTTTGCATTCTTATACCATTTTGTACATTAATTATAATGAATAAGTTCAAACAAACTCAAACTTACAGCTGATTAATAACGGTATCTAACTTGAGTTTTTATCATATCAAAAAACTGTTGAAATGCTACTGTTATTTTTATTACGCATCGGCAGCCTCCAGGAATGCTTCTTTCACAACTTCGCCGTCTTTGAAAGACTTCATGTGTTTCGCAAGAACGTGACTGGCACGATAAGATGCTCTGGTAGCAGCCTTGCTCTTGTTGTTGAGCCTGGTGAAAATGGACTGCTGTGCATTTAGCTGTCCTTTCAGGCCCCTCCCCTTTTGGGAGCGTAGGGCAGAATTAGGAGGGAATTCCGTCTCGTAGCGTTTGTGCACTGTTTTGAAATGCCGCTCCTAAATGACCCTTCTTCGATAAAGCCACGCTCGCATTGCAGATGAGACAGATGGACTTTGAATTGGAATAGATACAAATATAATCATCCTCCCACTCGGAGTGAAAATTATATATGTTTTGCTTCTGCCATAATTGCGGTCTTGTGTGTGTGCGGACTGTCACTTCTGTTGACACGGACAACGTTAGCGAACTAGTCCACTGCTAACCAGCCACGCCCCGACACATGGGGTCACGCCGGCCAATCACAAAGCTTTGATGCGTTCATGTGCATTATTCTGGCACAGGAAGATTATGTTACAGGACATTAACGATAAAACAGAATATTGTTGTTCTATTTTTAGACACATCTCGCGATCGACTGGGAATCTCCCCGCGATCGACCGGTCGATCGCGATCGACTGGTTGGGCACCCCTGGTGTAAATACAGCATATCTACCAATTGGATCAAATATAAAAGTCAGCCGAATTAGTGTTGATACTGCAACGAGACGTATTGTGTGAAAAGAAATGTAAGATGTTGTTTAACTGCTGATATATTTATGATCCACGTCACGTTTTCAGTTCCTCATGTTTGTCTATAAGTCTTCTCATCAGGGCTCTATAAATACAGAACTACGGCAGATATGTAATATTTAATGCAGCCGAACCGTGTATTACAATGCCGTTATGTGATGACTTTCAAAGAGAAAAGCAAGCACACTCGGAATAAAGTAATATTTTATTTTTTTTAAATGTTTTCGGTCTGTTTCCGGTATTTGTTAATGACGATGTGCTCTGAGATGTGAGACTGGAATTGCACAGGGGAAAATAACGTATCTTTAGATGCGGAGTTTGTTAAACTAATACGTTTGCGCTGTGGACCAACACTATACATTGACGGGGAAGGGGGTAGCAATAAAGATAACACCATTAAACAGTTACACAACATAACAGAATTAATATCGATAGCAGCGTCCCTAGCAACCACCTTGGTAACAATGAAAACTTCCTGAAGTAATCTTCGTAATAACTAGCAAACTAAAGATCATGTACATCCACTGCACACATAATCTGAAATAACAACTCATATTTCTCGCATCAAATGACATCAAAACGCATTTTAATGGCCAAACTAACTTTAAAATAGGCATTTTACACCGAGAATAAAACGAAGTTCGGCCATGTTTTTTTTTCTGCAGGGAGAAATTTGAAGATCACGTGACGTCAAACAGAGCACATGGTGTAGTCCAAACGATAGCTGGGGATTCTGGGTAGTGTAGTGTCTTCTGCCATCCTTTACTCCGAACACATATTTGTTTCTCCGAATCGAAGGGGAAAAATACAAAAGCATTGTACACAATTTAAACCAATCAATGTTGTGTAATTAACAAGGATAATCTGGTGTTTTTTAGTCGATGAGTAGTGCAGATATCACTGTAAACTCAATCGACAGTAAGGGGAATACTTACTTCCGGGTGTACAATTCTCCGTTATCCAATGAGAATGGACGCTCACATTGCCTTTAAGGGCAGCCGACACAAACGAATGCCGTGCTTCCATGAGCGTCCATAGAAGCATATGGACATCCCGGAAAGCTGAAAATGGACGCTAAGGGCCCCCCTCTTGCGTTGAAAATGGACGCTAAGGCCCCCCCCTTGCGTTGGAAAAAGCCGACACAGGACTTGACATAACGTCAACATAGGCCGACCTGGGAGTGAGGATGTGTTGACACAGCAGCCTGTGAGCAGTATGAACAGTGTGTATGAATAGTGTAGCGATCCTGATAGGCTACTCAGGGTGTCACTTAGGCATCCCCCGTCTCTCTGCCAATCATAGAGCTGCACCGTGATGGTGGCTGAGGTGCGGGCCTATGGTTGGTGGAGCGGACGGGGTAGGGCGGGGAGTTGTGACGTAGACAGTGCTATATCTTGTGGTTGGTTTAGGAAATAAGTTAGTGTGCGGTAGAACCCACGAAGTGTACTTGACCTGTTATCATCTGTCTTCAAATACTAGTTATTAAAGCCTAATAACTACAAGCCTGTCTCCGACTCATCTTGGGAACGTTACAATATGCTAAGATAGGCTATATAAAGTATGAAACGGTAAGCAGTGCAAGTATAGTATACAATATATGGATATTAATTTCATGATGATAAACATTGTGGAACAATGATGAACAATGGGAATGGATGTGGCGACGTAAAACTGACACAAAACAACAACAAACTTTTGCCGAGCCAATTGGAGAGTTTCATCAGCAGCACGTGGTAAAAACCACCAATGAGCGCTCAGCTCGAGATACCAGCGAGTCGTTTCCCATCAAGCATTTCGCTTCCGCAGCCCGTGGAGAGGAACTGCGCCGCCTCGCCGCGCCTCGCTCTCAAGGCTGCGGGCGTCTTTGTCCCGCGAGATTTCAACGTCTCATGTAGGCGAGCCTCCAGAGCAAGTCGGACAAAATGACTAACCATCATGCAACGCACGAGCAAGACGTTGATCGAAATTGCGCAGTTGCGATCAACGTCTTGCTAGTGCGTTCCCATTTTTCATCATTGTTTCACAATGTTTATCATCATGAAATTAATATCCATATATTTTATACTATACTTGCACTTCTTACCGTTTCATACTTTATATATCTTAGCATATTCATACACACTGATACTGCTCACAGGCTGCTGTGTATTATATCTAGTAGTGTATTCATACGAATCCTACCCCTGACCCCTCACTGTTTATTCATCATTCAATTCATTCTATATTTTATTCTGTAGATTGTGTACATTACTTTTCACTTTACTGCTTGTTGCACTCCTGGTTAGAAGCTAAACTGCATTTTGTTGTCTCAGTACCTGTAATATGTGCAATAACAATAAAGTTGAATCTAATCTTGAGCAGGAACAAATGTATTTACTTAGTACATATCTGACATTAACGATTAAACACATGTGTGCATTCTTTATAAATGCAAACCGAGTCAAGCCGACTCCGGAGGTGGCGGTATGCACCTTAAAGTTGTTTGCAATCCGCCAAAAAACCGAGAGAAGAAGAAGAAGAAGAAGACGAAGCCGACTCCGAGCTGTCCGACTTCAGGCAAGCTTTTTGAGACCTCCCCCGGCTGCGATCGGCTATTCTTGTCTACTTTCGAGGCGAGCCGCAACGCGTCTCAAACAAGCCTACTGTTGAGCCTACTTTTAGGCTTCTCTGCAACTCTGCAAAATCCTATGGGTGAGTCACGGCAGTGGCGAACCGTCAGGGCCTTCAAGGTATTCAGAGAATACCCTGGAACACTCAGATAAAACAAACAAAAAATCGATGTAATTATATAAATAAAATGTATATAAAATGAATAAATGAGAATCGTATCTGTGTTGTTGATCTGTAATATTACAGTGTTACGTTGATTTGTTTGTCCTCGGACCATGCACTACGCATTTCAGTGGTTTTGTGTTAGAAAAGAAAGCAACCAATCAGATCTTGTTCTGGGTCTCTGGGTAGAATATCCTTCAACCAAGGTATTCTACATCCTTGATCGAATGCCCTGGCCGTTGCACTGAATGAGAGCGTACGTTTGGACTGACAGTTTGTTCAACCAATCATATATTGATTTGTAGCCAATGGGCCTATATTCTTTCAGAGTTTCCCTCGGTTCCAGGGTAAGTCTAGAAGGCTCGCTAGTTAACTGGCTCGAGGCAGAGGGTCTAGAATCTTCTAGATGAATGCGACGAAGCAATTCATGCCGTTTTATTGTTTTTAACGTTGAAATGACAAGTGCAACAGGTGAAGATGAAGTTGTTGCGGAGTTGTTGTGAGTACCCTTTTCAAGACGACACTTCAGTAAAAAGACGGACATTATAATGCCGCGGGGTGCGGCGGCGGAGGGGTGTGTGTGTGTGTGTCTACAGAAGGTCCAGTTGTGATAGACACGGTTCGCCACTGCGTCACGGACACTACGTCCATTTATATATACAGTAGTCTATGTCTTATACTTAACAAAAGACACGAAATTCACGGACATTGCCGTCGGGTCAAGTTCGGTAACTACAACTAGCAAAGCTATAGCCTAGCTAGCCTATGAGCCTAGCAGAGCTGACAAATTGTTGTTAGCCGACAGTGAGGCTCGTACCGGTCACTCAAAGTGACCACGCCCTAATTTATGCATAACTTTAAGACTGAATATTAATTAAACAAATGAGTTGAGAAAAAATGCACCCCCTAGACAGTTATCATGAAGGGGGAATCTACAGTTGCAAGAAAAAGTATGTGAATCCTTTGGAATTACCTGGATTTCTGCATAAATTGGTCATAAAATGCATTCTGATCTTCATCTAAGTCACAACAATAGACAAACAGTCTGCTTAAACTAATACCACACAAACAATTATATGTTTTCATGTTTTTATTGAACACACCATGTAAACATTCACAGTGCAGGGTGGAAAAAGTGAACCCCTAGGCCAGGGGTGCCCAACCAGTCGATCGCGATCGACCGGTCGATCGCGGGGAGATTCCCAGTCGATCGCGAGATGTGTCTCAAAATAGAACAACAATATTCTGTTTTATCGTTAATGTCCTATAACATAATCTTCCTGTGCCAGAATAATGCACTTGAACGCATCAAAGCTTTGTGATTGGCCGGCGTGACCCCATGTGTCGGGGCGTGGCTAGTGGGCAGTGCACTAATTCGCTAACGTTGTCCGTGTCAACAGGAGTGACAGTCCGCACACAAACAAGACCGCAATTATGGCAGAAGCAAAACATATATAATTTTCACTCCGAGTGGGAGGATGATTATTTTTGTATTTATTCCAATTCAAAGTCCATCTGTCTCATCTGCAATGCGAGCGTAGCTTTATCGAAGAAGGGTAATTTAGGAGCGGCATTTCAAAACAGTGCACAAACGCTAGGAGACGGAATTCCCTCCTAATTCTGCCCTACGCTCCCAAAAGGGGAGGGGCCTGAAAGGGCAGCTAAATGCACAGCAGTCCATTTCACCAGGCCCAACAACAAGAGCAAGGCTGCTACCATAGCATCTTATCGTGCCAGTCACATTCTTGCGAAACACATGAAATCTTTCAAAGACGGCGAAGTTGTGAAAGAAGCATTCCTGGAGGCTGCCGATGCGCTTTTGGGGGACAGTAAAAAACAGTAGCATTTCAACAGGTTTTTGATATAATAAAAACTCAAGTTAGATACCGTTATTAATCAGCTGTAAGTTTTAGTTTGTTTGAACGTATTAATTATAATTATTGTACAAAATTGTATAAGAATGCAAATATAGTCTATTATCAATTCAGGTTAAGAAACTAGTGTTGCTTGCATCCTATTTTAAAGGCATTTATTTTTATAATTTACTAAAATGCAACAAAAAAAGGGTTTGATTCTATTAATTTTGTCTTTTTTATTGCACTGTTGCAGCAGATTCCTGTGTAGCTTCAGATCTGAGTTGTCTTATTAGTAAGCCTAATTTATACTTTTGTAGCAACACTATTTTTATATAATTGCAAAGAAAGGGTTCAGAGTATTTTCTTTTATCCCTGTGTCACATGTGGCAGCACTGTTCAATGTTTCTTGAAAACATTACCCACTGTAGTATGTGACGTGTGAATAAACACCAACTCTGTATCAACAACACTGTTGTGTAACTTCAGTTAAATACTTGTATGTGTGTAGATTAGAAAGAGGTAAGATAAAGGATCTGCAGTATTTTATGAAGTATTAATCGTACAAAGGTCAGTTTTATACAAGTAGAAGTGTGTATTTACCTGGTAGTAGGCTGTCAGTAATGGCTACGCCTCTCTATTTGGCCTGGTAGATCTCGGCAGACTGGCAACTTTAAAAGTAGCTCTCGGTTAAAAAAAGGTTGGGCACCCCTGCCCTAGGCTAAAGACTTCTTCAAGAGCTAATTGGAGTCAGGAGTCAGCCAACCTGGAGTCCAATCAATGAGACGAGATTGGAGGTGTTGGTTAAAGCTGCCCTGCCCTATAAAAAATACACACCAGTTTTGAATTTGTTATTCTTAAGAAGCATTGCCAGATGTGAACCATGCCTCGCACAAAAGAGCTCTCAGAAGACCTACGATTAAGAATTGTTGACTTGCATAAAGCTGGAAAGGGTTACAAAAGTATCTCTAAAAGCCTTGATGTTCATCAGTCCACGGTAAGACAAATTGTCTATAAATGGAGAAAGTTCAGCACTGTTGCTACTCTCCCTAGGAGTGGCCGTCCTGTAAAGATGACTGCAAGAATACAGCGCAGAATGCTCAATGAGGTGAAGAAGAATCCTAGAGTGTCAGCTAGAGACTTAAAGAAATCTCTGGCACATGCTAACATCTCTGTTGACGAATCTACGATACGTAAAACACTGAACAAGAATGGAGTTCATGGGAGGACACCACGGAGGAAGCCACTGCTGTCCAGAAAAAACATTGCTGCACGTTTGAAGTTTGCAAAAGAGCACCTGGATGTTCCACAGCACTACTGGCAACATATTCTGTGGACAGATGAAACCAAAGTTGAGTTGTTTGGAAGGAACACACAACGCTATGTGTGGAGAATCCAAAGGGTTCACATACTTTTTCTTGCAACTGTAACTATACAGAGAATATGGTTTTTGGAAATTGCTCCCTTCTGCAGACTGCTCCTACTGGCCACTAGATGAACTGCAGTTTGAGGCACTTCCTTATTGGCCTCCAAGCTCTGCCCCAGAGTTTGCCGCTTGAGTAAAACACACAGTTGCAAGCTTACTCAAAATGGAAGAGTTTGAAATCAGACAGAGGTGTAAGAAGTAATCAGATCTTGTGTAGGAATAGCCTACTCTGTTACAGTAAAAGTCCTGCATTCAAAATGTTATTCAAGTAAAATTAGAAAAGTATTATCAAAATATAGTTAAAGTACCAAAAGTATAGTCATTGTGCAGATTGGTCCATTTCAGAATAATATATACACTGAACAAAAATATAAACGCAACACTTTTGTTTTTGCTCCCATTTTCATGAGATGAACTCAAAGATCTAAAACATTTTCTATATACACAAAATAACCATTTCTCTCAAATATTGTTCACAAATCTGAAAAAATCTGTGATAGTGAGCATTATCTCCTTTGCCAAGATAATCCATCCCACCTCACAGGTGTGGCATATCAAGATGCTGATTAGACAGCATGATTATTGCACAGGTGTGCCTTAGGCTGGCCACAATAAAGGGCCACTCTGAAACGTGCAGTTTTGCTTTATTGGGGGGGTCCGAAAACCAGTCAGTATCTGGTGTGAGGGGTAGGGTTAGGGGTAGGGTTAGGGTAATGTTGTGAATCGAGTGGCCCATGGTGGTGGTGGGGTTATGGTATGGGCAGGCGTATGTTATGGACGACGAACACAGGCCACTCGATTCACAACATTACCCTAACCCTAATCCTACCCCTCACACGAGATACTGACTGGTTTTCGGACCCCCCCCAGACCCCCCCAATAAAGCCTCACGATAATTAATTTAGTTGGATACATTTTCCCGGAAATGATTGCGATAAACGATAATATTGTCTGCACCGTTGGATGACCATTTTAGACCACTGACATAATGATAATATATAATAGTCATTCAAGTACATCCTTTCAAACTGCTAGCCACATCCTCATGTAAATGGCAATTTATCGAGTTCATTTTTATTTATCGCTTATCGCGACAGGCACACTGTAAGTGCAGCCTTTACATGTTCATAATTTAACTGTAATGTGTATTTTCTAAGTGTACTAATTATTATTGTTGTAATGTTTCATGCTTGCAATATTTCGTCTTTTATTTTGAAGTCCAAGCTCACGTCTCGTTATGCTGTTCTCGCGTGAGTTAGAGAGCGAGAACATGAGAAGCACCCTCAGAGTAAGATTCACGGATACTTACAGCTCCGTTAGTTTTGTATTCTTATACATATAAGTTGTGAAGAGAACTGAAGAATACTTCCCTCTGTTTACAGAGCATGCAGCCCAACGAGGTATGTTGTTGTGTTTGTATTACCTTGCTAGTTATCTCACATGCTGTGCATGTTATTGTGTGTCTAACACGAAACTATGTTTGTCATTTATACTGTTTGTTTGTGTAGTTTTCACGGTGGATTCGGAGGAATAAACCCGTCATGAGAAAGCCACTTGTGTCTGCCTGTGCTTCGAGGGAATTACACACACAATAAAACAGTGGAAACAAACATGTGTTTGACTTTCAAGGTGAATGAAACGTTGTGCCCTTTATAGTCTGTGTCCAATATTGTGTATTTGTATATATTGTATATACGTATATCCTATATATATATGCTAAGGTCCCGCTGCTGACACGATAGCAGTCATTTAGTGCGCATATGTGTAATTAATAGGGATGTAACAATACCAAAAACTCACGGTACGATAACATTGTGATAAAAAGTCCACGGTACGATATTTATCGCGATATTGAAAAATAAAGAAAAAAATGTGATTTTTTTTTTACTTCAATTTTTTTTCTTTATTAAATAATACATCTGATTTGTACATCATTTTAGTAGGATAGTAGTATTTTAAAGTGTCAACAATATAATAATCAGACCCTGCAATAGAATAAATCAAGTTTCACTTTAGTTTTTCAAGTAACTCAACTCTAACTCACTAACTCACTCAGCATCATCAAGGTTATCTTTTAGGGATATGAGCATGTCCACATTTCGAGGTAGAAGCTGGGATATTTGGGCGTTTGCAATATCCCCTGCTGTGGAAAAAACTCTCTTGCTTGGTACTGATGTTGCTGGGACAGAGAGATATGCTTTGGCCATGGGTGACAGCAGTGGGTAAAACTGTGCATTGTCTCTCCACCATTTCAAAAACAATACAGTTTTTGCCAAGAAGGTGAGGCTTATTGACAGGGTGAGATATAAATATACTGTTGGTACTTGTCAATGTCTCTAGGTATGTACATGTAGCCCTGTAAATATGATGTCCTTTATTGTTATCCGTTGTTTTATGTTCATGTTGTAACCTACTTGCTGCCATGTTGGACAGGTCTCCCTTGAAAAAGAGATTGATGATCTCAATGGGACCATCTGGTTGAATAAAGGTTTAAAAAAATCGCGGTATATTTTGTCAGTCTCACGACGGTATTGAGACATTTATTTACCGCGATATTTGATATATCGTTACATCCCTAGTAATTAAACCCATGATATCAAAATCTCACTCCAGCCAGGTACCCAAAGTTGGCAACCCTGACTTATATACTAATAAAGGACTGGCTTATCTAAAGCCAGTCGAGTAGCACTTAAAAATGTTTTAGCTCTATGAAACCTGATGTACTTATATGATTCTGTTTTCCTCAAGTTTGTATCTTGTTGGTCGAATGCACTTATCGTAAGTCGCTTTGGATAAAAGCGTCAGCCAAATGCAATGTAATATAGTGTAATGTATACTGCAGGGTAGCTTGTGAATTTACTCCAGGTGTAACTAAAGTCTTATTTAAGAGTTGATTATATTTCACATCATTAATCCAGATCTGTAAAGTAACTAAAGGTATTACATACATGTAGTGGAGTAAAAGTACACCATTTACCTCTGAACTGTAGTAGAGTAGAAGTACAAAGTCAAGTAAAGTACAAATATTTCAAAATTGTACATAAGTACAGTACTTGAATAAGTGTACTTAGTAACTTCCCACATCTGAAATCAGATACGACTTCAAGTCATGTGATAATAATTCTTAGTGTTTGATCCTTCAACTTGGCCTCAGGAAATGCAAGGACTTCACAGTTTTGGCAACAAGTTTTGGAGAAAGCAAATCGGGGGCTTAAAAAGAGACAGGGAGGTGCATCTTCATCATCTTCATCATCTAGCATGCAAGAAGTGTAAATAGAGGACAGTGAAGGAGACACTGAGGAGGACCACGCTTCGTGTGGGGTGAGTACCAAACGCTGTCTCCTGGTACTCATATGAGTAACTCACTAAAAAATGTATGTGCACCCCTGCTTATACTCTTTTTCACAAACCTCTCTTCGTGTTTCTATTACATGTTTAAAGTTTTGTTTTATTTTTTATTTCATGACCAAAGGGGTTCTTCTTTTAACCTACAGGTGGTGCTGTTGTACTTTACTGTAAACATGTCTGAGGAGTTTGCTGCTGTCAGGAAATGTGGGACTATTGGTCACTACTAAGGTTGTCAGTTGCAATACACAACAATATGTATTATTAGTTTAGTGATATCGTTTTGCATTTATTTTTCTCTACTACTTTCCACTTCTGGATAGATGCTACACTGCATTTTTTTTCAGCACCTATTGCAAAGTAAAATGTTGTCTAATCAAAAATAATAATAATTCTACACATTTTCATTGAGAATATGTAGACCCCCACATCTTCCAGACTCACATCTTATTTAAACAGAATTGCATTTGTACCTCATCTCCCATTTAGTATTGGAGTCTGAGACGCCAAACCCTGCCACCACTGTACCCACTGACCTGCAGCATTACATAAGCAAGGACCTACTGTACATCCTTATGGAAGAGTTCAGTTGCATTTTCAATGTGATGCAGGGGTTACACATTTGCCTTTTTCTTGAAATACTTTTGCAAATTCAAGGACTATAATATTATAAGCACAAAAGCTACAGCATAGTTGTTAGCAATGAATTAAGTCCCAGTCTCCTCAAACAGTACAACATACAGTATGATAAAGATATACAAAGAAAATAAATACATAAAATAGTGCAAATGACATAATATTGCAAGTAAAATAAGATGAAACAGAATGTAAAATAAACACTGTACAATAGATAAACTTCCTGTATTTTGTATGATATATAAATATGTAGACTAGCCGATGTGTGCTATAAACATAAGCAAGTGAAGAGACAGAGTTTAGGAGCTCAACATATTCTATGTATTCATTCATCTTTTGTTACTTGTAAATTCTTATCCAGTTGTTCAAATGTGCACCATGAATTTGTTAATATCATCATATAATCTTATGGTATTTATGTAGAACTCTGTGGAAACATATTTGCTAAACCTGCAGCCATTTGGAGAATATTCATTACAATTATCATGGTGTTTCTCAAAAGTACTCCTAAGATCTCAGCAGAGACAAAATAGGGCTGGGACAGGGAGTTCCCTACTGTTGCCCTGGCAACAAGACCTCAGCCCATCCTGTTGAGATTGCCTGCTGAGCCAATCAGAAACAAGGCTTTGATAATTTATGGCATCCTGCAGGGATTGTCCACAGTATTGAGTGTGTAAGTCGCTTTGGATAAAAGCGTCTAACAAGTGACATGTAATGTAATGTGTATGTGTCTCTGCAGGTTTCTCTCTTTCTCTGTGTGTATATTTTGCATTATTATAAAAAAAACAAAAAGGTTTATCAAACATAAACCTTATCTAAAGCTACAGGTTTAGGGTTTAGTGGGATGACAGCTCCTGCATTACTGTAATAATGTATTTAATCAACGGGGAAATACAGCACAGTGTGTAGGGGAGGTTTATTTTAGCACTTGCAGACAGACAGTAGCTCTTACATCTCCTTCGATTTATCCCTGCGTGCACTTCCCTTTGGTTTTGGAAAGTGCCCGGGGATGTCCCATCATCATTAATAAATGTCCCTGCTGAAACAGTTTCGGCACAGAAAAAAAAGGAAAAAACAGCTGCTAGTGATTCCTGTGTCAGACACTGTCCTTGAAATACAATTTAATAGGTTAGCTTCAATATAGCAATATTTTCAACGTAGCATTTACATGCATGTTTATTCACTCAAGTATAGCCTGGGACTGCATGTTGGTTTTGGGAAGGGGGGCACTCTCATTTCCATAACTTGTATATGGTAATGTAATACTATATGGAAGGCTCTAAAAGCTTTCCACTTACTGGTGTGCAGCCATCACCACTCTGTGGGGGTGTATAAGTCACCAGACATGTGGCTTTGTGAGGCAACACTGTACAGGAAATGGATATTGGATTGAGTAGAAATGTCCTCTCATCCTTATCTGCTTTTCACTTCTCACTTTTGTCTCTAGGGAATCTGATCTAAAAGGGCCTTCAGTTTGCTCCATACTGGAGCAGCTAAAAGTGTTAAAAATTGATGGATTATTTTTCTCAAGACATGTTTCATCCTCTGCATATCTTAATATATTATAAAGATCGGTTCATTTGATAGTTCACATTAATTTATTATATTTTCTTCATTCTCCTTTGCATTGTACATTGGCTGGTGTTAGCATGGTCTTAAGTTGAAGCTAGTCCTGATTACAGCCAGTTTACATGTTCTCCCATTGCAGGTGTTCTCCTGATATCTACATAAAAGGATATACACATTAAGTATGTTGTAATATTTGTACTCAAGTGTTTTCCACAGGTGCTGTGCTGTGGCTGCCCACTGTTCCTAAATTATGATAATTGCATCCTAGCTTTTGTCTGCACCAAATTGTGTGGCAATCAATCAAATAGTTGTGAAGCTGTATCATTAAAAGCCAACAATGTTATTTTGCTGGTGTTGCTATAGATTTTTTCAGTGGCTCACAAGAGTTTGTAGGATGCATCATTAAAGGACCATGAATGTCTGTGCAAAATGTTATGATAATCCATAGTTGAGTTATTTAAGTCCAACTTCATGTCAGAAAATGTAACATGCCAAGCCAGGTGAATAGCTTTACTTACAGAGGAAAACAGTGTCAAAACACTCACAGACAGATCTTTCCTCTTAGCTTAACCACAGCTAAGTCTCGTAGGATAAATCCCTCTGAGGGAACATAAAGGCCCTGACACACCAGGCCGATATCGGCTGTTCTCGTAAATCGGGAGACGAAGCGTGCCTTGTCGCCCAAACTCAATTTGGTGTGTCCCGCACCGTCGACCGTGACACGCCTTATTTGGACTGCCTGTCCCGATGCATGGCCGATTCAACATGTTGAATCGGCCATGCATCGGGTCTGGCAGTCGGACCAAACAATCACTCTGATTGGCTGTTCAGCTAGCGAATCAGTGCATGAGAAGCGAAACGGAAGTGAGGGACATAAACAAACGATTTAAGAAGGCACACACAGACTGATATTCATTTTCATCTCATCATGGCGATCTGGAATGACGAACCGAGTAGTGAAAACCGGACTCTGGCGAGAGATTGGAACGCAACTTGGTTTCTCGGGTAAGATGATCTTTTTCATCAATTGAGCTCTTTAGCAGATACTGTTGGCTTTTTATTGTTTGCCAGCGTCCAGTGACGTTAACGTGAAATGTAATTTGTTATTTCAACCTTGTGTTTTGTTGCTAGCTGTTGCTAGCTGTGCAGTTTGGCACTGCATATAGATATTCATTGGACATGCTAACTAGCCACAATGCTTACATCGTTTATTTGTGTGCTTCAGAGAAAGAGCTGAGGAAGAAGTGGGATTCTCTGCGAACCCAGTACACCCGGTACAGGAGACTTGCCCCTTCGGGTAGTTGTGGAGCACCAAAGACGGGCAGACAGCAGTGGATCATAACCAGGCTGCAGTTTGCACACGCTATTTGTTGTTGTTTATATCACGCAGTCTGTTCTTCTTCTCTGTCTTCCGGTTGTTGCCTATTTTTAATGACGAATACACACTACCGCCGCCTGCTGGTAAGGAGAGTTATTGCCACTCACGCACTGAAGTCTTTGCGGTGTGTTCCCGTGCGACACATGGCCAAGACGCAGGAGAACACCGCGACGCAACAGCCGACGTCGGCGTCGGCGAGTCCTCTGGTGACTGCTTGGTGTGTCAGGGCCTTAAAAGCCAATCTATTCTGTCTGGCTCTCAAGGACGCTAAGACAGACGACTTCCTCCCTGGACAACACACTCTCACTCCATAATCGTCCAGGAGCGACGTTTGGTCAGGGTCCCGTGGCGTGCAGTTGTGACGCTCCTAGGCTCCTTCAGCAGCTCCCTTCAAAAAGAGATCATTGATCTCAATGGGATTTTACCTGGATAAATAAAGGTTTTGAATTAAATTTGAATTGAATTGACGCAAATAGCTTTCAACTGATTGCAATGTATTCCCATCGGCGGCGGGATTTGACGCTCATGGAAGCACGGCATTCGTTTGTGTCGGCTGCCCTTAAAGGCAATGTGAGCGTTCATTGCATTGGATAACGAAGAATTGTACACCCGGAAATAAGTATTCCCCTTACTGTCGATTGATTTTACAGTGATATCTGCACTACTCATCGACTAAAAAAACACCAGATTATCCTTGTTAATTACACAACATTGATTGGTTTAAATTGTGTGCAATGCTTTTGTATTATTCCCCTTCGATTCGAAGAAACAAATATTTTTTCGGAGTAAAGGATGGCAGAAGACACTACACTACCCAGAATCCCCAGCTATCGTTTAGGACTACACCATGTGCTCTGTTTGACAAACCCCGTTTTTGTTCACCATTCATTCCAATGGCTGGCGTCTATGTCACGTGATCTTCAAATTTCTCCCTGCAGAAAAAAAAAACATGGCCGAACTTCGTTTTATTCTCTGTGGAAAATGCCTATTTTAAAGTTAGTTTGGCCATTAAAATGCGTTTTGATGTAATTTGATGCGAGAAATATGAGTTGTTATTTCAGATTATGTGTGCAGTGGATGTACATGATCTTTAGTTTGCTAGTTATTACGAAGATTACTTCAGGAAATTGCGTCCATAGATGAGAGTAACAAATGCGTCACTTCCGGGCAAAAATAACGGCTCCGCCCACTTTTAGGGGAAAACAACGCTGTCAGTTGAACGGCGGTCAATACAAATTCTGAAGTTTTTGCCAATCCGATCAGAAATGTAAGAAAACCGGAGACTTTTGGATCTTCAAAGAGCCCGATTCCAATGGCCAGACAGGCAAACAATTGCATTAAGCCATTAGAAATCGACGATCGGGCTCGATATATGGTTAAATATAGCAGTAGGCTATCGATTTTCATAGATGAGAGTAACATCTACGTCACTTTACGGCCCCGCCCACTTTTGGTGGAAACAACGCTGTCATTTGAATGGCGATCGAGCCTGAAGCCACAGAGCTCTTCTGCTACTGTCCTTTGTTCTTAGAGGAAGTTCAGAAACACTGAACTCTTGATTCTTTTTTATGTTTGAGGTGCAATAAACGACACAGCAGCTTTTTGGCATGTTAAAACTATTATTTTCCGCCTCGCTCATGAGAGTAACAGCTGGAGAAATTACAGGCTCGCCTACTGATTTTAATTTAACCATATATCGAGACGGATTTTCGATTTCCAATGATCGAATGTAATTGTTTTCCTGACTGGCCATCGTAATCGAGCTCTTTGAAGATCCAAAAATCCACGGTTTTCAAAAAAATGTGATCGGATTGGCAAAAACTTCAGAATTTGTATTGACCGCCATTCAAATGACAGCGTTGTTTTCCCCCAAAAGTGGGCGGGGCCGTAATTTTTGCCCGGAAGTGACGTAGGTGTTACTCTCATCTATGGAGAGGCGAAGTCACGCCCATCTACTTCCGGACCATGGGACCCCGGAAGCGAAAAATGTACATTGAATTCAATGGAGAGAGAACACATATCTTTTGATCCCGTTTGAATTGTGCCACGAACTACACATATGATGTTTGGCAATCTTAAACAATAATTTCCATGTCAAAAAAGTCACATTTTGTCGTAAAACTGCTGAAATATAAGACTATGAAAAATACGATACTACAAAGACTACAAATCCCAAATCCCATTCTGGGTCGCGTAAGTGATGTCACAGGCATGCTCGGTGATTTATAATAAGACTCGTAATTAAAGCGAAGAAGAAGAAGATCTCATAACTGATTTATTCCCTCCAATAAATTATAGATCGCTAAAAATACATTCACTTTTACAAGATGCCTGTGTGCTTTGTACCAGGTTGTAGTCATAAAAGTGATCATACCACTTGCTCCTTCTATCGATTCCCGTCTGATGAAAGGACCAGGAGTTGCTGGATCAGACATATCAGGTAATATCATAGGTAATATACATGTTGTGCATGTTCATGTGCATAGTCAAGTTAGCTACCTAGCTAGTAGCGACGAGTAGCGAGCACGTTAGTTAGCATTACATTACTTAGCCTTGTCATTTTTAGTAGCCTTACCATTAAGTTATTATTTTATTACATGAAGTAAACTAAAATGTTAAACAGTAACCAAACATGATGGTAAGTATTTCGTGAAACATTTGAAGAGTAGCCTACTGCGCCCTCCACCGGGTGCTAAGGAAGCAGTTCAGGGAGAGTCGAAGGCAGGCATGGAGCTTTGCATGACATTCTTCTGGACGTGTTTCATTGTGATGACAATCTGTTTGTTGGAAAGACAGTCGTTGTGTGCTTATTGAGAGAAAATTGTTAGAAGAGATAATTATTCAAAGTGTTGTTACTTTAAAGTGTTGTTACTGACCTTTTTCTCTTTTATTTTCTTTACCTCACCTGTAACTGCTGAGACGTTGAGGAACATGCACACTGACCTGCTCTGGCAACCTGATTTCCACTGTACGTAATAGTATTTGGTTATGGTATATTATTTATATACATCAAAGGCACAATGCACCCCCCAGAGACACACATGTATTGAGTGTGATATTTTGCATAGGTCATGTGAAATCATCTTTACATACTAGAAAACTGTAGGAGCGGCAACTTGTTTTGAAATTGAATTTTTAATATCCGATAATAAAGTTGATCTGTTTTCTTTATTCTTCTCTCTTCCCAGCTCCATCCATCACCATTCTCTGTTCCTGCAGGTCCTGCTTGCTAATCAATGCTCATATTTTTTTACACAATTACAAATAAAGTCATTGTATTGTATGACATGAAGTTGTGCTTCATTCGGAGTCAATAATAAATTCATTCTGCCTTCAACTGCACAATGATTGTGGACTGCACCGACATCCATGTAGCTTCCCCCCAGTAAGATGAACCAAGCAAAGAGGGTCACCATCATGCCCAAGGACATCCAGCTGGCCCGCCGCATCCGCAGAGAGAGGGCTTAGACTGACCTGAGACCAGCACACCCAAACACAACAGCTCTTTTAAGAGCCACCTACATTTTCAAAGAGTTGCAATCCTACGTTATTATAATGATTAAACTGGTTCATGTATCACTTAGTTTACTGAACCGTGATGAATGAAAGTGAAATGAGTGAGGTAGTGGTTTACTGAAGTTACAAAGACATTAATATATGAGTAACAGGTCAGTGTAAACACAAGCTTCTGTCAATTATGGATCATTCAAACTATTTATATAAAAATATGTAATAAAGTTCTAAAACAAGTATTCGGTATATTCCTTGATAGCTTTTGGAGAAGGTTGTTTTTAAGTTTACTAAAATCTATCGTTTCAACTGTTTCACTTTATAAAAAGGGAACAGGTGAGTAGAGCATCATTGAGTTTCTTATTCTGTCAGTAAATTATCCAAATGAATGTTTTTCATTATTTTAGTCAACCATAAACAAATTGATTGTACCTTTTAATGATGACCTTACATGGTCGGCAAAGTTAAATTAACTTCAGAAAATCAAATCTGTTCTGAGAAAAAACTAATACATGTTTAAAGATAGGAACTTGCCATCCCACTGAAAAACAGTCCATAGAGATTTAAAGGCATAGTTGTAGTTCAGTCCAAAGTTTCATTTGGATTCATTTGACAACAGTCAACTATTTTCATAAAGAATATATATATTTTTCAAAGTCAACTTTATTGTCAATCTTACTCAGTTTGAGAGATCAAAAAGACATTTAAATAAAATTATACAATTTACAGATATGTATACAAATATATATATCCTATATACACCATCATGTATAATGATGGTGTATGATGTAGAAGGAAGTGTGTTAGATAACAAGTAAATATAGAGTTACATACAGATCCATGTTACAGCAAAAGATGGAATAACTCAGAAGCACGCAGTATAATAATAATTACATGCAACAATTAAATAACTGCTCAGCATCTCCACCACAATCCCAATCTGCTGTGTCCTGTTTTCCTCCCCCCTGCATAACACCCCATCACACATACGAAACACAACGCAGAGTCCGAGGGTGTTAAGAGTATGTTTATTGAAATGTCCTCCTCTCTACTGGCCAACACAGGGAGCATATGCTGGGTGTATAATTGTTCCAGGAGGAGGAGATTTCCATGCCATGCAGGGTCTTTGGGGATGGGGATGATGATCGCCTCCTTCGTGGTCCACACAACAAAGTAGCAGAGACTCCGGTCTGTGATATGCAGCTGCCCTTGGACCTGGTGCCAGTATGGGTGATTCTCCTTGAGAATATATGACCCACCCTCCTCACGGAGACAGAAGGATGGTAACTGGACTGCCTCCGCGATGGTCATGTTCCTCTGGCTGTGTGGACACTTCACCTCCAGCAGGGCAGATGGTTGCACAAGTCCATCGGGTGATGCTCCCAAAACACCCGACTCACTCACAAAGAGACCAGACTCGATTCGAACACTGTCACTTGATAGGCCTCCACAAAAGCCTCCACAAAAGCCTTCACCCCTTCGGCTTCGTTTACAACCCCCCAGTTGACAGTTGGCGATGTCTCTGGCCAGTGGGTTGTATGTCTCCTCTCGCTGTTGGTAAAGTTGAGACACCGGCTGGACTACTTTGGAAGTGCCAGGCTTCCTCCACTGGCACTCAACATCTGTGGAGCTGATCTGCCACATGGCAAATATTGCCAATGCTGCAGCGTGGCTGCATTTGTACATCTCCTGTGCACAATCACAGACAGCGCTCTGCATCGCGCCATCGTCTCCCATGCAGATCTGTAAAAATAAAGTAAATACCATTTGTTAGCATGCTATAATAGATTGAATGAGCAATAATACAAGGATGGTCCGGATCTGGGGGTGGGAGGGTTTATTTTTCCATAGTTTTGTCCTCTTGTCTGTTGTTAGTTTTTTCTGTATTTTTTGTAATTTGTGTTGTATTGGTTGTGATTGTACATTGTATTTTTCTAAATGTGTATGAATACATTTTTGAAAAACATTTGATCAACAATAAAAAAGGATTTGGTCAGGATCTAGACTCAGTGTGTAGTTTATTAATTAATCAATGCTCTCTACATTAGGAAAACACATACCAGTGTACCAGAGGGAGTCACACACAGCTGTGCCTAGATAACCAAAATCCTTGAATCTACACACAGCAAATAAACTCAAATGACACAACGAGAAAAAGGAGATCACACATACAGTATAATCGATATAAAACTGGCCGCTTCAATCTGAAGAGCAACTAAAACAAAACACGGGAGTGTACCTTGTTCTTGTGAACACTAATGTTATCCATAGCATACACAGAGACCACGAAGTTCTTAAGGAGAAAACTAGTAGCTAAAACAAAACACGTTAGTGTACCTTGTTAGCTAATGTTAGCTAGCTGACATTAACGTTAAACATTGCACTCATATTACTCACCGAAACCTTGTAAAGCCGGTCCCGCATGCTGGCTCTTACAGAACCGACTAACTCCCCTTTCATATAGGTACAGCTCTCAACGTGCCCAGACTTGTAGTGATTTTCACCTCGTAAAATAATTGTATTCTCATTCTGAAAGAATGTGGTGAAATGTGCTAACGTGACGGCCATCTTTATGTTGGTGACGCGTATTGTGCGAGACCAGAGACCTGTAGTTCACTGAGCGGTTTCACACACAAAAATGTGTAACTTCACAGTTTTACGACACATTTTTATTTTTTTGACTTGCAAAATATTCTTTTAAATTGACAAACATCATATGTGTCATTCGTGGCACAATTCAAACGGGATCAAAAGATAACCTTTCTCTCTCCATTGACTTCAATGTATAATTTTCCGCTTCCGGGGTCCCATGGAGGCTTTCGGAAGGGGAGGGACTTCGCCTCTCCATAGCAGTGGTTCCCAAACTTTTTGTGCCCAAGGCACACCAAAGGACAAGTAAAAATCTCAAGGCACACCTATTGTGCAAAATAGCCCTTATAACACGTGTTATCACTCATATCATGTAAAATATCTGTAAATGTGCAGAATTATTTACTAATGCCAAATAAAATGTGACAAAGACAACTATATTACTCATGAAATATTTATTAACGAAATATTTCAGAAATTAATTTGAAACTTCAAATTAGGCTTCATCAAAGCAGCAACACACTCATTTAAACCAGACAGGTCACAAAATAAAAAATGAGGCAAAGGAAATTCAGCACAGAGAACTGTCAATGCAAGGAAGCTGCATTGTCCATGGTCCTGAACTACAAATTATAAATGTAACATTTCAGCAATCAGCATTGAAACATGTGCTATTGTAAATATTTTGCCGACTTACAAATTAGTGAGATACATGTGCCTGTCGGGGCGCACAGATTTTTTTTATCCTTGGTGGCACTGAGGAAAGGGCCACTCGCAAGTCCTGTTCAACAGAGCCGTGACCTCCTGTTGTTCTTCATGTAAATCATAGTAGAGAACGCCAACTCCAGAGATGGGGTCGTTACTAAAATAATGTAATATATTACATATTACTTTTTTTTTAAAGTAATAAATTACACTACTTCGTTACTATCTACATAAAGTAACTCGTTACTTTACTCGCCCGAGCACGTACGAACTGCGCATGCGTGAGTGGCAATAACTTTCCTTACCAGCAGGCAGTGGTAGTGTGTATTTGTCATTCAAAACAGGCAACAACCGGAAGACAGAAGAAGAACAGACTACGTTATATAAACAAACAACAAATAGCGTGTGCGTTTGCTTCACTTTAGCATATGTTCTTTGCAGGTGCTTGTTGAGGTTTGACGTGGTGTTTCCAGCAGTGGATAACAGCTTCTGGCCTGGACACAGTTTGCACCTCACCGTCACATTCCTGTCTATTCTTCGGACGAACTCAAAATAATGGGCATACCTCCACCCCTCGAAAGTTATCGCTGACTCAGCCATGTTTATGCAGCACTGCAAGTGGAGATGTGGACGCGCAAATCGCGCAGATTACGTACATATAAACCTACAAAGTACTGATATAGTAAATAAAAAATAAATAATTGTTTGTGTAGTTGTATATTGCAATAATAACGTATGGTTGTCACAAAATCCCACGGCACACCCGGACTTGCCTCACGGCACACCAGTGTGCCGCGGCACACCGTTTGGGAACCACTGGATTAGATTTCACTCGCGTTTATGTCCATATCGACAGAAAAATAAATAATCTGAATTCAGTGTGCAGTTTACTTTGACGCGGGGGTGAGCAGCAGAGGTGGGGAGAGGCGGGGCTATTGCGCAATCATTATCAGAAAATGATCGCTGAAGCTGCAGTACATATCCACAAAAGCAGCGAGTAAGATCCCCCCGGATGTGTAAATCTGCTGTAGATGTTGCACAAAGAACTGTAGCATGGTCAGTAGCGTCCGGAGCACGATAGCAACTCTGCGATCCGCCATTGTTGTTGTTGTTGTTGTTGTTGGTGGCGAAACACATCAGCAATGGCGCGGGGTACGCGGAGGTGAGCAGCAGAGGTGGGGAGAGGCGGGGCTATTGCGCAATCATTATCAGAAAATGATCGTATAGGGCGTACACACGGAGCTGTTTGACCCCCCAGAGCGTTGCGTATGCCGTTCTATCCACCTTGGGACCATAGACTGTATATATAAATGGACATAGTGTCCGTGACGTCACCCATAGGATTCTGCAGAGTTGCCATGAAGCCCTTAGTAGGCGGAGTCGGCCACTAACGGCTCGACTGTGACGTCAGAGTCTAATCCCGCCTGCTCCAAATAAGGGGAAAGAGGCGGAGCCGAGGCGGGACCTGCTGCCTCCGAACTGGAAGTAAACAGAGCTAGCTCAGGCTAAGAAGCTAAGCTAACATGAAATAGATGCATATCAAGTTACTGCTAACAGTGTGTAGTTCCCCTATATAAACGTTACATTCATAATCAAATGAGACAATCTGCAAAATAATTAGCTATATTTTGTTATTCTTAATGCTTGTCATTCATTCAAAGACGGACTCCACCGCTCGGACCTAACGGAGCCGCAGTGGGCTAGTTCCGGGACGCCGGCTGGAGCTAGCCCCCTGCGGCTCCGTTAGCTCCGGCGGCCACCACTGGGATAATTGGGTCCCCTATTAACATTTGCTCCCGTTTAGCATTATGGGCGTCATAGCCATAGACTATACAAGTCTTACCCAAGGCTGAATCATAAATTAAAATGTATATGTATGCATAAAGGGTTACGTCTCGTCCTTAGCTCGCTAATAAGTAACAAGCTAAGCTACCAAGCACACAAACACCTGCGAACGGGGTTAACATGTATAATATTATCATTTTAGACTTCTTGGAAGTTCTGTTAGTACATTCAAGCGCACAGCACGACATTTTAATTGTCTGGTATTTGTAACAATATTCCCTAAAAGGCACAATCACCACGAACACGGCTAAAGCTAAAGGGTCAAGTACAGTACTATGACTAACTAACGTTGTAGCCTAGCAGAGTGGACAAGTTGCTGTTAGCTGACAGTGAGGCATGTACGTGTCCATCAACGTGACCACGCCCTAATTTATGGAAACACTTTAAGACCTAATATAAATAAAAGGGTCATGTTAGAAAACAATTCACTCACAGATTCATAATCATGAAGGTGGAATCTAACTATATCGATAATAATATGTATTGCATCCATGGGTAGAAACATATTTTTTTCTGCTGTAAAGTTGGGCATTTTAACATGGGGGTCTATGGAAATTGCTCCTTTCTGCAGCCAGTCCCTAGCGGCCCATGTATGAACTGCAGTGTGTGGCACTTCCGTATTGGCTTCCCGGCTGTTCCCCAGAGTTTGCCGCTTGCTTGGGACCCGTTATCGTTTCCTCAGTCGTTTAGTGCCGTATGCGGTCGTCCTCGTGTGGCCGAATGGTCTATATCTATATGACACTAAACAGTAACGCAAACGGCCGTTTTTGTCCTCGTGTGGCTGCAGCCTTAGGTTGGCTATATCGTTCAGGGGAATTGTAAACCATACAAAACAGATAATTACCTGTCCAAGAGAAAAAGTGCGACCACGGCGTCAGATTTCAACTCGGTGTGTACGGGGGTTATTCCCTATCTTTATTCAAGAGCGTGGTATTTAAATTTGAGAGCATACTTTATTGATTTCCTTCATTCAAACCCTGTCATCGCACCAAAGACAAACCAAAGAGTAACCGCCCTTACGGGACGGTGTAATAAGTAAAGCGAACGCACCTGCAAGGACACCTGGCCTCCTATTGGTTGAGGGATTTTGACAGGATTGTTGCACAAAAGTTTCGAGCACGCACAGAATAAATCTGAGAGCAGAACAAATCTGTAAACAGCAATATATCTGAGTGCAAGCGTACAGTTTGAGCAGAAGCAGAGCCAATCTAAGTGCAAGCAGGCACTATTTAAGTGCGAGGACAGGGTTTGAGGGAAATAAATACATAAAGTATGCTCTCAAATTTAAATTTAAAATTTAAAAACCACCCTCTTGAATAAAGATAGGGAATAACCCCCATAGGTGTGTTCCATCAGTAGTCGCCATCGTTGAAAAGCAACTCCGATATTGACTCTGGTTTGAATTCTCCTAGTTTCCACTTTGTTTTTGTTCCTAATTTGCTCCGTTACATTATTTATTTTGCCACCAGTAGACGATGCTGCACCTAACTCTGCCATGGTGAAAGTGGCCGCCCGTTGCTGGCGAGTCATTGAAGTACTGCTGCAATGCACGCCCAATGACGGCACGCCCAATGAGGGCACGAGATACATTTGTGCGTGCACGAGATGGAAGGCTGACAGACAGGGCGGCAATCCAATCCGTTTAGCCGGCCCGGCTAAACGGATTGGATTGGATTGGATTACTTTTTACAGTATTACGGCTTCCACAGATGCAATTTTTTTATGGATTTTTTGTCAAAGCACTTAAGATATTCATTGCTATCGGGATGTTAAGAGCATTCCATGGAATATAACAAAAAGTGTATCTCGAGCCGGTTTCTCAAATTTACCTACCCCACCTTTAAGCTATGACATTCTGTAAGAACGTTAATGAAGAAGATGACAACAACTACCTTTATAGGTTTTGAGTTAAATATCTCAACAATTGTTGGATGCAGCGCATTTATTATAATTTGACGATCACCTGACTTTAAGTCTAGTGACAGTGTCATGTTTTTTTACAGAATTTGTATCTAATTATTTGGTTTAGGTCCAAATACCTGTACAACAGATGATATCGACTTGATATCGGCAAAATGTTGTGTTAAGTAGGCTATTTAGCAAATGTTAGCATGCTAACACGCTAAACATGAGCCTCATCCCAATACCCCTCCTCGACTCCTCCTTTCCCTCACTCGCGTCCCTTCCTTGCATCTTAGCTCCGCCTCCGTAAGATGCGAGCGAGAGACACGAGGAGGTGACGCGAGGACAGAGAAGTCCTCAGGTATTAATTGGGATGTCCTCGTTGACTCAAACGTCACTCTTAAACAACATCTGTTAATGATGACATGTGCACAGCTGTATCCCCTCTCATCGGGCTTAACTGAATAACCCTTTAGAACCGGCCCATTTCTGGTTAAATATGTATTTAAATGAATGAATCTTTCTCTTGTTAGTCAAGGGATATATCCAGTCTCTGATTGTGTTACGTTATTATGAGAGTGCTCTCGTACTTTAAATTGTATATATTTATATAAATATATTGGTGTGTGTGTGTCCGCATCTGTAGCCTGTTATTGTCTCATTATACCGCACTCTCAATGAATTCAAAGTAAATATGTGGGGGAACAATGTTCAGCTGATCTAACAGAGATTATAAAATACAGCGCTATGACAAAACACTCGACAGCTGATGCAGCTGTTGCCATGTAATAATGAACGGACGTCGCTTTAATATGACCGCTCAGAGGAGAGGAGTTTTCATTTCTTTAAACGTCTGCTGCTTCCCCTCCTCTCTCCTCGGTTCCCCTCCTCGGTCCTCCGCTCGCATCTCCTGTGGGCGGGACTAAGTCTCGAGGAAGGGAGTCGAGGAGGGGAAATTTAAGAATTGAGAAGCCTCTCGTGTGCATTTCAGCTATTGGGACGTCCTTCAAACTGGCGTGTCTTGATCGATTTCCGGGTCAAGTCCCGGAGGAGGGGAAGAGAGGAGTCGAGGAGGGGTATTGGGATGAGGCTATGGTGTACAGTCGGCTACTTTTTACGTGCTTAACATCAGCGCTAACATGAATTAGCATTTAGCTCAAAGCACCACTGTACATGCTCACGTATGGGAATTATGGAATTGTGAGATATATTTTAATGGAAGCATTACTGGCGTCTGTGAGATTTGGACATGCTATTTTTTTTAATATAACACAAGAATAAACACACTTTGTAATATCACACAATAACACAATTTAAAGCCTTTAAAATGATTAAGTAAGACAAATAAATCCATATTTTCACACCAGATTTTATTGTGGTTGTTTTTTAATGTTTTTTCTTTAGTAGTGGTTCCTCTTACATCAGATTCGCCTTAAGGGTAGAGGAAATATTGCACACAAACATCAGAAAGCAGCGAGGAATACTTTCACTTGAAACTAATTGCTAGAAGTTACATATGAGTTTGGGAAAAGGGCAGAGAGGATGCAAGATCACAAGACAAATTTACCACACAGCTGCAGACAGACATAGTAAAGTTCTCCCGAGAGAAAGATAAGGAGTAAAAGGCAGAGAGAAAGACAGGGAGTGAAGAGATAGAAGAAAGAGGATAGAGAAATGTCAGTCCGGTTTGTATGTTTGTTGTTGGTTATGGTGTTGGTTTAAGGTTCCCCTGCAGGAAAACCGATCTATAGTGGTATTATGAACACCTGACATTTCAGAAATATTTAGTGATCAAGTAAAGCCTGTAATGATTGAGTTGTTAAATGTTTCTCCAGAAGGTGGCCAGTCAAAATTCCCCTGTGGCCTCTGTACTGTTCGTTTTGTTTTGTCATGTATGTGTTTAAAGTGTCTTTGTTTTACATACTTTCATTTAAAACACCTAAGTCACTCACTCTCGCCTCTGTGTGCGGCCCCTCTCAAAACTACACCTCTGCTCTAAGCTGTCATCCTTTCATCCCGGCTAAAGAGCATAGCCTACACTCTTTTGTCTCGAGAATTATTCAACCTGAAAATCCACAGTACTAAACCCAAAATCATGTTTTATATTCCTACAGTGCACATTTGTAAGCCATTTGAGTTAAATGTAGTATACAATGTTATCACACAACTTGCAAAAATTATAAAATGCTCCTTACATGTATTTATGTAGCTTAGCCCTGTTGTTGTTAATGCAAGTCTGAGCAAAAACCCCATGGACAAAAAATAACAAATTCTAACGCATCATGCATGTCTTCCAACCACTCCATCGGCCACAAAGCTATTTATAATTATAGTACAATGCTTTAGAAAAACAAGACATTTAAGGTCTATGAAAATATCCTGCCTCACCAGCTTTACAATGGGAAAAGGCTAGCTCCCCCATAGCTCAAAGATTACATGAAAAAAAAGAAGGATAATAAATAAGTTTTCTCTTCGTGAAATAACATAAAATATGTAAATAAAACAGACAATCTGAAATAAAAGGCCTTAAAAGGCAAGGGAGAGCATTCTGAAGCAGCTTCCTATTGTGCAGTGTAAAGGCTATCTGGACAATCAAGCACAATAAATTAAAAATAATAAATTAATATTCATACATCAGCAGCAACATAAAGCCGATTTTAAGACATGCATTGTAAATCAAATACTACCCGGCCCACTTTAAAAACATAAGGTTTCAAAATGGTAGGGGGCACTTCGTATCCCCCGTGATGAATATGAAGTCAGACATCATATTAATGCTAATCAGTGTTGAGTATCCTTTCAAGTTATTTCATCCACCATCATTCGACTATGTAACCATTTAACAGCAGTTTTTGGGATTGACCTCTGGTGTGAAGAGCTAGCGGCCCACTCTGCTAGTTGTACCATTTCTTATACATTCAATTTGACTCCCTAAGGCAATAACAGAAAACATTTCGTTTTATCCTTTGGTGTGGATAACAGCCATTATCCAAGAATATATCATTATGCACGGATATTTTTTCTATTGACATCTGTCTATTTGATCTAGGGATGCAGAAGAAACCCAATACATCGACAACAACATCAGAGTTACTTGTTAGAGTTGGCATAAATCGACAATCATGGCTTTGTTGGTTTCTAATTTCCTCCTGGCACAATCGAATTATACCTACAAATTAGATTACATGTCTTACTTTATATAGAAAGCATTGTCCCTTGCATGAAGACCCTCAAAGCTAATTTGTTTCAGTGTTAGTTCTCATTGTACATATTTATTTTCTCAGGGTTTAGTAGTAGCTTTTGAGCATATAAGTGTTTAATTGTAAGTTTCAGTGCTACATGTTTTGTTCCTCAAATAATGATGCCTCTCATTGTCAGTAGACCTCCTGATCTCCAAGATAGAGCCTACATCTCTATCTTGCATGCGGGGAAGGACTCGTCCTGCATGACGACAGTGCTACTGCTGGCCAGCACCATGATGTTGAGCTCCTGCTGCTTGTCGTGGGTCTCCTGGTACCACTCCCTCATCACATCAGTGTCATGGGTTGGAATCAGAGTGACCTGACACGAGAGAAGAAGGTCTCTTAGCTCAGAGCATTCAGAAAATTCATGTATCATCCTTCAACTAAAAAATATTTCCCTCTTATGATGTTTGCAAGAAGAATTCCGTATTATATTATTACTAGCAAGGTTTTAACAGCAACATTTAACTATGGGAAGAAATGTATGGGTCAATGACCTATTGTTATTTTCAATAGGCCAATTTTATAATATAAGAAGTAAGAATATTTATTTATGTATTCATATTCATAATGTTGTGTGCAGATATGTTCACATTAAACATTTTATATAAGGTATATCTATATCTATATTTCTTTATTTGGATTAGTCCTTTAAAAGTGTCACTTCTGACCATGATTTATTCTAAAAATTAATAATTGCCCTAACATGCTTAGCATTTTTACTAGTTAGTAAATGTCATAATGTGTCATCATTTGATTGTAAAACAAAAACCTATTTGAGGCTGGTTAATTAGATCTATTTGTTTTTTTCATTGATCCCTGCTTTGTACTACATACAAATACTAAATGCAAACTTGCGGACCAAAGTTCATTTATAATTAATTGCAAAATATGTTCAAACCACTCTATTGAATATTGTCTTTACATAAATACAATCCCTTCTTGCACCCTTAAATGCGGGCAGTGGCATCACTGAAATTGACTTAAAAATATCTTAAATTTCTCCCCAAAATTGTAACTTTAGTCCAGTTAGTTTTACAATATCTCATTAATTATATAAATACTCACCTGCAAATTGTTTCCCCACTGAGCCTTTCCTTCCAGCAGAGCATCAAGGACTGACCTACTGGGCTCATGAGCAGTGGGATCATTGCCACTGACCACATAGTAAGAGGAGCGCACCCGCTTAAAGAACTCAGCATCCACATTCTTGGCATTGCAGTGATTAGGGATGTAAACCAAATCCATGTACATGGGAGGACAGTTGGGCAGAGCTGCCCCACCTGATACCTTTCCACTGCCAGTACCTGAAAGAAGCAAACATATACCTTCAATACAAGCAAATGATGTAAAACAGATATGTGATATCATTGATGCTAATGAGTAAATAGTACTCACCTGATGTGGCACTTTTTACACCTCTGGATGCCGAGGTATTGGTTGCATTTTTAGCGTCCTTCCCTTCTCCGACACTCTTCTTTGGAGAGGCAGTCTTGGTGTCCTTTACTTTTGATAGAGTAGTCTTCCTGGCAGGTGAGGAAGATTTCTTGATCAGCTTTTTCTTCTTGGGATTCTCTCCTCCATCTGTATTAACATTGTGGAGGTTTTCTTCAGCCTTGAGGGCGTCTGGGTCTACCATGCAGACATCATGGTGGCCTGAAGATGGAGCGGAGTCCTTCAGTGCCACCGGAGGAGGATCTGCATGCCGATAAGTCAGCGTTCTGTCAGTAGGCAGAGTCTCAGAGTCATCTTCAGAGTCAATGTTAGCATCTGCTGTGATGGAGGGGCACTCCTCTGTCCCTGGTGGAACATCTGAGTCTGTCTGGGAGGGGGCGGATTCACTGATGGATGTGGGAGGGGTCTCCTCACACTGCTTCACGGAAAGCTTACCTCCTGGAGGTGGAGGCCCTCCTGCTGACTTGGTCAGAAGCTTCTCCTCCTCCCTGGCGTTTTCTTCATTAATGAAGTATTCCATAGGGCTAGGGTTGATGAAAGATGGGGACAGTTCTGTCTTAGGGTGACGATACTCACATGAAGTGACTAGGCATAGGTCGACATCTGTCTTAGATGGAGCAATGGGGCTCTTCTTAATAGAGTCTGGATCTCTGGAGCCACAGGCCAAATTGTAATGACATGGATCAGAGGAGAGAGGTAGATATGATGGACAGGGGACTTTAGGGCTCACAGGGGATTTTGCCTCAGGTGTTGAATCCTCACATTTAAAGGGATTAGTCTCCTTTGCAGGGGAAAAGGTATCTTCTTTTGAATATCTAAAAGTCGATGAGGGGAAAGCAGCTTTGGGAGGTGAGGGTGACTTGTCATATTTCTGCTGTGTGTCAGATGTATTAGTTATGCTCTCTACAGATGGTGAAATAGGGCTGTAGCTGTCTTTAGCCGAGGGACTTCCCAGCACTGGGGATGGCTCATTGGAATGGGGAGAGTGGGTGAGAGAAGATGCCTTTGTGTTGACGGGAGACTTATCCGTCTGCTCAGGTGCTGCATGTAGCATCTCTGTCATCTGGCAAGGGGTTGTAACAGAGGGAGTGGACTGAGATGCATCTGATGGGGTTGCAGAAGTGGCAAGGATTGAATAACTCTCTTCAAAAAGAAAAGGCTTCTCTGCTGCAGAATTACGGTTTTCAGATGGTCTTTCATCTGTTCCCTCTGAAGGGCTATAGTCAACCTCAGTAGGGCCATTCTCTGTAGCACGTGAAGTGCCCCCAGCAGATAGATGCTCTGGAGATTGCTTACTAAAGTCCAGGGCTGAGGAGTGGTCAGAGGAATCCTGGCCAAAATCTATTGACATGGTGGAGTGCTCTGGGGATTTTGCATCCTGTGTTCTGCTTTTCATCTTTGGTGAGATGTCTGGGGAGATAGACATGGGCCTTGAGCTATCTTCCTTGGTTGGAGATCCCTCAGCTTCTTGAAAGGCGGTTGGAGTCTGAACCATGGAGACAGAGAAAGAGTCATCCACTTCTGTTGAGTGAGGAGATCCTACCTCCGCATGAAGGGAAGGAGAGTCTGTGGTGGGTTCTGGCAAAGAGCTGGTGGCCAGCGAGGCAGTGGATGCTGAAGCTAAATGTGAAAATGTATCTTCTGCTACCACCTCCTCCAGAGGAGTTTCGGACTTGTCTGATGTGGTACCCTCTGAAATTGACATTTTACTCTCGTCTTTAAAAGCTGTAAAAGGACTAGTGTCTGATTCCTGTTTGGACATTGGTGCTGAAGACAGGATTGAATCTCCAGTTTTCTGGAAGTCTGACTTCTCCATCTTTGTTGGGGAATTTGGTTCAGTTGGAGGTGGGCTTTTTGAGGAGGACATTACCTTCTCTACAGCAGAGAACCTTTCTGGTTCAGGGGTACTTCTATTGGAAGACTCCTCTTTATCACTTGTGACCTCCACAATGACTGGACCCTGTGCTTTATCTTCTGACATAGGTGGTATAGCTCCGGCTTTTTCATCTACTGGGGACTGAAAGTAAGGTGTGTGACCAGAGGACTGAGGTGAGTTAGCTCCTTCCAAGATCTTGTCCTCTGGGCAAATGAAGGGATCAACTGGTGCTGCCGGAGACCCTGCCATGGTGGTGGACAGTTCAATTGGAGAAGCAAACACTGATGGAGAATCCAAATTGTCCTTGCGGTCCACTGAGGGAGAACGTACAAGAGGTGATGTGGTGGAAGTTGAACCCAGTCTAGTGGAGTCTGTGTCACATGACTCTTTAGCTGTTGCAAATCCTTCAAGTTTCCCTGCAGTGAGAAACCCTTTATTGAATTGATCCTCTTCCAGAGATGAAGGGGGAGATATTGTGGAAGCTGAGTGGTTGTAGTCATGGCCTTCTGTGGGATCACTGTGAGAGTGATCTGACAATGGCAAATCCTGAAGTGGAGAGGGCTTCTTCCTATCGAACTCCCCAGATGCTGATTTACCAAACCTGCCAAAGTCCTGTGAAGGAGACTCATCATTGATGTTTTCGTCGCTTGCAATGTCCTTAGGAGTTGACATATCATCCATTGGAGTAGGCACACTAGAGATCTCAATAGTGGACTGAGTAAGGCCAGAGCTGACAGTGTAATCTTCAGGGGGCTCATCTCTGTTCTCGTCATCCGAGGTTGTGGAGCTCTCAAAGTCAACCGGAAACATTTCTTCATGGATAGATGCAGCTGGAGAAACAGGTGAGGATACTTTGGGTGATGCTGAAAGGAACTGATACTGTTTCTCGGTCTGTCTCTCACTTATGTGAAGACTTTCCTCATTTGTATAAGTTACATCATCGTCATCATCTTTA
This sequence comes from Gymnodraco acuticeps, assembly GCF_902827175.1. Classification (NCBI taxonomy): domain Eukaryota; kingdom Metazoa; phylum Chordata; class Actinopteri; order Perciformes; family Bathydraconidae; genus Gymnodraco; species Gymnodraco acuticeps. The sequence continues at coordinate 3,142,400 of NW_022991216.1, read as the reverse complement.
ACACTATCCACTTGTTTAACTTCATCCTTTCGGTCTTGGTGTTCATCTTCACTGGGAGTAAGCTTATCTTTATTTGGTTCATAAACTTCTTCCATCTCTTCCTTCTCTTCATAATCCCCTCCCTCTGATGTCTCCTCCATTACAGTGCCTTCATCTTCAAACTTCTCACTTACACTGCCAATGAGTTTTCCCTTAACAACTTGTTCTTCTGGAGTCTCTTCATTGTCTCCTTCAACCTCTGTTGTTGTTATACCCTCATCCAAAGACTCTAATGCCTCAGGTGACTCTTTGTTCTGCATTATTTCTTCACGGTGGATCATCACAGCCTCTTCTTCCTTGATATGTTGCACAGTTGCATCATCCTCCACAAGCTGTTCAGCTTTAAGCTCCTCAAAGTCCTTAGTGAGGTCCTCTGGTGTGGACATCAGAGATCTTACTACTTCTGGATCCTCCGCAACAGCAGCTGCACTCACTGCAAGTTTGGCACTTTCCCCTTTTGTATCCTTCTTTGTCACCTTCGGCTTTGCTTTGTCTTTTAATTTTGATGGAGTTCCTGCATCTTTCTTTGAAGCCTCTTTTTTCAGGGGCTTTGGTTTTGGTGTTGGGCTCTTTTCCCCCCCCGCAGCGGATGATTTCTTTATGTCTTTAACTGGCCTTTTGACATCTTTCTTTAAGTCTTTCTTTTCTTCCTTCTTCTCCTTCATAGGCGAGTCTCTTCTGATATCCTTTTTGATCATCTTCTTTGCCTCCTCTTTCTTTACTTTTTCATCCTTTTTAACTTCATGTTTGGGTGTATCATCTTTCTTTGCTACTTCTTTCTTAACTTCTTTTTTCTTTTCCACAGACACTTTGGTCTCCTTTTTCACAACCTTTTCCACCTTGAGTTTTATTTCAGACTTCTTTTTCTCTGGAGTTTCATTTTGGGCCGTTTGCTCTGCCTTTGCCTTTTTCAGCGGGGCTTTTTCTTTTTTCTCAGTCTTTTGTGGTTTTTCAAGAGAAGATTCTGCATCTGTCTTTGCCTTTTCCGGCGCTTCCTCCTTTGATTCCTTCCTGATGCTTCTGCTCGGTGATGGCCTTGGGGTAGATTTGAGGCTCTCTTTGCTGTCTGTTCTGTGTTTCATCTTAGCTTGCTTTAGTGTTGGTGTTGACGGCATATTAGAAGACATCGCTTTCTGAGTGACAACCGGCTGCTTCAGAAAGTCCAAGTGCTTCAGTTTTTCTAAACCTTCAAAGACATGATGCTGGGTGGCATTTCCAGGAAAGAGAACACGCACAACCTTATCTGAGGGATTTGCGGGATGCCACACAATGAGCGAAGAGATTGAAGTCAAGTAAGAGACGGGGAACTCGGATTCTTTTCCATTTGGCAGCAGAATGGAGGCGGTGTCTTTTTCACTCCCTGTCCACTGCTTCATAAAGTGCTGCATCTCCTTGCTGTTCTTTGATGGATTAAGCACATACATCTCAAGTTTCCCAACGCCCATTTTCTGAAAAAGTATCAGTGGTTCTATAGTGTTTCCAACAGGCCTCTGCAAAGGCTCTAACCTCAAATTTAGCTTGGTGAGGAACTGCTGAGTGAAGGCTGCCTCCTCAAAGCTCCTTCGCACTCTGTAATTCGGGTCCGGGTTGTCCAGGTTTTCAGGAAGATTCACAAACACAATACCAATATCTGGAGAGATCATGTTCTTCACCCAGTCGCTGTTAGCTGTCGAACCCTGGGACTGCTCCTCTTCCTGCTCTGCAACCTTCCTCTGCAGCATGCTATTGATGCCTGGCAGGTTGTCGTCACCAATGTGGGTCATGAGGATGGAGTCCACCCGGTCCAGATGCCTCACCAACTTCCAGAAGCACGACTTCCTGTCCGAGCCACCATTAATGAGCATGTTGAAGCCGTTGACGGCAAAGAGGGCGGAGTCACCGTTTCCGGCAGGGAAAATGTAACAGCATGGTTTGGAGAGTTTGAGGAATCCACCTGAGGTTGGTGGTTCTAACATTTCAAAAGGAGTCGGGATCTCTACGGATTCAGATAAATACTCTGTGAACTCTGAGAGGCCCTCCATTTCAGGGAGTATGAGAGTCGAGTTTAGTTTCATGTGAATGAAGTCCTGCAAGTTGTGTTTGTCCAGGTTGGAGTTTTTCCACTCCCCTTGTTGAGGGCAGGAGAGTGTGAGGTTGGCTTTGTTTGCCGGGTGAATGGTGCTGAGCAATTCACCAATCTGTTCAGGAGAGAAATTAAGGGACTATGAGTGAGTAACTTTGAATAAGTCCATAATGAAATGAACAGTGCTTTGCTATCAGTTTTAGTACATGTATATGTATGTCAAGTTTTAAGACTATAATGCAATGCTTGAATTAGAGCTTTTAGGGATGGCAACTACCATGCATTTGTTGCAAGGGTTTGACTGAACATTTTTTTGTTCTCATTATACTGTAGACCCTGAAATCTTTCACTCATGTAAAACCAGACAACAAAGGTCTGCACATGGGGCAATGTCATAGTTCTCTTAAAAAACTCATCATCATGTTTGCTCACCTCTTGGTCTGTGAATATGTCTATGAAGTTGAAGAAAGAGAAAGCTCCAGACTGAAGGATTAACTCTCCACTGTTTTCAGAGCATTGCCCAGAGAGAACCAGAAGCTTGTGTCTAGCAGTGTCTGAGACCATCAAACGAGCCTAGAGAGTAAATGGACAATAAGTCAAAGAAACATTGAGAAAAACATGTATGACACTTGATGTAAACTGCTTGATAGTACACAACAGTGGCGAACCGTGTCTATCACAACTGGACCTTCTGTATAGACACACACACACACACACACACACACACACACACACACACACACACACACACACACACACACCACACACACACACACACACACACACACACACACACACACACACACACACACACACACACACACACACACACACACACACACACACACACACACACACACACACACACACACACACACACACACACACACACACACACACACACACACACACACACACACAAACACACACACACACACACACACACACACCCGGAAAGAATACGCCCATTGGCTACAAATCAATATATGATTGGTTGATCAAACTGTCAGTCCAAACGTACGCTCTCATTCAGTGCAACGGCCAGGGCATTCTATCAAGGATGTAGAATACCTGGTTGAAGGATATTCTACCCAGAGACCCAGAACAAGATCTGATTGGTTGCTTTCTTTTCTAACACAAAACCACTGAAATGCGTAGTGCATGGTCCGAGAAGGACAAACAAATCAACGTAACACTGTAATATTACAGATCAACAACACAGATACGATTCTCATTTATTCATTTTATTACATTTATTTACATTTTATTTATATAATTAAATCAATTTTTTGTTTGTTTTATCTGAGTGTTCCAGGGTATTCTCTGAATACCTTGAAGGCCCTGACGGTTCGCCACTGGTACACAATCATATATAGTACTTATTGGCTACAGAGATGGGGACTACAAAGCTTTGCGACTGCAGCAAACAGCCAAATGATTTAGTCTCTTTGAAACATCACCAGTTTTTGCGTCAATCAAATCCATTAGCTAATTAGCTAACTTGTTCACTCTGCTAATTTTCCTTTCATCCCTCTAAGTCTTGCCTCTCCCTGTTGGTCTTTTATTTTTTCTTGTTCAGCAACATCAGCTGTTCTGGGCGGCTGGTCAGACCCTGCTGTGCTTTGAGATATTATTAATGCACAGTTTGACTGCAGACATGGCTGGGGGGTGGAGGCGACGCTGAAGCCGTGTCACAAGAGAAAAATCGTGTGTCATCTGTACTGCTGACCCTTCTATGTCTTTCTTTCGGTCAAAATGTAACAACAACTTTTCTGCAAAAACAAAAGAGGTAAAAGGCTGCACTTTATTCTAACAGTACACAAGACATGAGGGTAGTCTCTTGAGCTCCTAATTGCTCCTATCTTTTTTTATTCCCACAAATTGCACCGCGCAGCACTTCACATGGAGGGATAATTAGCCAAAAGTGGTGGACAGCTGAGGCTGGATAATAATCCTTTTCAAGCTGTAATTGCTATGTAGCTGTGCATTCATTTAAAGCATGTGTGACTCATACCTCCTTGATTGCAAATACAAAGTTAAAGAATAAGAAATAATAGATTGCCAACACCATTTTATCTCACTTTACCTCGGTGCTGACTGCTTCATCTGAAGGGTTGATGAGCACCACTGTCTCCAGTATATTACTCTTATGGTGAAGAATTCTCTGTCCTGTGAAACAAAGTAGAACAATTGTTGAAAAAAATTAATTTAATATCACATGAGAAAAAGAAAACTAGTAAATCTTGCCATTTCAAGCTGGAATGAGGATTTATTCGCTTAGAAAAACGACTCAACTGATTGATTTTAAAAGAACTTAGTGACTCATTTTCCTGACAATCAATTTATAAATGAATCAGACAATTGTTTCAACTCGATACTTGACTTCGGACAAACAATACAGACATGACATAATGATTATTGGATAAAGCCCACATAATTGTTTGTTCTCTGTGTATATTATGAGGACTGGATATGCTTTATTCTTCCAATAAGTAACATTTCCCCTCATATGACAGAGCTGTTACACAGAAGATGAACAATGGGGTGTGACAGGCTCATAATCAATCATCCAAAACCCAGCATGATTGATTATGATAATGGCTTTGTTCCCAGTGTGTGAGTGTCTGTGTGTGTATAAGGGGGTTTCCTCTGGTCCAGGGGGTCTAGCGTCATTATTCACCTGATCACTCAATCAATCTGTCTTTATCTCTTCCCCTTGTTATCTCTTTTATTTTCCTTTACATTAATCAATACATTCCCCTTGAGCCACCTGACTGAAAACCTATTTTCTTATTCATTTGTATCAATTTCCACGGGTAAAAACAAAAAAATAGTCTGCCACTCATATTCTGCAAATAACACAAACTAAAGATATGCTATCTGTGGGGTCCAGAGGGCAGCGAGGTGTTGAATATTATCTTAAAATTCAGAGGATAGAGTGTGCCTCGTCTCCAGAGACATGAATCTGGCTGCTGGGCCGATTCCTCCATATATATTTCATACTGCAGATTCTCATTATGGAGCACATAGCCATTAACCTTGCCTTCTGCTCCCAGAGGACTGTCTCTCCATATGGAAGAACTCTTTCAATCACTGCTGTTAATACTGGGCTGGCTGCTATCTAGTACATGCCATTATCTTATAATACTCTCCGGAGTTCAGTTAATGTTGAAATAATAGCTCTTCCCCAACTTGTCAACCCTTGAGCAGTTATTGCACTACGTTTGCTCGATGTAGTAAGTTGTCTGGAGGGAATAATATTCCTGGTGCGACTTTACATTTGAGCTTTAATATATTCAGTATCATGGCAGATGTTTAAATTACAAAAAAGACATCACGTTTTCCTCTGGCGGTAGTATTTTATTTGCAGAGGTTTTGTTAAAGACTATTTTTAAATGAATAATATGGTTGTGGTTAAATCCAAAATTAAACTAAGACATTTTTTTTTTTTAAGGTGGACATTGCTTTGACGGAGTGATGGGGGCTATAGTTTCAAATTCCTGAGAAAGCAGCTTCGCTCAGCTTGGTTCTGAAGAGGCAGCAGTCTTAAACTGATGACAAGAGCTCCTCCTTTAAAACAAGAGACTGAGGAAACGTTTTTTTAAGTCGTCTGTGAGACGGGAGAACAATTGATCCTGGAAACCGTACCTACTGTCATGCTACTATAAACAAACCATCGCTAATGTAATAGAAAAGCTTGTTCTTTGTTGTCTCTCAGTGGGTCACGCCCTGCTTGCTGGGATGTTGTGTGATGAAGCAGAAATGGTCCGTACATGTAAAGGACTGGTGGAGCCGCCACCAGCACCATCACGCTGCCAAATTACCATCCAAGCCAACCCGTCAAAAAATGACACATGTGCATTGTGCCCTGACAATTACCTTGATCAATATAAATATTCTTAATGCCCAATGCTTCTCTGTCTCAGCTGGAGGAGAGGTAATGTGACATGCATCACTAAGCATTCTCCTCCTGGCTGAATAGAAAGTGCAAGTCTGGTGTAGCCTTTATGCCTGCCACAGACTGAACCAGACACATCAATGTGGATGGCACCACACCAAAAATAGATCAGTGGAACAACTAAATGCAGTGTCTCCTTTTCGCAAAAAATACCTCAACATGTGAGAAATAAAAAGTAATCTCTTTAGGTGGATGGCCAGTATGTGTCAGCACCTTTCACCTTCCTGTCATTTTCTTTTCTACTGCAACAGAATAATTGACCAATGTGACTTTCAGTGACAAAAATGGGGCACAGTTGTCAATGTCACTGGTTCATTTGTCCCCATATAACTGGATTAAAAAAGGGAGCTATATGTAATATGTCTGGGCACAGAGCTAATTAACTCCTACTGCTGTTTTTCCGGCTGGCTCACTGAGCAGTAATCATCTGCTTGGCAGTATTGATGCCTCTAAATAATGGTAAGCTTCTTTACAGCCGTTATCTTCAGGAATGAGCTTGTCAAGCATATGACACAAGCTAGAAGAAAGAGCAACAATTATTCGGTCTTCCCTCTACTTATTTATTTCTTTCTTTGGGTTTAATAGACATCGAGGGAAGACAGGATCCTATGTGTGCAATATATCTGGAGGATCTTTATGGCTTAACAAATAGAGTGGTGCAATGATGACGTTTATTTGTATGCAGACCTGAAAGTAAGCATTGCCAGGGGATTCCTTGACAAAAAGCAATGGGATTTTTCTATTGGATTTTTTATTATTGTAGAAAATAAGCTCTTTGGCAAACACACTTTTATGCAGGGCTGGCCCTGGCCCCACTAAAGTTATGTGATGAGGTTCCTCTGACGGACGGACGGGGCGTGGGGTGCTAGTGGCGCACGCGCGTGAACTGCCACTGGTTCATTTGTTCCCACATATCAGCGGCGAAACTGTGGCGCGTTTAATTGTGCCGCATTTGCGCATCAGATGAAGCTCCCGCCGCAAGATGAGGCCCCACGCAGTCTGCGTGATCTGCGTGTAGGGAGGGGCGGCCCTGCTTTTATGATACTAACACATTTTGTTCAGCATGATAATGTCAACACATTAACAGGCTTTTATAATAGTTGAAGCATAACTGCATCCAGAAGTTAAAAGCTAACGTTAGGCTATAAACAATCTGCATCACATGACATCACGTCAACACTACTAAACTCAAGGCGGCTAATGTTCAATGTGATGACATTTAGTAGTGTCATTTAGCACTTTTTTTGAAACCATGGTTTAAAAGTAATTTTTGGGGAATTCATGAGTTTGCTATTTGATTACTTTTGAATGTAGCAGAAAAAAAACGTGAACATCTTGAAAGCCTGTGTTAACCAGACATCTAACCGAAAACTCACTCGAAAAACAAACAAAAGACGATGGTACATGGATCTATGCTAAAATGTTGACTCATTTCCTGGTATAGGTCGCATCCTGGCACCACTCTATTCCTTTGTTAAAGTCAACTCAATTCTTAATTACTATTGATCACAAGTGGCAATGTTTTCTTACAGTAGAAGAGTCTCGAGTGGATCTGTGGTTTAGAGAGAGCCTTTTAAGACTTCAGTGCAGTCTGCATTGAAGTACTGAGAAATCCATACATAACCAGAAGTATAATATCCAGAAGGGACACATTGGGGGTCTCCTGTCTTGCTCCTTCTTTCCTCCCTTTTCTTCCTCCCCACTGTGGGGTCCATACTGCCTGTACTCTACCGCGGTGTGATGGATGGCATATCATTTGTCAAGCAGACAGATAATTGCATTCGTCCCTCTCTGCCCGATACCTGCTGGTTTGTGTTTTCCTGCAAGCGCTGAGCCATAAACGATAAATGCACTACAAACTGAAGGTAAGATTTTATGCAACAAAGGTACAATTATATCTTACATAAAGTCAGAAGCTCAGTATGAAAAAAATGCAATGTTGCATTAATGTTGGAATGAGCTGGACATTTGAAGAAATATACTTGTTCGCTTTCCTGGCAAGAGTTAAATGAGGAAATTGATACCATACTCGAATATCTTTCCAGTAAACATAAGGCTACAGCTAGCAGCTACATAGCTTAGCTTAGCATAAAGACTGTAAATGGCAAAAATCAGCTGGCCTGCTAAGGGAACAAAATAAGCCATACCTATCTACCAGAAGCAATGACTTTCCTTCTGATAAAGACTTTGGGAAGATCCAGCTCCTGGCCAAGAAATACTGCAACACGTGTCATTGTCGTTGTTTTTGTGTGGATTTAGTAAACAAAATGTAAGGCGTTGAATAGTAAGCTTTGGCGATGCTTATAGGTGAATTTGATACCTTTATGCTAAGATAAGCACCTGCTCGATGCAGCTTCATACTGTATTTAGCTCATAGATACGAGAAAGGTGAAGTTTTCGTCTTACTTTTGGTGAAAAAAAGAAAATAGCACATACCAAAATGTCAACATTTAGATTTAAGAGATGCTTATTTTGGATTTAACACAACAATATAAAGGTAGTTTGCATGTTAAAAGTTAGAGTGAAGGAAAAATATTATCTTTATGCAGGGGAACTGCACCTCATAAACATAAAAGCCCTGGAAGTGTTTCTAGAAAGCTCTTGAAAAAGCAGTTTCTGTATTAAAAGTTCAAAAGACAGTGAAAATCCTCCCCTAGAGTAAAGACCCTAAGGCGTAGAATATAACAGAACCATATTATTCCAGTTTTACAGATGACTTCTCATAGCCTCAGCTTCATTAATGATCTGATCAGAGCTGCATTTACGTCCCTATCTCACATCGAACTTCAGCCTATTCTTTCATAACCTTCTGCATGTTTTCATCTTTCCTACCTCACCCTCCTCCCTCCTTTACTCCCCTGTTTGCTTTTGTTTCTTCTTTCTCCTCACAGCCATTCCCCTCACCCTCTCTGTTCCCCTCCCTTTTTGATTTTCATGAACAGACACTTTCCACTGGGGATTCTGCACAGCTAATTACTCCCGAATCTACTGCGCATCTAGTACTGGGTTGCAAGGCAACAGCAGACATGGAGGAAGAAGAAGAGAATGGAGGCTGGGTGAAGGGATTTTAAAAGAGATAAAAGGAGTGAAGTCTCTTTGAATTATATCATATACAAATCTCCATGTTTCACCTCTCTTGCAACATATTGTATTACAACCCTGCAGCCCAATTCGGACATTTGATAACACTGCATTAAAATACATCCTGATTAAAGGCAGCAGCAGCAGTTGTTGATCAATGTATTGGGAAGTATAAACACCTGCTGTTCCTATCCAACGTGGAGCAATGCCAAGCAGAGATTTAACTGCTGCTGAGCGTCAAGGCCACACTGCCCACTGACCGGCAGCCACATGTCCTGCAACACTGGATCCTCCATCTTCATAGAGCCTCACCTTGCAACAAAGGCTGAGAGGGCGTGTCCTGGGGTAGGTCATAACACCCTCTGCTTAGGGCACTGCATGGACTTTATAGCTGAGGGTGTGATAGTGCAGAAATGTACTAGTACTAGTACTTTTACTCAATTAAAGTGTTTTGAGGTAGTTGTCCTGTATTTGAGTATGTCAGTTTTCTACTTCTTCTTAACATTGTACCTAACATTTTACTATCTGTCTTACAGCTCTAGATACTTGTTACTTTACATTACAAAACAAATGCATCTCTAAAGTGCAGTTTTCCTTATTCAGTCAAATACATCTCCTTCTTATGAAGTCATTTTAATCTGGTATTTGTGTTTTATTTTATCATAAGAAGTGTAAAGGATCTCATAATATTTGAATTTATTTAAAAAAGAAATCAGAGTGTGAAAAATTAGAATGCTTCAACATGCCACATGTGTCTCATTTCAGGACTAATAGCATGTTTCTAGGGCACATGTGTCAAACTCAAGGCCCGGGGGCCAAATCAGGCCCGTGGTAGATTTAATTTCGGCCCGCTGGATAATTTCTAATTACTATTAGATCTGGCCCGCCGGTATATTGCACGCACACCTTCACTCAATCCTGAGGATTTCCTCAGCTCAGAGCCTGACCCCAAACATTGATGAACCAAGACGAGATGCCAAGTATCTGGCTTGGACTAGCATCACAGAGCAGCACACTGAGTTTACATGGATGTTTCCTTTTGCACTTTTTCTCTCACAACAACAGGGCATGTCTGTTTTTTTCTTTGAGGGAAATAGTTTTTTTGAAGCTGTTGTTGGCCTGTGGAAAAATGTAATCATAAGAAATGACTCCGGAAAATCTGCAGATTTGAAATGAATGCAACTGATTATTTAAAGGTGGGGTAGGTAATTTTGGAGAAACCAGCTTGAGTGCGCTAGAATTTGAAAATACACAGCCGGAACAAATCTGCCAACACACACGAACGCGCACATGACCAATGAGGGCACGAGATAAGTTTGAGCACAGATGGAAGGCTGACAGGCAGGTAGGCCATCCAGTTACTTTAGCCGGGCCGGCTCAGATGATTGGTCGTGCTTTTTACAGCACTACGGCTTCCACAGATGACATTTTTTATGGATTTTTTGTCAAAGCACTTAAGATATTCATTGCTATCGGGATGTCAAGAGCATTCCATGGAATATAACAAGTGTATCTCGAGCCGGTTTCTCAAACTTACCTACCCCACCTTTAACGTTTAATGTTGTTTTTATAGGCAATAATTTAAGCTTTGTTAGTTCCAGGTTTAATATGTGCAATACGTTCATTTCAATAAGTTCTGCAATAAACATTGAACCAGTCCGGCCCTCGACTGTACCGATTTCTTTATTTTGGCCCACTGTGTATTTGAGTTTGACACCCCTGTTCTAGGGTATGTAAATATGTTAAAAAAAGGTTGACATTTTAAAACAGCATTGCAATATAAGGGTTGTAGGAATCTATTTAAAAAAAACAGAGCAACACGTAAACATCTCTGAAATCAGGTGTTAAACCAATATAAGTGTATTGTGTGCAGAGGTTTTTTGTGTTTTCATAGTATTTTTATATGATTTTAGACAGAAAAGTCATTATTAGTTATTACGTGTCACATACCGTATAATACGGTATAAAGTATGTTTCCTAGGCTTTGTTAATGCAATGGAAGCTGTTTTCAGATGGCTAGTGTTAAAAAATGAGTGAAAATGTCTGTCATTCACAGTTTACCTTTGACATCTGCAGAGAAACGAGCCGAGTGTCTGGAGACAAACAGCTTCAGCTCCTGGTCCAGGTTACAGTCGATGAGGTTGGTGTCCCATGAGCGGATCCCTGCAAGATAAACAGAGAGAGATCGACAAGAGATTAATAAAGATCAAAGAGGTGAAAGGGCGAGTGTGTGGAACACCGTGCGTTTCCTTGTCTAAAATCAATGCAAACAGCAGACAACACATTGAGAACTTGGCAACAGGTCTAACCAACGCGAAAGTCTGTCCCTCACCCCCACATCTATTCCACTGATTCTTTGCCCTCAGTTCATTGGAAAACCTTAGACTGAACAGACGATTTGGCATGAAAAGAAAAATCTATATTAGGAAATATCTATAGTACTTTCTCTGTTTAGCCATGGGCCTGGCGCATGATAGCATCCACAGAGCAGCTGAGTCATGGTGACATCATCCTCTCTCATCATCAGGCCGAGAAATTCCTAATCAAATCAAATCAAGTTTTATTTATATAGCACATTTATAAACGATTTTTGGTCGAGCCAAAGTGCTGTACATATAATAAAAATAGCCTACAGTAGAGACACTTTACAGCAAATACAACAGCACAGATTGTTCAGAATATCAGTATGAGAAAAACGACACCCTCTATCCTTAGACCCTCACATCGTACAAGGAAAGACTTCCAGAGAAAACCACCTAATGAAGGCCTGTGTGAAGCTACAGGGTGATATGAACTGGTAATGGAGACAAAAGGTCTTAAAAGTGAGGTAAATGATGTACAAAGATGGACATACAGGTTATTCTATTCACAATATTACATGTTGAAAGGTTTTTATGAAAGTAGGCCGTATCTAAAAACCAAGGGTGTGGCAATATTATGAGATTGAAATGAGCAACAGTGACAAAGATGATAGAAAAGTGCCACATGTAAATACAAAATAGATGAGAATGTATAAATATAATAATATATATTGTCAAGAATAAAAGACATGCAATTAAAGTGCTTGGGAAGTAAATGTAATGCCACAGACACCATTTTAGATTATAAGATTGTGTGAATAAAATAAAATGTGTCATATAAATAACAAAAAACCTCAAGAACAGCCCCTGTAATATTTTTGTTTCCAAGGTCAATTATTTTAGTCTCGAAATGGTCTTTTGGTCCAAAAATCTGACAGTAATGGCCAATAAAAACTCAATTTAATTAACATAAAAGACAAATTAACTGTGACTCCCACTGCTTAAACTCTATTTAATGGGGGGTAATAGCCAAAAGTAAACACTTATGATCATTTTATTGATTGACTGATTCCCTCACATATAGGCTTAACTGCGCCATATCCCCCTCTTATTCTCCTCTCTGCCAGACACAAACAGAACTCTCTGGCCAGCAGACAGCAGCTATAAAGCTGTGGCTTTTCTAAAAACGCCCTGCTCGGTTTGAAAATCTTTCCCTCTGTCTTTCCGTAGGGACCGCAGTGCGGACCGGGCCACGCCCACCAGCCGGCAAGAGATGAGAGAGCTGGATGCGGGGAGATGCACTCAGGATAACAATGGGAAATAATCTACTCTGCATACCAATCATCAAGTCAAAACACAATGCATTCAGCTTTTTAGCGAAGCTTATTCCCCACAATATCCCAACCAGAGAGAATAAAGCTACTGCTATAAAATCGTTTTCTCATGGCTGTAAAATGATGCCTGGGACTCTCAGGAAACAAAAGCCTGACGCACCTGATTAAGATGCTGCAGGAGAAAAACATATATAACGCAACTGCTGCACACTGGAGTCAAATAAACACGATCCGCTGCATTATTTGACGCATAGTCCAGATCAAATGCTGAATCACTGGCTGCATTAGGATCTGGCCCACGTGTTTGGATGACAACAGTTGGGCCTACTGACAAAAATATGATTATCACCCTAAACTAAAGCTCTTAAACACAGTGGCTGGTTAGAAGTAAAGGGTTAAAATGTGAAGATTATTGTAATGTTACTGATCAATATCCCCTATTATGCAACATCACTTCTAGATTAAATACCGTATGATATTTAATTGTTGTTATGCGTAATTGGCTCAGGCGTAATGCCTCCAAACAGGTGCATGACTTTACAGCTATGAGACCAACTTCTTATCTATTACATCTGCTCAAGTTGTTATACAAATGCTTAGTTCAGCGCAGTCTTACCTCTCTCTATGTCCGCAATGGCACACTTCAGATGATCCTCCGTTATGATCTCCCCGATCACCACCAGCAGGTAAAATTTGCTGTCGTTGAAGTGCTGCGAGGGATTGGGGAATGTCGGAGACGTCCCGGTGCTGCTCTGACCGCCTAAAGTCTCAATTTCTGCGGATTGTACCAGGGTGGCCATCCTGTCCTCTCCACTGTCTCTCTCTCGCTATATCTCCCGTTTCTGCACTCAGCCTCCTCCCTTTACGCGCTGCAGAGCCCCGGAGTATCAAGACACACAGTAGAGCCTCGATAGGAGTGGCCCTAGCTTTTTATACCAGCAGACATTGTGTCATGTTCAGTAACCGGGGAGAGGAGAGGGCGCCGGGTTTTTCTTTTTTTTCCGCACACTCACTGCACAGCTGATGTCATCCGCAACGAATCAAACGCGTCCGGAAGTCACCGAGGTCTGATGCTTGGTACTGTATTCATCTCTGCTGTACTGCTACTTGTTACTTTGTACAAACATAACTTAAGTGCAGTGGTGGAAAGTAACTTACTCAAGTGCTGTACTTGAGTAAAAACATTGACTTTACCCGAGTATTTTCATTGTATACTACGTTATACTTCTACTCTACTACATTTTTCGAAGCCAATTTTGTATTTTTTGCTGCAACACATTTATTTTTGATATTTAGTAACTTGTTACTTTGCAGATTTAGGTAAATACAACATATAAATCGATTCGACACACATTATTATATAGGTTAAGCTTAACAGCAGTGTATAAAGTAATTCAAATAAACCCATACCTTTACAAAGTACAACATTGAAGTGATGAACACATAACACATCAACAATTTTAATACAATATATCTGTTGTTTAAATGTGTTGTTTAAAGCATAAAAAGTACTTTTACTTTGGTAAAACAATTTTTTAAATTTGTATTTAAGTACAATTTTGAATGCAGAACCTTTACTTGTAACTAAGTAATTTTACGCTTTAGTATTGCTTATTTTCATCAGTACGTCTTCCACCTCTGGTACAAATACAAATGCATTTACAACTGTAAATAAAACTGTGTTTCTCAGCCATAAAAACAATAATGAAATGCAGTTTAACACTTTAACCCCTCCTCTTTTTAAGAAAGGACTTCATTTAAAGGTTATTTTCTGGACTCAAGGGGTTTGTTGGCTCACTCTGCTCAGGAAACTGCTGATGCAGGCTATGGTTCTCTTTATTCTGTAAAGATTGAAACCAAATCTAGCTCTGTTAAGACCTTTTGGCAGATGAATATCACTTTAAATAAGACTTTTCTGCATTAATTCTGCATGCTAAAACTGAATGTTGCCTCCTTATTTTTATATATCCATGAAATCTTATGGTTACAAACTGAATACAACTTTAAATAAGATTTTTCTGCTTTAATTTTGCAGGCAAAAACTGAATGAATGATTTCTGATATTTGTATATTTATGACATTTTATGAATACAATAATACTTAATGTAATATTTCTCTTAGGTATCTGTCGCTTACACTGTTGCTTTGTTCTTAGAAGGTTGACACAAAGGTCAGAGGAGGGGTTTGGTTTATGATACTCTACTACTTTAATGCCACAGTTTTGCAGGCCTACATTCTATGCAATTTGCCAGGAAATATAGTAGGCAGTTGGAGAAGGTTTGTATTAATAACAAAAGCTGAGTTTTAATAAACCAAAGCTGATCCAGAAAAGGTTCAACACGAAACTGATGAAGTAGGCTATGGTAATACAAAAGAAAAGCAGCATAACTGAACGACAAACAACCAGGATGGAAAGGCCACAACTCCACGAGTGAACAGGAGGAATAATCCATATTAACACAGGCAGACCCACATCAGGTTATAGACGACAGCCTTACAGAGAACAAGCGGTAACACAGGTATATACACACACAGACCTCATCAGATTAATAAGTCAGAGGTGTGTAGAATCAGGGCGGGGCAAACAAAGGAAAACACAAAGACAGGAAGTGAAACCAGACTTAAGAGTGGTTTACGAAAATAAAACAGGAAACAGAAAGAAATCACAAGGCAAGACACCATTCAGAAATGTGGGAAATAGTATTTATTGCATGCAAAAGTTGTATCTGTAGTTAAGGAGGGACATGTAATGCTTTTATTAGAAAGTTCATACCAGAGATGACATAAAAGGTTGCTAATCCCTTAAACCCCTATGCATAACAATAAAGCTTATTTTATCCAGCTCTATTTTTGTTTGAGTAAGCAACAATACTATTTACAATCAGGATTTGGTGTAAATGGTTTCTAAAACAACTATTAACTGAGTGTAAGTATCAAGTATAGTTGCTGATATTTGTCTTATTGTTTATAAATAATATGATGCAATTATCATATCATTATATCTAGCATTTTTGGTTTAACAATAAATATATAATATTATTTTGTTCTTCACACACAACAAATCAAATAATTAGAAGGAAAAGAACGGACCAACCGTTTTCCAAGCAAGCTATTACTGTTTTTTATTCACTTATATGCACAAAGTATTTGGCCTCTAACTCTACTATCCTTCATGCATAACGATAATTGACAGATAAGTCTGATCACAGTGTGCATCTCTGATCTCACTCAGGTGGGTTCCTCTCAGTCAAACAGGGAGTTTCAAGAGATTCACTTGAAACACAGAACACAACAAAAACTCTTTGATTGTGGAAAGTCTTCTTTCTAACAAAAACACAAATCTACAAATCAGAGGGGGGTTAGAGAGGAACAACTACACATGAAAAGCTACTGAAAAGCACAGAGATAAAAGGACTCCAGTCTGTCATATTTGAACAGAAAGGTATGTTTCCTGGGAGGATTATCTAAAGTAGCAGCTCTAAAATGTGGCTCTTTGTGAAAGACTTCAGTACTGCCGTCGACTGATGGCACAGTATGCATACAAGGTGACTAGAGGACCCACACACACCAGCCTAAATAAATGTCATTCCAAGTGGAGAATTTGGTTTCTACTTATTAAACAGTACAAAAATAAAACAAAATGTGCTTTAAAGGTCTTTTACCATGGTATTTCTCCAAATGGGCTTTGTACATTTTTAAAGGTAATTGTCAAGAGAGTGCTTGCATCCTTGAGTGATGTCTTCTTATCAAACAAACATCACAAATTGCATATGATGCATTAAAGGACGCACTAAAAGGACAGACACACACACAAGCCTAAATTACTGACAGTGCACTATCACTAGTGCAGACTTCTGTTTGTAATCATTCAAGAAATACAACAACATTACTTTTAATGTCTTCTATGATAACATTTCTTCAAATGTGCTTTCTACATTTCTGTAAAAAGACGCTGCTAAGAGGGGACAGCACAGGATGCATTAAAGGACACACACACACACACACACACACACACACACACACACACACACACACACACACACACACACACACACACACACACACACACACACACACACACACACACACACACACACACACACACACACACACACACACACACACACACACACACACACACACACACACACACACACACACACACACACACTTTCATGCTGGATTTCCCCCCGGCCGGCCTCATTGATGTGATTGGGTCTCCTGGATGGGGCCGCTGCAGGTGCATTATCGACTTTAACAAGGCTATCAGGAGCAGGAGTCCACTCAGCGGCTCCTGGATGTGAATATTTCAGAGCCTTTGTGGCCTGGGCTTGGTCATATTCTCCTCAGGCCATGGGAGGGCAAATCAAACATTCATCATACACAGCTGGGAGAGGAGGAAGGCATTAAAAATATAACAGGCTGACACCAAAAGTCTCCCGGACAGAAACAAGGATGGGATGAGCATGCTCCGTGTGTGTTTTTTTTTTCACGAGGATTGATGGATAAGATTTGATCTGCACATGACTTTGTGTCAATGTGTAGACAGGCAGTTCAAAAATGAAAATGTAAGGATTTTAATAATTCATAAATCCTAAACCCTTGTGGGTTTTACAGAACATCAAATCCTGTGATGCCCCAGGTCACTTGCAAAAGCACCAAAGGAAAAAATATGCTCTGGGTGAGTCTGCAAACCAGAGAGATGTATTCAGAAAAGACAGAAAAGACAACATAAGGACATAATGATAAATAAAAAAACGTATATTGCAGTCAGTTGAATTCAACTTCCAACCTTTTATACATCATAAATATATTTTACATTGTTCATTATTTGTCTGGTTCTGATGTCCTAATTATAGCAAATGATGTTGCAGATGTTTTAAACAATGCCGTTCTTGTGTCCGAGCTCTCTTTGTTTCTCTCATATTGCTTTTTAAATTCAGATATCTGTGCTGCTGCTGACCACTTCTCTTTCAACTGCCAAATTCAACCTTATGTGACATGCACAAAGGTAGCAGTGTTTTTGGATTCAGCTACTTTTGTGATAGCAAAGTAAAGATATAATGTGAATACTACTTCAAGGCTAGTGTTTACTGTTTTTCTTTTCTTTGTTTACAAAACAGTGTTTTTTGTTCCTTTCACAGCACCAAAACCACTCATCACAGGGAGTAGAAGGGGTGCTTTCTGTCAAATCTGCTTAGTTTTAAAACTGTCAACCAACATATTGATTTAAGTTTAAGATCAGTCCATACTGTATTTATGATATTATTCCAACAGGATTTTTCATTGCATGGCCTCAGATCTAGAATTATAGAATTGGGAGGGATGAAACCTTCTTTAATGGTCACTGTTACGTCCCGACTAGGGGAAGAGGAAAGCAACATACACCAGATTGGAATTGGTAATAATTATAAATGGTTTTATCATAAAGCAAGGTGAAACAAAATGGCAGGCAGGCAGCCTGAAACAACAAAAGGGCCAAAAGGGCACCGGTTGACAAATAACCGAACAAAAGGAGGACTCAAAAGGAGTCGAAAGACATACAGAAGAAATAAATACTAATATAGACAACGAAACAAACCTCACTCTAAAAGTGGTACAACTAAATAAAGGAAGCTGTAAGAAAATACAGCTAAATAAGGTAACTGAACACTCTACTCTAAACACATATATCAACACGACACTAAGCACATACAAGTTAACCCCTGTTAACAGAATTTATCACAATCAGACCACACAAGTTAAACACAGAACGACGAGAAAATATCGAGAGGCGTCTGTTCCTCAACAGAGCCTCCAGAGTGGTGATAGTCCACGGCCTTTGTACTCCTCCCCAGCAGGTGTGCGCCGGCTGTGCGCTGCGATTGGACGACGTCAATCCAATCACCATCTTCAGAGGCGGACCAGGAGATGGGCAGCCAATGATGTTGGAGCAACCACACAGCTCATTTACATAATCACACACACAGCTGAAAACACTCACAGGCAGATTAATGAGCAGACAAACAGCAACCATAACAGTCACACAGCACACACAGTGAAATGTGTTCTCTGCTTTTAACCCATCCTAGTACCAGGACTAGTACTAGGAGCAGTGGGCAGCTATTGCACAGCGCCCGGGGAGCACACTCCATATTTAGGTCTGGTCGGGGACTTGAACCAGCGACCCTACGGCTCACAGTCCAAGCCCCTACTGACTGAGCTACTACTTCATATAGTAAACAAATCTCTTCACTCAGGTGTATTTCCACAGGCCCTGAAAACTGCAGTCATTCAACCGCTCTTAAAAAATAATAATCTAGATGCTTCAGTAATGCACAATTACCATTTGTAGGTAAAATCGTTGAAAAAGTAGTTTTTCAACAGTTGAGTAATTTCTTGCATTTAAATAACTGTTTTGATGTGTTCCAGTCAGGCTTTCGTCCAAACCACAGCACTGAGACTGCTCTTGTAAAGGTCTTCAATGACATCCACTTAAACACAGACAGTGGCAGAACTTCAGTGTTAGTATTATTAGATCTCAGTGCTGCGTTTGACACTGTTGACCACAGCATATTACTAGACCGACTGGAAAACTGGGTGGGTGTCACAGTCTGCTCCATCATTCACCAGCCGTTTTCCCTTCACCTGTCTCACCTGTTAACCACACACATGTTTTTGCTCACTCTCTTGCTTTCTCTACTGCACCCATTAGTTTTACTGCCAGTATTTAAACCCTCACCAGACACACACCCGTTGCCAGATCGTACTTTGCCTTCATGCTAGTCTTTCACGCGTTTGTTACCAGATTGCCTACCCGGTTCCAACCCTGCCTGTCCCTGACCTGCCTGCTCTACCTGTTCCCTGATCCTGCCTGTCCTTGGACTATCCTGCCTTGCCTGATGTCTGACCCTGCCTGTGCCTGCCTTGACCGCCTCACCTGCTCCCTGACCCTCTGCCCGGCCCTGACTCACCTTCTGCCTGCTGTCCTCTGGCCTGTACATCATCCGGCTGTTACTGTTCTGCTGGTATTCCTCTGCTCTGGTATTATTACCAATAAAGTACATTACCGATACTCTTTGGTTTCTCGAGTGCTGCATTTGGGTCCTTCATAAGATTGTGACAGAGGGACTTTCGGCAACAGTTCTAAATTGGTTTGAATCCTACTTAAAGGACAGAAACAACTTTGTTTATATAGGTAAATACACATCTGAGTTGACAAATATGACATGTGGGGTTCCTCAAGGCTCCATCTTGGGGCCTCTTCTCTTTAACATCTACATGCTACCACTGGCTCAGATAAGGAAAAACAACAACATAAGTTACCATAGCTATGCGGATGACACACACATTTACGTAACAATTTCACCAGGAGACTATGCTCCAATTCAAACACTGAGTAAGTGCATTGAACAAATCAATGACTGGATGTGTCAGAACTTTCTCCAATTAAACAAAGATAAAACTGAGGTAATGATTTTTGGAGCCAAGGCAGAACGTATAAAAGTTAGCGCTGAGCTTCAGTCTGCAATGTTCAAAACAACAGATACAGCTAGAAATCTAGGTGTAGTCACATTAATATCTAGTCCATGCTTTTATCTTCAGTAGACTCGACTACTGTAATGGTGTCTTTACAGGTCTCACTAAAAAATCCATTAGAAAGCTGCAGCTAATTCAGAACGCCGCTGCTCGAGTCCTTACCAACACTAAGAAAGTGGTTCAGTCCAGTTCTGAAGTCTTTACACTGGCTTCCTGTGGGTCAAATAATTGATTTCAAAATACTGCTGCTGGTTTATAAAGCATTGAATGGTTTAGGCCCAAAATACATTTCTGACCTCTTGCTAAATTATGAACCATCCAGATCTCTCAGGTCTTCAGGGACTGGTCAGCTTTCTGTCCCCAGAGTCAGAACTAAACATGGAGAAGCAGCGTTCAGTTATTATGCTCCAAATATCTGGAACAAACTCCCAGAAACCTGCAGGTCCGCTGCAACTCTGACTACTTTTAAATCCAGGCTGAAGACTTTTCTTTTTGCCGCTGCTTTTAATTGAACTATTCATATCTTAAACTGCACTGTAACTTTTATTATCTTTGCTTTTTATCTTTGCTTTTAAATGAGTGTTTTTAAATGTAATTTTATAATATGTTTCTTAATGTCTTTCATTTTTGTAAAGCACTTTGAATTGCCTTGTGTTGAAAGGTGCTATATAAATAAACTTGCCTTGCCTTACTTTGTTTTTTGAAATATCACTGTTAGAGTTTGGAGGACCTTCTCGGTTCCTGCCTCAATAAAATGTGGTGTCCCACAAGGGTCAAGTTAAGGTCCTCTTTAATTCTCAATAAATCCTCCAAATAGTTTTGTACATGTGCTAGCTAATCTTAATTAATAAAGTCAGCTAACAAAGGTATCATTTACTTCAAATCTCAAGTTTGACAACAAAGTATTCAAGGTATCATGTTAGCTAGTTCTGTTTTTAGCCAATTTAGTTTTAACTGTTTATTCCAATGATCTACCTTTAAAATGTTTGATTATTTTAGAATAAGTATTCTGGTTTACCATTTGTTTTACTGTTAAAGGCAACATACTGGATTTTTTAAAATGTTGCTGTGTTCAGGACATTTATGGGTGTTCCTCTCTTTAAAAACAGAGCAACTAGGTGCTAGATCGTAAGCATGCATGCAGACAAAACCACAAAAATGGCTGACAATAACGTAAATATAGCCAAATGAAAGGCCAAGTGGACAAAGCTTGTTCCAAAATGAGAATGAATGTGGGGTTGGCTTTCAATTGTCATGAACATGAAAATAAAGTTTGCATTATAATTATATTGAATCAAATAGAATTGGCTCTTTATTTACTGCAGTGAGGCACAAGATGTCTAAATCATGGGAATTAATGACAAACATCTGATATTCATTATTTGTTGGCATGGAGACAACCATCTGCCCTCACTTGGCATGTTGCCACAATTAAGACCTCATTGCCATGGTGAGGAAGAGAGTGGGTTTGTGGGTAAAACATATTTTCCACTGGCTGCATGTTGTTGCTTTCTCCTACTGACAGTTGGCACAAACTCTTCATAATGCCACTACTGCATGTACACTACAGCTATTACATTTACATTCATTACAACATCATATACAGTTATTGTCTCATGCACTTCAATCGTTTAATTACTACAAATCTTTAGCAGGAATTAGTAAGAGCAAGTTTAACTAACAAAATGTCATCTAAATGTCCTTCTAAGTCATGTGAGTGCCAACCTCCCCAGTAAGAGACCCAGCAGGGATACAGCCAGCCAGCGCTGTGTGTGTGACATGTGAACTGCTCACCTTGAGCAAGGTTGATTTGCAATCCATTTTTATATTAGAGATTTCACATGAACGTTCAAACTGTTCAACCTCCTATACATTATGTAATGTTGTTATTCAATTAAGAAAATTAAAGCGAAGGGGTAAAAAGTATATCAAATACTGCAAGAAAGAAAATAGGCTTAATGAGTTTTCTTTTTTAAACAACAAATTGTAGAAGAAACAGTACTTAAAAAACTATAGTAATACAAGAGGATCAAACGACAAACACTAGAAAGATAAACAACAACAACAACATCATCCAAATATGATCCCTAAACCTTTTCGTATTAGTTGTTTACCTGCATGTTTAAGCAACCCATGTATTGCATTGTGGAGCTGAAATTAGTGCCACCTTTACCAGCTTCAACATTCAAATGCAACTTTAATTTGAATGCAGATCTACTTTTAATCTTTAAGTATATCTCTCATAAAATATTTCAATTACTTTACTTTAATTAAGGTTTGGAATGCAAAACCTTTATTTGTGATGAAGTGTTTCTACAGCATGGAATGGCTGTCTTATTTGACATCCTCCATCCCATGTGTGTCTCAGTTTAACAGCTAAATTAGCCTTTATATAAGTTCTAATAACATTTACAAAATAGAGCAGTGAATGTGTGTGTGCAAGATAAGGGCAAGAAGAGGAAATCTATAATGGGGGATTAAACAAGTTACTGAATTATGTGGTGTGCAGGATTGTGAATTAGAAAACAAATACTAGTACTGCAGAATTTTGTGAAAAATAAAATTATTCTAGAGTACATGCTGCATTAATTATTGAAAACAGGTGCAGTGAAACAAAAATGCACGTTACTATCCTTCAGAGGAAAGGTCAGGTGCACAGACTCCATCACTGAGGCGTCCCTTGCTCTGCCTGGTATCTCTGTGGTATTTCTCTGGGCCAGCCTGCACCCTGCTGAGCTGACAACACCAATGTGTCACCCGTTGTGTGTGTGTGTGTGTGTGTGTGTGTGTGTGTGTGTGTGTGTGTGTGTGTGTGTGTGTGTGTGTCTTTGTGTGTGTGGTATAGATAGAATGTGCGGGTGGCAGCCATGCAATTGAGTGCAATTGAGAGGGACAGACACGGAGAGGCAAAGAGTTCAATCAATCAGTTTACATGAGCTAACAAAGTTTTACACGCAGTGTCATGACAAGTACAGAACATACAGTACAGTACAGTGCAGTATAGTATTGTGTGTATGAGAACTGAGATTTTCCTTTCTAACATTGTCAAATTGTATCTCGCCAGAGCATTTGTAATATGTCAGGCAGAAAAATATCAGTTGTTTACCTTGTTTATCAGGACACAGCTCACAAAGACAACAGCAGCAATGTATTTGTGTGTGTGTGTAAATAAACCCTGTTTCCGACTGCTGTGAACTAAACATGGCTGCCTAGATTCTTGTCAGTGTCTGGCTGTAAGTCTACTTTCAGATATTAGTGTCTCAAAGAAGATGAATCCAACGTTGATGATCCAAGACTTTGACCTCTATCACCACCAGCAAGAGAAAATGTTCTCCTGCAAGTAAAATATCCTAATAACAGAATGTGTGCAAAGTGATTTTGAGAATGTTAGCTGGTATAAGCTTTTAGCTCAGGCAGTACTTCAGGCTCCAAAATTAGCTTGCAGAAACGTTAGCTGACTAAATGCTTTCAGATCAATAGACTGTATACAAGAAGTGTACAATTAGTGGACACAGTCACCATGACATCACACAGTTGTGTTCTTTTTGCAACGAGAAGTGACACGAAAGAGTGGAGCACCTTTTTTTTAGAACAACTGAATGCTAAACCAGAGAATTTAAAGCAATCCAAAAAATAAATTGATAAACTTAAAACTAGGTAAAAACCCGGCACCCCTTTTTCGTGAGCTGTCAATCACAAAGTTGTCATGTCCTAATACACTGTGCATTATCTTCTATTTTACAGAGATGGAGTACTCGAGTCCTGGACTCGGACTCGAGTCGGACTCGTGTGCCGATTTTCGGGACTCGTGACTTGACTCGGACTCGCGCACTGATTGACGCGACTCGAACTCGGACTCGTGAATTCTCACGCACGATGACTTGGACTTGGACTCGGACTCGGACTCGAGCAAGTTTTCTCTGGAGTCTGATGTCCTCTGTGTCCTGGCCGGCGTGTGCACCTGCGAGGCGAGTTCACGTACTGGGCGCGCCCCCGCTGCTATACCAGTCTAAAGATGTCCAGAGACACACCCCGCATCGTGCTGTATGCTTTTAAAGATTTTGTTTCCATATTGGGAAAGAGCAGCGCAAAATGCACATTATGTGGACAGAAGATAGAAGAGAAGACTGGGACAACGTCGAATTTCAATCGACACCTTTCACGGCGGCACCCAGAAAAGTAAGTAGAAATGCTATTGTTAGCTTGCTAACCCACGTTAACGTTAGCCACTAAATTGACTCCACAAAGGTTTTAAGATGTCGGGTTAGATGGAGGTAGGGGTTGATATCACATCCTAGGGACCAAGTGCAGTTTTATTGTCTAGATAGATACTGTTAAAAAGCTATACATGTCCTTGGTGATACTGCAGATGATGAGTAGCCTAGCCCGCCCCTAGCCTACAATGAACGTTGTAGCCACACTCGCTTCACAGCAGTTCAATAGACACATTAGTATACCATGACAGGATAAAAGCAATGTAGAGGAGCTACAGCTACATTTCAACACATATATCCACTAAGATTAATACATGAAGACTTGTGACTCGGACTTGACTTGGACTCTTCTTGGGTGACTCGGACTTGGACTCGGACTCGAACACAGGTAATGATGACTCGGACTCGGACTCGACTCGGACACTCCTTGGGTGACTCGGACTCGGACTTGGACTCGGACTCGACTACGACTCTCCCTAGGTGACTCGGACTCGAAGAGTGGGGACTCGAGAGTGACTTGGACTCGTGAATTGGTGACTTGACTACAACACTGCTATTTTAGTATAAATGAAACAGACTTGAAGCTAGTGATTTAGATCATCACCTCATTACAACAATGGTTAGTGAGGTAACAAGTCAAGTGAGAAGAAAGGTCATTTTCTCATCGACTTCTATACAATTGATTTCTTTCTGTCGCCATCTGCTGGCTATTTGAAATAATGCAGGTTTTCTGAACGTTACATGTGAAAAGAACAGATTGTTCTCACTCTACAGAAGCTTCTCTGTTAGCCCTGTTAACACTCAGTACAATACTGAGGCCTTTCTGTTTTTCTTTGTTAGTTCTGCCTAAGGTTAGTGATATATTTAAGCTGGCACAGAAAAGGGAGGAGACACAGGGTCACTCCCTCTACAACACTCTAATCCTCACTTTACTAAGTGATTTTGAGTCCAGACGGAGAAAGGAAAGGTATCATTGGCTGTGGCTAAGTGAAAAGGCTTTTTGTGAATGATCCCAGGAGGCATTAGCTCTGATTTAAGTAACAGAGTGATATCCAGATGTCAGAGGTTTCACAACTTCAAAGGAAATGCATGAATTGCAGTGGTGCACAACTCCTGTGAAATTCTAGGGTGACACGGCAGAAAAATAGGGAGTTATATTTCATCTGTTTTCAACATAAAGGAGATTGATTTTAGTTCATGTTCGGCTGTTCAGATTTTGCAGATGAGTGCAGGAGAGGCTGTTCCATCATTAAACTGACAGCTCCATCTAGTGGTGATACAGTGAAAATGATATACATGATAAGTTCTGTTAAGACCATATTTTTTTATTGGCTATTGTTTATCATTTTATTCACTGTAATGCTGCCACTATATTGTACCCTTTTAGTTATTTGTACTTGCATCTTTATAGAAATTATTATGATTTTAAACGAGTAAACGTTATTTTTCTCTGAACTCTAGTGAAGTCAAAGTATAACATTAAATTGAAATGCTTGAGTTCCTTTTTAAAATGTGTAAATGAGTAAATGTACAACAGTACTTTATATGACTTCTTCTGCACATTCTTTTGTGTAGACTAAATTATGAAGTCAATGTTGGTAAATAAACATACTTTACCCTTTTTGGCCCATCTCAGGTAAAGAGCTTCCTTGTCATTTTGTCCTGCACACAGAAGAAATATGTAATAATGGCCACTCAGCTCACTATCTTTGTGTCTGATCTGTGTGAGTCACCATGAAAAACCTTCACCAGTACCACTGCACTTCATCGCTGCACAAACTTGTCATAACCTGATGTTCACACACACACACACACACACACACACACACACACACACACACACACACACACACACACACACACACACACACTGGAGGACAGACAGTGTGAGGTCTTGTTTTTGCACCATGCTGTGCTTTTATTGTCAGCCAACTGTACGTCAGCTCATTTTTCACAGAAGCAATTCAACATCAGCTTATTATCTTAGTTTTTGCAGTGGGCCATTATTTGAAATTAAAATACAACCAGTGAGTGGAGCTGTGGTGCCATAACATGCAGAAATAACCCCCACATCTATAATTGTGAGGATCAGTATTGACTTGTATAGGGTGCAAACCCATAGACTGTATGGCGCAAACCTAGGACATTCTTGGACTTGCTTGTATGGCTTAGGATCTGAGAGTTAAAGGAAATAGTTTTGGTACATTTTGGAAAGCAGCTTCATTCACTTTCATGCATATAGTATACAGTTAGAAAATAAGAACATCTGTCCTTAAATATATCCTAATATCAGCTCAATCCAGCTGCCTGTTGCTTAGCTTTGCAGGAAGACTTGAACAAGGGAATAAAAGCTAGCCTGGTTGTGTGCAAAAGAAAGAAAATCTCCACCCAGCTGATTGCTATTTCATATTATCTTCCACTATATTTAAGATGCAAATATTGTATTTGTATTTATTATTTTCATTATGAGTTATTAGATGCATTAAGATACACAGCAGAATATATATGTTAAACATCCCATCTTGATTACAATACATGATTCATTATGAAACGAGCCATTCTGCATAGTTAATACTTTACTTTTGCAACTTTAAGTTTATTTTTTGATGCTACTTGTGTATGTTTACTTTACTTACACTTCTTGCTACTGTTACATTTAAACTATTTGAATTTTGCGATACTGATTGCATATAACCTCTTGTATTTACCCTTAGATTTCATTTACAGATTAAACTAACAACATGTAAAATCTTAATAATTGAGATAAACATATGCTCGAAGGAATACATTCTTTGTTTTACCCTAGCAGAGCCAGGCTAAGTGTTTCCCTCAGTTTTCAGCCGTTATGCTAAGCGTTATCAATCTTCTCATCTATCCAAGAAGTTTGGGATATTTTATTTATTGCCAACCTACTCCTTTGAAATAGGAATTAACATTATATTGAGATTATGTCATGCATTTAGCACTGGTGTTTATGTTTTGGTGTAGGAGAATGAATGTAGCTTGCATTAACATACCTACACATCAGGGTTTCCGTTAGCCGGTAATTACCGGTTTTTAGCTGGTCACATTTATTAAAAACCGGTAAATTCAAAACCTGCCGGTCAAAATGTCTGGTAATAATTAGGGAGGCTCCGATAGATCGGCCGCCGGTCATTATCGGCCGATATTCTCTCTTAATAGTTTGATCGGTGCTCTCTATAAAGGCCGATCAGGAGAGCTGGATCTGATCGATATGGACATAAACGCGAGTGAAGTGTAACCGGACCCGAGAGAGAGAGATCAGATCAGCTGCTGAGTCTGACCGAGACACGCAGCTCTGCATAATCACCTGAAGCCCCGCCCACTGTTTAGCGAGCTGCATGAGAAACTGACGGGCTGTCAGAGAGAGAGGGAGGGAGAGGGGAAAAGAGAGGATCCGTTTCTCCCGTGTTATTATTCAAAGTTAATGTAAACTTTTGAATAATGTACGTTATCTACTACAAGTAGTTAGTTTGAATGTAATAATTATGTTGTTTGTTGTTTGTGGAATAATTTATTGAAAAATGAATCTGAATTTTTCGATCTGTTACGATTATAAACTGAAGCAATATAAAAATGAGCCCCGTGAACTGAGTTTTAAACTGAAGCATATCTGCTCATAGTCCGGTAATTACCTGCTAACGGAAACTCTGCTACACAACTCTTATTATTATTATTGAAATATGACCGGTAATTTTCAAATGTGTCCGGTAAAATAAATTCTGCCCGGACATTTGACCGGCGAGAAAAAATCCTGGCGGAAACCCTGCTACACATATGTGCCAAGTGTTTCCATTTCAACAGGGCATTAAGGCAACAGAGGGTTACAGTAAGTTACAGCTCTGAGTGGAAATACTTGGCACCTGCAGGATAAAGTCACACATGGCAGGCAGCAGAACTTCCCGACACCTCAGAGTCCTGCAGAGCTAACAGATCTGCTGAGTAAATGTGGGAGAAGACAGAGGCCGTGGGGCACTAAAGGATAGAAAAAGAAATACTGATCGGTACTCTTAGATGGATGCCACTATATATCAAATTAATGCAGCAGGACTTCTTGCAAATATCAGTTTAAATAGTGGAAATTCAATGTCATCTCTTATGGACATTCACATTCCCCGTGTTAAAACCCGCCTATTTACATTTTATGTAAAATATCTACGACCCATACTGTGGAAAATGTAAATCAATGCATAGTGATGTTAATCCAAAAATATAAAATAACAAAATATATATTTATCTATATATTATAGATAATCCTGAGAGTAAATACTGCATTCAATTATTTATTTGAATTATGATTCTATTTCAATTTTTTGATTATTTATTTCTTGTTATGTTTTTATTCATCTTTAATGGATTTTATGTCGACTGTTATATCATTGTCAAGTTTCAGATGATTTATTTTTATTTTTTGTGTGATTTCAAAGGATACAACTTCAATCAGGAGAGATGTGATGTATGGAATACATATTTATTATCGGTCTCATTATATAAATGAAACATAATGATGACAGTTTATAACAAGTGAATGAAATGGTGTTTTGGCGATTAGGCCCAGGTTTTGTAGGATATCAATCGGGAAGGGAAGAACCGTTTCCGATTAACCCCCCTGGGTCTAGACACTGGTGGTGGTGATAAGTGGTTAGGTCCGGTTGGAAGGGAGAAGGTTAAGCTTGGCCCTGAGTTGAAAGCAGGAGGCGAAGGGGTGGAGGAGGGTTGCGCGTTGACACCTGGAAGACAGCTGATAGGAAAGGGGAGAGCATATATAGAGGGATTAACAGGTGCAATGATTAGGCTTGTAAATGGAGGGGAGTGATAGGTTAGCTGAGGAGTGGCGCTCCCTGTCATTTAGATGCAGGGAGCGAGTATTGCCATGACGTGCAATACGGAGTGATAGGTCTTCCTGTCTGAACTTGCGCTAAGCTTAATTTCAATCAGGAGAGACGTGATGTATGGAATACATATTTATTATCGGTCACATTATATAAATGAAACATAATGATGACAGTTTATAACAAGTGAATGAAATGGTGTTTTGGCGATTAGGCCCAGGTTTTGTAGGATATCAATCGGGAAGGGAAGAACCGTTTCCGATGAACCCCCAAAAGAATGAAGTATGAAGTACTGAACGTGAAGAATCTTACCTTGTGGGATGCAGTGGAAATCTATGGATGGAAATGAAAGGTTAATACATGTGAGAATTTAAACATCTGATGCCTCCCGGGCATCCTTCCTGGACGTACGGGGCTTCCCGGACGTACGGGGCAACCCGGACGTACGGGGCAACCCGGACGTACGGGGCATCCTGGACATACGGGGCATCCTGGACGTACAGGGCGTCCCGGACGTACGGGGAATCCTGGACATACAGGGCATCCTGGACGTACAGGGCGTCCCGGACGTACGGGGCATCCCGGACGCACCAAGCGACCCGACGTGCGGGGCGCCCGGAACGTGCAGGGCTTCCTGAACGTGCGGGGCAACCTGACTTTAGCAGGGACACATTATATGGACCGGAGGTTAACGACCCGGACGTACGGGGCTTCCCGGACGTACGGGGCATCCTGGACGTACAGGGCGTCCCGGACATACGGGGCATCCTGGACATACGGGGCATCCTGGACGTACAGGGCGTCCTGGACGTACGGGGCATCCCGGACATACAGGGCATCCTGGACATACAGGGCATCCTGGACATACAGGGCGTCCCGGACGTACGGGGCATCCCGGGCGAATGGGGCATCCCAGACGCACCGGGCGACCCGACGTGCTGGGCGCCCGGAACGGGCAGGGCTTCCCGAACGTGCGGGGCAACCTGCCTTAGCAGGGACACATTTATACAGACCCGAAGGTTTTACAACCTGGACATACAGGGTTAGATATGCAGGAATAAACATGAGCCGCGGGGCGACATACGTGCTGACATGCTAGGAACCACCACCAGTTATATGCATACGTACCAATTTAAGGTTGGAGAGACCTTTGGATAGCCAGCACGGCATTGAGGTCAGGGCGAATGTAGGATGAGAAAGCGGAGGAGGACCACCGTCCGAGTTGTTGCAGGGATGAGGATGAGACACCTTGATTAGCAGCGGAAGTAGCTGCGCCTATTCTAAAGGAATGCCCCGTGTATAGAAGAGGTGATAACCCGGATTTAATGAGGACTTGTTTTAAATAGATATTGAACTGTTGTTGAGTTAAAGGAAAATTCCCTGAGATAATGAATAATGGTGAGAGAGGATTAGAGGTAGGTCTAAGCTGTAGGAATTTGATCATGGATTTATAAGGGCAGAACTGGGAGTTGATGAGGGCGGCGATGACGGAGCAGCGCCGCCGCATTTGGAGTGTTTAAGATATAAACTAAAGTGGCTAGCGTGAAAGGATATGTCAGAAAAGCTGACGTCTCGATTGGAATCGAATGTAAGGGAAGCTGTGGTAAATTCACCTGGTCTGAGAAAGGCATAAAAGCTAGGAGAAATAGAGCGTAGAGTAGCGCATTGATATAGGGGGGGGTTAACCCACTTCTAAGTTTGGAGAGCATGAGGCGTAAAGTGGAGAGTGTAATAGGGCGTATCCGGTCTAAGACGGGGAGAAAAGTTTTAATGAGACCTTTGAGGATGAGTTTGACTGACTGGTTTGCGAACAGGCTGGGAAAGCCGGGATCGGAACAGCGAACGTTAAACTGCACTCCTGCTAAGAGGCCCCGGATGCTTTTTAGATTGACTTCTTCTTTTCGAGGTGTTAGATCCAGCGAGTGTGATAATAAATGTGTAGCAATAGTGGAAATCTGAGTATGCCGCTATGCGGATGATCTCATGCAGATGTCCCCCCCAAAACGGAGGATGTGCGGTGCACGTCCTTAAGTCGGGGAAAACGCGGTCGTCGTGAGGCCGGCGGATGCCACGTCCAGGAAACGGGAGATGATGGCGTGCCGAAGAATATCCGCATGTAAAGTACGGTTGCCCGATGAGGAAGAGCAACTGTCGTTGAAGACGTTTATGTGGATGCACGCAGTTTGGTTAGAGGAACGTTAATACCATGAGCTTGATGTGATGCCTAGGAACTCCAGGTGTGTGACTGGGCCTATAGTTCCTCATGATTAGGAACGCTGTGCTCCTGGAGGATTCTCTTCTTCTTTCTTCTTCTCTTTTCCCAGTTGAGCGGAGTTATAGGTTAGTAATGTTGTATTTGAACACTAGATGCGTAAAGCAACGCATGAGGAGATCTCCCTGAGCAGTGGGTGATTTGAACTGGGGAGAGACAGCTATTAATATTATTTACCCGAATAGCCGGTGCACACGTAGTTTCTCCTTACTTGACTGCCGCTTAAGGCTGAAAGAGTTCCGCTGAACGATGATGGGAACTCTAAAGCGCGTCGTTAATATCTGCTTTGAAGAGCCAGCCTTGGCCTGCACACTATTAAGATTACATTATCTCCGTGCGTAGAAAGGGGGGAACATTGACCTTTGTCATCGAGATTGCCCTGAGCCTTTAACAAATCGTATTAAATAATCTGATGACAGACTGTAAACAGAATAGCTGAAATTTTAACAAACTAAATAACTCAGTTTCCTCTAATCATTAACCCATGTTTGTATAATGTAGTTAACTCCGTGTGTTGCTGCTAGCATACATAACACCTGACGTGGAAACGTTACTCGTGATGGAGCTACAGAGCTGCTAGAAAGACGGTCAAACCCGGTACATTCCTCCGTCTGCATGCGGTGCACTTTTGCTAAATGTTTAGACAAATTGCTCGTGCGCCCTTACATGCTAAACTCTTATTGCACTTATGGTAACAAGTTTTCTCCACATCGAGACGGGTAAAGTTTAACCACACCTCGGAGCGCGTTCTCTCCGCCATCTTCGCAGTGTGCTCCGCTGCATGTAGCAGCTGCGTGTGTGTAAACTGCCCCGCCCCCTCGCACACAGACGGGGGCGAGATCTCGTCTGATCGAAAATACATCATAGACGCATTTGTTGTCTTTGCATATTAGAAACGAGTTGGCGACAGTAAGACTGCGATATAATATTTTTTAGCAATAATACACGACATATTTTTAGAAATGTCTCCGGTACCGATAAAAGACCAATACGTTGGAACTTAACGGCGCGTAAAACACACGTGATGACATCACCAATTAATCGAC